>NC_067282.1:56072772-56384715 GCF_020740795.1 Apus apus | reverse complement strand
CTAATTAAAAGTGTTTTATTTTTTTTTCCTTTTCTTTTTTCTTAGTATTTTATTTTCATGTTCTTAAAAGTGATAGTTCCTTTCCCTAGTTTTTATTTAATTTTTAACAAAGAAACATTTGTTTACATTTTTTGTTTGATATTTTACTTTTATTTGTATTCTCAGATTGTATCATGAAAAAAATAAATTACAGAGAATACAAAGATCTAAAATAATAACAGTAAAATTATATTAAAAGAATTGCATGTTATTCATCTTTGCAGAAATTTACACTTAAACTGACACTAATTTTGTTTGTAGAGAAAAATTAATTTTAGAATGAATTGACATATATGCAGTTGAATATTATTATTTTACAGCATGTTCTTGTGTTTTGAGAAACTGTATGGATAGTGTTCCCTAACTTCAATATAAATTCAAGCATTCTGTGCAATGAGTCATTGCAGATAAAAAAGGCAAAACAAAAAAAAAAACAAACTAGTACAATATAAAGCTGATATGAAATTTTAAAATCTTATCCAAATATCATCTTGATGTATTCTGAACACAATTCTGAAGACATTTCAGCCAGAAAATGTTGCAAGAGTTTTTATTTCTGAAATTATATTTGTCAGAAATATTGGGGTCTATGGAATTTGAAGTCAAACTCTACATTTTTAATTATATATAGGAACAAAGCAGAAATCCAAAATGCTTCTGTGATGATTCAGTATTTATTACGATGTAAACTGATGTTTTTATAATTTTCTTCAAACACAGCTTAATCAATTCCAAATACAGACATAATAACTAAAAAACCGCTAGGAATAAATGGTGGAGCTTGCTCATATCTTATAAGAAATATATTAGTTCCTGACCTATGTAAGAAAATATTTGTGTTTATTGCTGTTAACTAAAGCATCTAGGATTATTTAAGACTTCAATAAAATCAAAGGTGACGCAGATTGCTCACTTCTTTCTTCTTTTTTTTTCTTTTTCTGAATCTGTTAGGTTAGCTCTTATTAGCCTAAATTGTGAGGTTGGGCTATCTGGCTTTTTACCTGAAGTGGACATGCCAAAAGACACCAAAGACATATTATCTCTGAAGAAAGGCTTTATCAGAACTCAAAATAATAAATTAGAGCATATATGTGAGGGTTTTTTTAAATGGAATCTATATATGTCAAGCTATCAGCAAAGTATAAAACCTTGCCTGATGTTTTTGCAAGAGAAACTTGTGTTTCAGATAAGTGCAGATTAACCTCAGGAGAGACACGCCCCAGTCAGAGCTGTTGCATAGCAGGATAGATGTCATAATCACAGCTTTGTTTAGCCAAATATTCTGTATTAATTTTCAGAAAGACCACAGAAAAATTAATGTTTGCTGAGGTTCACTTACACAGTGAGACTGACTAAGCACAGAAGTATCAGCAAATGTGAGCTGCTGAAAGCAGATGGACCATATGAACACCATGCCCTGCACCCCAGCACAGGGGAACGGGGAGTAACAGAGAATACATGGTACCTGCACAGTTGCTCTCAAAGAGGGCTTCACTGGGCATCCTTCAATTCAGAGACAGGTCTGCTGTTTCTGTTTTCTGTCACGTTGTTCTCTTCAGTCTTCCTCAAGTTATGCATGCACAAGGACACACAAACAGGCACATTCACAGCTAATACAATATTATTTGTCAAAAACCTGAGCACCCTGAGAGCTTCCATTACTGCCAGAAAAAGGAATAGTTCTTGATATTTAAACTGATGTACCAGGATGCTGACTCTGGCTTAAAAAGCATGTAACTTGTTAGCTTTCAGATTGCCTTTTCATTATTATGGCAATCACCAGGTTCATCCACCAGGCCCACAGAGAGTTGGAATCAATTATAATTTCAGTGATTATAAAGTGTGTGTGAGGAGCAAATTTCAAATACCACATCTCCTACACACCTTGGCATCAATGCAAGTAAATATATCAAAGCACATGACTAAGGCCTTCAGAACAGGGCTGTGCATAAACAAGTGTTACTTTGTGTTAATGACTGCAGTGATGACAGAAAGTTACAGAATAGTAAATGTAGTGCACTTGGTATATTTTACTTGGAATGGGATACCACTTGACACAACATTCCCCAAACTTCTGGCTTAGCCCTGGCACAGAGGAAAACGGGCACATGGGCCAGATGCAAATCTGACCTCACCTTTTCAAAGCCGCTATTACTTTCACAATTACCTTGTATGACTGTGACAAGAGAAAATAAAATTTTAATTATGAACCCAGCCAGTAAATCTTGCAGTAACGTGTTTTCTCTAGCAACAACACCTCACCCGAGACATGATTTGCTCAGAAAGAAAAATCCTTAAAATATGCCAAAAGTCACTAATCTTCCACAAGTCTTTAACTGCTTTTTTCCTTCTTAGAATTTCAGAGCCTCTGTAACTTCTTTGAAGTTTCCCAATTATAAACTCAGTCATTCAATGAAAGAATAGGAAGTACATAATAACTTTCAATAAATATACTATAATCAAAATGGTGTTTTAGCTTCAAACCATAAGGATCAAATCCTTTGCAATCAGTACTTCCAGGGAAAACTTGAGAAAGCAAGCTGAATAGTGACAAAATTCAGAGCAGCTATGGCATGCATGAAGTCTTTCCGTAAGCATAAAACATAATTAATTTATTTAGCAGTGTTTCAGACTGATCAGACTTTACAAATTGTCTTAGGTAGAAGAGGAGCTTTTGTCTATAGGCAGATTGAAGAGAATCAGAATCAAGAAACTTCTAAATTGGAGTAGTTAAACTGGAGAGGAAGAGAAATGTGTGAATCACCTAAAATAACCAATAACCTAGTAGTTGGTGTGGTTGCTTCATTGTAAGCACTAGCCAAAATTTCTAATTAAAAATTAGAAATATAGTTAACCTGTACTCTCATCACTAAAAATATTTTCCAAAACTGTATGAAAACAAATGTTTAGCTCTACCAGGCTCCTTTTCATTAACATAGTATGAAGGTCTTGTTCACTTTTGAAATGTCTGAAATTACAGCAATTAATTATATCATGAGGCTGGAATGATTTTGCCATCATTGCTAGCTTTGAAGGATAATATTAAAAATGTGTGAGCTTCAGGAATATGGCATTTTTAATTCTCACTTCAGCCACCTACTGCATCTCCCGAAGGCTTCATATAGTTTGTTTAACAATATTTCAGACTTCTTTTTCCACACTTAGTAGAATAATTGGCGTGCATGTTTTGAATAGTGATATGGGGATTGTGGGGGGTGGATAAGAACAAGTGTCACCTTTCTTGCTTAATAATTCTGTTAGAAGAAAAACAAACTTGCACAGAATTAATGAAAACTACACAACTTCACAGATTATTTTTTAGCATCTGATTCAAAACAAAAAGACAGTGGTACTGAATAATTTTGAAATCTACTTTGTAATGCAGTGTATACTGCAGATACTTGTTTCTATCTATGACACAACATTACAACAAAGTTTAATAATAAAAATCAATACTCTGAATTATATTAGACTGTTAAGAACTGATGTGCATTTAGCAAAGTTGCTGTCAATTCATGTTTTCTCAGCTAAGAGAAGTATTTCAGTAGCATCAGAACTGTTTCTTCAAAACATTTTATCTGAAATAGAAAAAAATGAGAAAACCTACCCCCTTTTAAGACACATACACACAATTCTTATTTTAATTTACATCTAATAGAGGGCTCACTCTGTTTTACCTCTATATCTGTGACAGAGTATAGTATCTAGAGAGTCTAGTTATCCTGATACCATGGAATTAACATTTTGTATGATATAGTGGTTTTGATGCACAGATATGTGTGTCCATACCAGTCATTTTATTTTGTGTCACTATTTCTTTTTATGTACGTCTATATTAATATCCAGATTCTCAAAATATGTGTGTGCATAACTTAATTCCTCTGGTAGGGAGATGGTAGGGAGTGACATAGAACACATACAACAATCAGAAGACTAGGAAAATAAGTATCTTAATGCATATAAGGAATACTGCCAGTAATTATGTGAGAAAAAAGTTTTGATCACACTGGGTAAGAACAATAACAAAAATGTTCCATGTTTCGCAGATATAATACATATTTTTGCTTTATATTTCTTTTTGAACCCTATATCAAGAGTATGATTGTAAAGAACTGAAATGTGCTGGACTGATATTTTTTCACCATTATCAGTCTTTAATGCTCCTTGCAGAAAACTGAAGAATTTGTAACTTATTGAATCTAACTACCAGTGTTACCTGAAGGGTACTGAACAAGAGTTAAGCAATATCAATTATTCAGAGAAAGAAGCTTTTCTCTTGATACTCCCCAAAGTAAAGAAATAGCCATATACTTGTTATTTATCCTCCAAGATGCTCACGAAATTACATACATTAACAATACATGGTGCTGTTTTAACACGTCATTGAATCCCCAGCTGAGGAAAGTATCAAGATAATATGGCATCTGCTTCCTAACTGCTTCTGCACATTCAGACATGAGCTCAGTGTCCTTAAGACTGTATTCCTAAAATGTTTTTTGAAAGTTAGACTGAAATGATTGCTGGTTTGTTTATTTGTTAGAAGAGAAGGAAGAGGTCTTTAAGTTCACAAAATAGTGAGTTTTCAGGGTCCTGTGTACAGCTATAGGCTCTGCCAGCTCTTTGCCCCACTCCTAGGAGCTTGACTGTTCACTACCAACTCTGATGTGGTCGAGCTCTGCCCATGACAGGCAGTGAGTCACAGAATCACAGAATATTAGAGGTTGGAAGGGACTTCCAAAGATGATCAAGTTCAACCCCCCTGCCAGAGCAGGACCAAAAAAACCTAGGGTAGGTCACTCAGAAAGGCATCCAGACAGGTCTTGAGAGCCTCCAGAGAAGGATACTCCACATCCTCTCTAGGGAGCCTGTTCCAGTGCTCTCTAACCCTCACAGTAAATAAGTTCTTCCTCATGTTGAAGTGGAACTTCCTGTGCTCAAGTTTGAATCCATTGCCCCTCATTCTATCTCGGCACAAGTGAAAAGTGCTTGTCCCTGCCTTCTTGATGCCCAGCCCTCGTGTATTTATAGACATTACTTAGATGCTCCCTCGGTCTTCTCCTCTCTAGACTGAAAGCCTTATGTCTCTTAGCCTTTCCTTGTACGGCAGGTGTTCCAGTCCCTTAATTTTCCTTGTAGCCCTGCATTGGTATCTCTCAAGTTGATCCCGGTCCCGCTTGAATTGGAAGTCCAGAACTGGACACAATACTCCAAGTGAGGTCTCACCAGGGCTGAGTAAAGGGGGAGGAGAACCTCCCTCGATCTGCTGGAGACACTCTTCTTAATGCACCCCAAGATAACATTGGCCGTCTTGGCCACTAGGGTACATTGTTGTCCCATGGGTAACTTGTAGTCTATCATGACTCCAAGGTCCTTCTCCACAGAGCGGCTCTCTAGCAATTACCTCCTAGCCTGTACTGGTGCATTTTGTTGTTCCTTCCCCAGTGCAGGTTTCTGCACTTGCTCTTGTTGAACCTCATCAGGTTCCTCTTTGCCCAGCTCTCCAGCCTGTCCAAATCTCGCTGAATGGCTGAATAGTCACCACCTCTGCACCCATAAGAGTGAACCAAGATCACCTTAGGGTGTCGCGTGGTATCTCTTTGGCCTGGAGACACTTTTTCCCTCATTGTTTTTTTCTTCTCCATTCTAATAATTCCCAAAATAAAGAGAAGTGGCCTAGTCAATGCTTACTGGAACAGTGTTTATTGTACTTCCTGTAGTTTATAACCATCGTCCTTTTTCTTTACTCTCTTCAGTTATACAGTTTGCTCTTTGATATGTTTCATATATACCCTTCACGTCTTTGCAGTGGATTAAGTGATACTGAGGCACTGATACAGGCAAAACATCCTATTGTGCATATAGTCATACTGTTAAATATTGATGCTGTTAAAATTAACCTAAACCAAATAATTTCAGACCCAGAAAAAGTGAAGTCCCTAGATTATCATTTAAAAAAAAAAATAATTGATATAAAGCACATCAGCAGGAGTGAGTGTTTATTTTTTAAATTTGCTAATTCTGATAATACAGAATAATGCAAGACATGTTTTCTCCTACAACATCAATTTCTGCATTTATTTGTCAGAAAATAAAGCTGCATATTGAATTGTTTGGGGGTGGAGGAAAGACATGGGTTGAGCGTCTCAAATAAGGTTTTTAACTGTATGTATAATTAATGGACTTTATGACTAATGTAAAAGGAGAATAAGAGAAGCCTTTGAGAGCCAGAGGTTGTAAATATCTACTGAATGCTACATGTACTGAATGACAAGGAAGCAGTCATAGAATCATAGTCTATATAATGGTTTTTTTTCTTTTTTTTTTCAGGTATATATTTTTCTCTTGCACAGACAAGACAAGCTTAGCAGCAACAGTCTTCAAGACTGGTTCATTTCCAGCAGCTGTTTGGAACAGAACAGTTCTGAGTGAGTCATTTCAGCAACTAGAAATTGCAGCCATCTACTGGTAACTGCCAAAATGTCAGTCAGTCAGAGATTTTAGGACTTGGCATCTATTTATATTATCTCCCCAGACACATTCAGGCTTGTACAAGTAGCTGCTAAACACTACTCCAAGAAAGTGATATCTACAGTGTGACATCTGGCCCTTTTGAACCTCTGTTATTTCACTACTGTATTTTTTACTTTGTTTTTGCAAATGCATACTGGTACCATTTAAATAATTAAGACATTTAACACGGTTTATAAAAACAAAAAGGAATTTAATAATATAATATCATGTTTTCCTTGTATTTTTTTTCTTTTTTTTTTTTTTATTAGTAGGCATAAGTAGAAATATTAACTGATACATCTTGCCCCAAGGTTGTAGAAAAACAAATGTACTTGCTGTTTGAAAGAACAGCTTAATGGTGGTGGTCTGATTGCTTGAAACTGTACAGAGAGTGCCCAATAAAGGACTATCTAAGTTACTTTTATGCCCAAATGACTGACTTCTGATATACCATTCAATTTTTTATTTATTTGCTTTCTATTAGACTTGAGAGATCCTCAAGGTCTGAAGATAGGAGAATCCTCATTGTTATGATCTCCATTACCATTTCTCCCTGGTTGCTGGGCTACATTGCTTATTAACCATGCTAGGAATGCAGAAAGATTTTCTCTGTTGCTTTGGGAATACCATGTTTTTGTGTTTTAACAAGGGATAGACTGCTTTGGAGGGGTTCCTAGACAAGGGAAATCTCAAGGGGAGCATGAGAGACAGAGAAAATATTTGGACCAGGTACAGGATATGGAGGAGTTTTCCTTCCTTAAATCTTTTAATTGAATGACTGTTTTATCTCCACATTAGTCATGGATGTCTGGGTTATTTCACTTCTTTGCAGGCAGGATCCATACCTTCTCTTCCTTTTCATCAGTCCCTGGATGGCAATTTCTCGTGAAGTTATATGCATGTGCAGTTAAGATATTAATGCCCCAGAACTTCTGGTGCCTTGATAAATATCCTAGTATTCAATACTGATTTTTTTTCTTGTGCTTACATAAAAGGTAACAAGTACCTGTTTCAGCAGGTAAGAAAAGGTGATGGGAAAAAAACCCAACAACTTTACAATGTCAGTAGTACTGGATCAGTGCTAAATAAGTATGTGCTACTGTGCCTTGCCAGTAAATTTTTATTTAAGTCACAGGATACACTAACAGCTCAGTACCTTCCACTTTGGTGTAACGTTCTGTGTAATTTAACTAACTCTGTCCAATGAATGATGCTAAGTGAGGTTCAAGGCATGGACATGTTCCAGCTTGAAGTTTTCTTTTCAAGTAGGTGTACAGTGAGTTTTTGTGTCTAATAAATCAGTGGAGCTCAGTGGCTGTAACAGTCACATCACATCAAGTAAGAGAATGCTGTGACATAAGTAAAGTGACTGTTGTGGCAAAGATGAACTGTTAATTCTGCACTTGTTACGAAAAGGATGACTCCACTCCCCTGGACAGAATAGCACTCATCCATGTTTGTAATCAGATTTCCAGGTGGAAAAATGCAGCTTTATATGAACAACATTTCCATTTCCTTTGCTGACACAAGATCCATGTCTGCATGTACATAAGGAAAGAATATATGCTTTTCTAGCTTAAAAATAATTGAAAGTTTTCTTGTAAATTTTAATATATTTCTCAAAAAATCACAGAAATTGCCCAGATGTATTAATTTAAAGATAAGAGTTCAAGATGAAATAGAACTAAGATGTAAAATATCTGGCCCCTATTTTTCCCCTCTCTTGAATGCTTGTTGCACATAAACACTCAGATTCTATTATATAGTTACACATCTTTCTTTGAAATTCTCCTTTGTTTGTAAAAGTATTTTTGTCAGAAATATAACTATTAGGCTCTAACTATTAGGCTCTTATTGCTGTCCTACTCAGCATTACCTTGTTCTGACACTTGTCTGTTGAAATAGCATCCAGTTAATTTTTTACAATGATACAGTACATTGTAACCACCCTTCTCCTGTCCAAAACAATAATTTTAAATGTCATACACAACTACAATCTACTGAGTGCAGCTGAATTATGAAATCTCATAGGGCTGCCTAATGGAAGGGAAATCAAATCTAATGAAATATTCAAAGTGTATGCTGCTTTATTTACACAGGTGTACAAATCAAGTAGACCAGTAGCTCTAAAAGAGTACACGATCAATACTTCAGTCCAGAAACGTCATCAATTTCTAGTTCAATTTCTCAGAAAAGAAATAGATTTCCAGTACAGACTCAGTTTAAGAATCTGCCTATACCAGAGAATGAAGTACAGTGCAGGCTCCAAAGAAGTTGTCTAGAAACTAGGTAGTCACCTCTGCTTCGCCTTTCTGTGGACTTGCTGGTGATGAACATAGGAACTACTTTTCAAAAACTCCATGGGTATGCTTCATTGTTGATGCCATTTCAGAACGATTACCTGAGAAAAATATTATAGCAACCAAACCACTTCAGCTTAATTACAAATGTATTGCAAACAAGTGAAAAAAATGTAAATAATGTCAGCAGATAGGCTGTTACATACCCTGCTGGACTGCTTAATTTCCCTCCAAAACTGAGCTCCTGGATATGAATGACAGAATCACAGAATCTTAGGGGTTGGAAGGGACCTCAAAAGATCATCTAGTCCAACCCCCTGCCAGAGCAGGATCACCTAGAGCACATCACGCAGGAACAGGTCCAGGTGAGTTTTGGATGTCTCCAGCGAAGGAGACTCCACAACCTCTCTGGGCAGCCTGTTCCAGTGTTCTGTCACTCTCACAGCAAATAAGTTTTTTTCTGATGTTTACGTGGAACCCCCTATGTTCCAGTTTGCACCCATTGCCCCTTGTCCTATCACTAGACATCACTGAAAAACCTTGGCTGCAGCATGAAAGTGGGATCTAGCCTGTGACAGCTTTAAAGCTTTCCTGTTGAACTGTAATGACAGCAAAACCCTTTCATACCTTTCTTGTTTAAATAACAGCAAAAATGTTCTATATTCTTCATGGCCTTATAGAATAGCTGCAAATAAATTTTTTAAGAATTTTTCAGTTTGGCAAATTGGTAAATGAAGAGATTATAAAGGTAAGATGGAGATTTTGCCAGCCTTTAAAATACCTCCAAGTCTATTAAATGCATTTGCCCTACTTTCTTTTTTATTCTTCTTTTTTTTCTAAGACAGAAATTATCAAAAGCTATTATGAGGCTTTGAGAGTAATTGCATGTAGAAATAGATTTTTAAATCTGTATCCTTATAATTCTTTATTGTGAACAATGTCAAAAACTCATGTGTGCAAAAGCAAGAATTTTCAAACCACTGTAAGAATCTAAGAAGTGAAAGTGCTCTTTGTATGAAAGATATACTAGCTAAAAGTATGATACTCATCCATTGAAAATTTCATCAGAAATCCAAGAAACTATTTGCAACAGATCAGAGCACAAACTGAGAAGGCATAAATAAATTGTTCTAACAGTACTGAAGCTGCAGGCAAAAACTTTAGAGTTATGTGAACACAAAACTTTAGTGGAATAGAACATAAAAAACAAAGATATCCTAAGTGTAGCAGTAGGATAGCAAGATGTCAAACTGACTTCTTGAATAGTATCATTGAATAAAGACAGCTGTGCTCTCTGAACATGGAGGTTTTCACTTACAATTTTTCATTCATGACAGTTTTAACATGCACACTGATGCACAGTTCTGTAGTTGACATCAGATTAAATTTAATCTTCAGAGCTGACATTACTTTCTATTTTGGTTCCAGACCTAAATAGAGACACAGAGCCAATTTCAACAGCTAGATTTTCCTCAAACCTTTTGACTTGAATTATTAGGGTCAGATTTTTTTATTTCAAAGTATCTTCCTGATGTGGTTAAAAATATAGTCACACAGGCCACGTTTGCATTCTCATCTGAAGACAGACCTGGCTCCAGTGAGGTCAAATGTTTCTCACCATTACTTTTACTACCCACAGTATGAATGTGGCATTTCAAAATTCAGGGAGTTCAGTGACATATGGAATCAATTCACTCTCTTCCAGCCTTTTTAGGTGGCATAGCAAAGTGTGATTGATATAGGAACCTCACTCTCTTTCAAACACATACAAACTCATAAAACTGAAGTATTTTCAGTGGTTTGTATTTATAAGTTTGTGTCATCTCTAAACCACTCTTTCTGGTTGCTGGGAAATAATTCACTCAGAAACGTAAGCTGGTTTTCAAAATTTACATAACTGAGGTAAAATTATTTTGCCCTGGTCTCCATGTTTTAGTGACAAACTGTGATGCTCTGTTGGACATCTCACAGATCATAAGCAATGGATGTTTAGTGTTTAATAGACAAAAGGTTAGAGATGACACTCCTTGTTGGGCAAGCGTCTGTATGAAAATGCCCACTAGTCAGTTTTTGGTTCAGTCTGTTCTCTGTAAGAGTAATTGGTTTAGCCATTGGTATTTTATTTCTGCCTGGGCTGGCTGATGATCTGGCAAAACATTGTAGTCCATGGTACTGAAGATTTCTCATAAATCTGATGACATTTGCCTGGAAGTCTGTATTCTGTAGGCAGAATAGTAATAAATGTTCATCAAGGAACAACTGAGTAAAGGATTACTTCAGTTTGTATGTCAAAGTATCAACTTCTTTGCATGGCAAACTCCATCTCCTTCAGGGCCAGTTTCTGGTCTCAAACTCAGCATACATATTCTCAGATGCTGTGTTGTTAGTGTAACACTTTTTATCTAGCAGGTGGCGGACTAATGAAAAGACATTTACAACAGATGCAGACTGGCATTTACAGATGTGGGCTGTAATCCTGGAAAAATCTTTAAAAATAGATTCAGCTTTCTATTTTGTATTCCTACATGTTACGTATAGGAGCCTTCTTGCTGTCATAGATATGAGCTGTGGGAGGCCTTGGACTTTTTGCATGTGGATGTGTGGACATAAGAAGGCTATTTCAGCAGATCATTACAGAGACATCTTTTAGCTAAACTGAAGCTTCATTTTTCATTTATCTCGTTTCCTGGGTAGCAATGGCTTTAATAATTAAATTTCAAAAAAAGGAGGTTCTGCTTGTTAGCTTTCTGAGAACACTGAAGAAAATGAACTCACTAGAAGCTCAGTTGAAACAACTCTTTCTTCTCTTCCTTATGTTCCTCTGCTTGGCAGCTGAGAACTCCAAATCTTTTACTTCTTAAAAACCATTTCACTAAGACAGTTCATCAAAAGCAAAAAGAATAGTTTTCAGTGCTATTTTACTTCCCCAAAATAAAAACAAAATAAAGCAAACCTAAACCCATTTGAAAACACATTTAAGGATTTTAAACATAATAAACATCTCAGCTCACTTGCTGCTATCATATATGGGTTCAACAAGATCTACCTGGAAAATTTCTGCGTTATTCAAAACATTTTAGTTAAAAGTTTTACTATTTTGGGGTTCATATTAATTAATGTCCAATTGTTGAAGACTTTCTAAGGGCACTGCCAAATATACTTCCCTTGTGTTCAGTGTGAAAAATAAGATGAAGCTGAAATTGTTGAAAAGAAGGTAAAATAAGCCCAAACGATATAAAATAAAAGTGTTTTTCCTTTGTCCTTTTTATTGCAAAAACTGTATAAAGATGTTTTATAAGAAGTAGGCATATATTTTCTTAATTATGTAAGACTTACCAGGCTTACTAGACGTTCACAAATATTCATTTAGACAGATGCTTTCTAGTTGGTTTCTCAATCCAAAGAGTAATGTAGACAACACCAGGTGACTGACGAGTTACTTAATGGAGATCAATTGCTGAGCATCGCACAGATAGATCCTGGATTACACATAGTGCTAGAATAACAGAGTGGACAGAAACCACAAAATGAAGCAGAGAGCAGCCTAAAGAAGAATGATGTCTGGGAAAAGTTAAATGTAAATATAAGGATAAAATTCCAGACATGAGAATCAAATCAAAACCCTTCCTGTGAGTTATCTCAGATGAGCTTAATGTTTGTATAGGTACATTTATTTATTTTTTCCCTATATGTTCATAAAGTAAAAATATTATAATGGAAAAGAAATCTCTGTGTAAAAAAGCAGATATTTATGCTCCAACGACACAGATGTTAGAAGTAGACCCACATGTAGGTTTGATTCGGTACCAGTCATGGTAAGTTCTTCCATTTGCTGCACAGATGTTGGATCATGGTTCTTATGCACCGTTTTCTGGTTTTCTTTTATTTTCTTTGTAAATTTTTTCCCCGTTCTAATAAGTTTGTGGCAGGCTTCATTTTTCCTGCTTTCTCATGTACCACTTTTGGATCTTTTATTTGCTTTTAAGTATTTTTAAACCCTTTTCACAGTTTAAGTTTAAGTAACTGTGTGGAGATCACATGGAGACTCAAATACCGAAACTCTTGAGGCACAGATTTATGCATTTTTACAAAATTCATGAATTTGCTGTTCTGCAAGAGACATGCTGCAGTCCAGAAGAAGAGTCAGGCAGGCAAGTTTAGTCTTATCTGATCTATGCTATACAGTGCAATGCCTTGCTTGGATAGCCCTGAGCCATCTCTAAATGGACTACTCAAAGTGTACAAAGAAGCTAACCCAGGTCCCAGTGCAGGACATGAAGTCATCATGATTTCCTCTTCCATTTTGTTACTGCCATTGTCTAACAGTGGCAAATGCCATCAGTGTTTGAGGGCCTGGTACTTCTGCTGGGAAATATAATTGCAAGTTTGCAAGAAAAGACAATCATACTGGTATGATTGTTCTAAAATGAAAATACTTCATGCACCAGCAATGTTTGTTCTTGGAAAATGAATTCATGAGGTATATAACCAAGAGAACGGATGTCTCATGAAATAATCAAAGAAAAAAAACATGTAATAATCTATAAACGTCCATAAATTCTATGATTGTATAGCAGGCAATGGGAGGAAGAGTGCTCTTGATGGTCAGGTAGTGAGGTGGATCATGAACTGGCTGAAAGGAAGAAGTCAGAGAGCTGTGGTCAATGGGACAAAATCTACTTAGAGGTCTGTGACTAGTGAAGTCCTTCAGGGGTCAGTACTGGGACTGGTACTGTTTAATATTTTCATCAATGACCTGGATGAGGGAACGGAGTGTGCCCTCAGCAAGTTTGCTGATGACACTAAACTGGGAGGAGTGGCTGACACACCAGAAGGCTGTGCTGCCATTCAGCAAGACCTAGACAGGCTGGAGAGTTGGGCAGGGAGCAACTTGATGAAATTCAACAAGGGCAAGTGCATAGTCTTGCATCTGGGGAAGAACAACCCCATGTGCCGGTACAGGCTGGGGGCTGACCTGCTGGAGAGCAGTGTAGGAGAAAGGGGCCTGAGGGTCCTGGTGAACAGGAGGATGCCCATGAGCCAGCAATGTGCCCTTGCTGCCAAGAAGGCCAATGGCATCCTGGGGTGTATCAGAAAGGGTGTGTTTAGTAGGTCAAGGGAGGTTCTCCTCCCCTTCTATTCTGCCTTGATGAGGCCGCATCTGGAGTATTGTGTCCAGTTCTGGGCCCCTCAGTTCAAGAAGGACAGGGAACTGCTTGGAAGAGTCCAGCGCAGAGCCACAAAAATGATTAAGGGAGTGGAACATCCCCCTGATGAGGAAAGGCTGAGGGAGCTGAGTCTCTTTAGCTTGGAGAAGAGGAGATTGAGGGGCGACCTCATCAATATTTACAAATATGTTAAGGACGAGTGTCTGGAGGAGGGAGCCAGGCTTTTTTCAGTGATGTCTAGTGATAGGACAAGGGGCAATAGGTACAAACTGGAACATAGGAGGTTCCACATAAACATCAGAAAAAACTTCTTTACTGTGAGAGTGACAGAGCCCTGGAACAGGCTGCCCAGAGAGGTTTCTGGGGTCTCCTTCTCTGGAGACATTCAAAACCCGCCTGGAAGCGTTCCTGTGTGATGTGCTCTAGGTGATCCTGCTCTGGCAGGGGGGTTGGACTAGATGATCTTTCGAGGTCCCTTCCAGCCCCTAAGATTCTGTGATTCTGTGATTCATATCCAGGAGCTCTGTTTTGGAGGGAAATTAAGCAGTCCAGCAGGGTATGGAAAGACCCATGCTTGCTGGTCTCAAGGGCAGAGATCAGTCCCAGTACATTTAACAGTATAGACACAGACAGTGTCTCTTCCTGTCTAGTTTCAGGAACAGTTAACAAAATAAAGATTCGTAAAGTGGTGATTCAAATATGATAAGGAAGATCTTCAGGGCAGATAAAACAGAAAATAATTGGATCTTTCTTAGTCCCAGGAAGAACTGTAATCTGTGGAATCATAAAAATGTAATTTGACAAATATCCTTTCTCTGGAGAGAAGAAACCAAATGGTGTTGATGAAACTGAATGGAAGCTCTTAAGAAATTCAGAGTGCAGTACTTCAGTAAACACATGGATTATTGGCAAATGGCATGAATCCATAGAAATGGAGATCTAGGAACTTACCTGGGAAGATTAAAAGAAAATCTCTTAATAGATCAGGAGTCTAAAGTTGCTTTTCTTTTCAGGCCAAATGACAAAAAGGGTACAGGGAAGGTTTAAAATAAAGATAAATAAAGACAGAAAATCCCCAAACACTGTGGAATTATATCAAGATCCAAATAGTGATACTAGTAAAAACTGAATAAGCAACAATGGTAAAATAAAATGTCTAAATTAATAAAACATAGAGTGGGTCTGCTGAATTCAATTAGCGTACATCTTACATATATTATCAGCAAATCTAATTAGTATATGATTCAATCTGTAGCATTAACTAGTTGAATCAGTAAGTGACAATACAGAGGTCAAAATTGTCTTATGCTGTTCTGAAACATCATATTACTACATTTCTTTAATATAATAATAGATCTATGTCTACAATCCAGTTTAAAAAGTCTAAACAAGAGTCTGCAGATGTGCAATGATGCTAAGAAATTTGAAGTTGAATAGACAGTGTGCTAAATATTAATGGTTTACTTTTCAGGGAATAAATGTAATAGTACAAACGAGATAAATGTAGTTTGCTCTCTTTCAACACATTAGCACATGTGCTTCATCTATATTAATATAACTATAAAATGTATTCAACTCCACTAAATAAGATTACAGAAAACAAACTTTTCCTATAATGTCACTATCACCAGAATAAAATCAACAGAATGTTTTCATACTAAAATCAACATGAATCTGAATCTTTTGTTATGGATTGAAAGATACAGGAAAAGGATTTTTAGAGCCAGAACACACTTGCACTCATGGTAGTTCAGGAAAATGAATTGCATGTTTTAAGAAAGGGGGGGTTGTGGTAGCTACAACATTCAATTACTGACTTGCTGTTTCCAGATCAATGGCCTTGAGGGAAAGTAAGGTTAATTAAGCCTTAATTCACTCAAGATAAATTGACATTTTTGTCTCACAGCAGTAATTGTCTAAACAGAAAGCTTACTAATAGTGGGGGGAGTTAATAAAAAAAGAAAAATCATTTTTATTCTTTGCATCACTATTTAATAAAAGCTTCCCTGTACCCTACACATTTAAAATCCTGTAGATATAGCAATAGTCATAATACCTCCTTACAATACTCATCTAAAAAATATTCGCAAAGATTTAATTATTCTAAAATAATTTTAAGTTGCTTTAGAAATTTATCTAAAACTGAGATGTAGTTTCCATAGTTTGAGATTACAAGAGCAAAAGAGTCCAGCTTTAGTTTTACCCCTACAACTAAACTGTTTATTAATGAAGACATTAGTGGGATACAAAACTGGACAATCACAGGTAAAAGTAGAAAAAATTCTGAAGTCATCTTTAAGACCAAGCACTAGTGAAAGGAGCTTCAGCACACTTGATTTTTGAGTTTAGGGAGAGAATTAGCTCCTTCAGTTTTAAAAAACTGGAACTGCTATTAAAAAATTGTTGGGTACTCCAGAAAACAGAGCATTATACTAATAAAAAAAAGAAAAAAAATTAAAAAGCAAGCAAAACATTAATCAAAACTGTAAATTAAATTATTTACATAAAAATTAATTTTTAATGCTATCAATATTTTATTTAGAAAAAATATATTTTCTGCAGTATATATAAAGTGTTGTGGATGTCATTTAAATTAATACATCTGGTTCTTTACTCTCCCTACCTTGTCATTGGCACATGAAGTGTGAGCGAAAAATTCTAGAAGTCTGATTTAACTGCAGTTCCATTTTTCTACAAAGAAATTTCAGGGTGAAGGCAAATCAACTCCATTTTATTTTACAGTCTGAGAAAAGGATGTCTCAGTTTCTCTCACAATTTGTACCTTGTACCTTTACAGTAGTACAAATTATATTATTGATCCTCTTCTGACCACTGATGTCATGAACACTATACAGGGTATTAAAATTTCACACAGGATATATGAATCTTTAAGAACTGAATTCCATTTAGGGGTCTTAATTGCAGCATCTGTTCCCTTATTCTAATGACATCAAAATTCATTACAACATAGCATCATTGCAATGCAAAAGAATATAACAACATCATTGCTATGTAAAAGCAAACTAGATTTTCAACAGAGATGTAAAAGGAAGAATGATTGACTTTTGAAGAATACCAATTTGATAGCAGTAATCTTTTCTTCTTTTTTTTTCTTTTTTTTCTTTTTTTTCCCTTTTTTAATGAACTTTTAACTATAATCGTATTTTTTAACATAGAAATAAAATGTTTGGGGGTCTTATTTGCTTTATTGTTCTATTTCTAAAACTATTCTTACCAAACTTTTTTTAGCAAGTGGAAGTATCAGATGATCTCTGATTTATTTGATTTGAATTTGCGATCTTCTTGACATTTTTTTTATTCTGAATTCCTAAAACCATGTGATGTTATTTTTTGAAACAGTCTCTTGCGTGACTCGCACACCTCTGCAAAAATTACTAGCTTCTGAACCAAGTACTTCATATAATTGAGGAGCAAGCAAAGTCACATCTTGCATTTGTTAGAACAGTGACTATCAGCTCTCAGTGGACAACAGTGGGAATATGCTGCAGGCAACATCCTTCTTTAGTTGCTTGTCAGCCTGGACCATAGCAGCAGTGACAGTTTCCTGAGGCTGAAAACAGTATCAGAGGATCTTGCAACAGCATCTTGCCAGTGAGCCCCATGTTTGAAGTCAGAGCTTAAAATCAACAGTTAAAGGAAACCTAATTTATTTTTGTTGCTTTTCTATCTTTCCAAGATTGCTCTTTGTTTAGGAAAAACTGAGAAAAAATTATTAAAATCGTTCACATTTTAGCCATTACACACTTATTCAGGTCCTTCTTTCTCACAGTCTGAAGGTGTTCATTTAAATGGTTTTGACACCAAACATTTAGCCTCAGCAACACAGCCACTTCCTCAGACATTGTGCTTTTCCTTTACTAAAGTGAAGAGAAAACAGAACCATGAAAATGTTTGCTAACCTCTATCAGCCTCAGCCTGATAGAACTTCTGCCACATTCAAAACCATCACCACATGTCTGCATGTGTACATAAAAGGATAGTTGGGGAAAACTGGTTACTAAAATAAGAAGGTAGAGGGGTAGTAGAAGAGAACTTAACTTACATTTAAAATTGAGAACATAGGAGAAACTAAAAAAGAGGGGTTTCAGTAGGTTTAATTGATTCAAAAGAGGTTGATGGTTTACACTTACCCAAATTCATATTTTTCATAAGTTATTTCATTAATATTACTACTATTTATCTAAATGTGAGCTAAAGCTTCTTAGGATCAGCCAATACTAGTGTTACTGGGCAATATTTGTCCTATATTTATCCACTGCTTTTCCCCTAGATGCAGTTATGCTCCAGAAAAGACTTCCACATTAAACTTATGATCCTCCTAAATTTCAGTACTACAGGGTTTCATCCACATTCCTGGGGAAAAAAAAAAATAAATAAAAATTACTAGGTCATTTTCTACTGTGTGCCTCATATTCATCCTGCAACTAGCAAGTGTTTCCTTTATTTAACTTTTGCTGAAGTGAAGGAGACTGGACTGTTAGGATGGAAGTGAGCCAGGGCTAACAGAGTGTCCCTGGCAGGTGGTAATAGCGTATTGTCATATGGAGGAAATCTGACTACTATTCAGCCCAGTCAAAATTGGTGATCTAAAATTAGGTATGAAAGTCATGGAAAATCCTAACATTGTAGATGAGATGCATATCCTTCATGACAGATAAATGCGATTCTTTAAAGCTTAAGGAATAAGATCTATAATTGTCCATTTTACCCCCACTCTTAATTCAGGAGCGAAACCAAGATTTCTGATACTGGCACTTGAACTGCTTTAAGACAATTTAAATGTGGATGATAACAACAGGAACAACACAAATTAAAAAGAAGAAACAAAATAACCACCCCCTCAAAAAAAGCCACACCAAACAAAACACATGCAATGAAAACAAATGAAAAAACCCCAAATTGAAGTGCCTTGGTCAAGGTTTCCCGATCAAGATCTCACACACCCTCCCTTATAATTAATTTTCAGTTGTGCTAAATTCCACCCACCATGATCCCACTGTAAAAGCATTCACGTTACTGAAAAATAAAAATGTGAGGCTGCAAACTAGGTGGAATCACTCATTTGGGGGACGGCATTGTCCCTCAAGCCTTTAAAGAGTGCAGGCATCGCAAAAACTCCAAGGATAACCACAAATTTCTATTCCAAATTTGGAAAATTCCTGTAAACTCTCTGGCCCAGATGTGGAAGGAGGAGGTCTGCTAATTACTGTGACATGTAAGCCTTTGTACCTCAGGAATACACTCCCATGACTGTTTAAGCTGAAATAAGACGAGGTCATTGCAGTCCTGCTCTCACCTCCTCTCCCACCCTCCCTGTTGCCTTAACCGTGGTTTGACAATGAGTTGAAGACTTCAGTGACTGAACTGGATTAAACAATCTGGCTGTAAACTGAATCTATGAACATGTGATTTGTTTTCTGTCTGTGTACTTGTCTGAACCCGCTCATTTAGGGTGTGACATGCATCTGGTTGAAGCACAAGGGAATAGTGTTGCAAGGTAAGCTGGAGGAGAAATGTGACTGCAGGGGGCACAATTTAGAGGGGGTTTATAAAGGAATAATGTTCTTGTATGTAAAATGAGATGGTGCCTGCTTATCAAGATTGCTGTAACAGTGAGTTCAACATAAATCCTGGTGATTCACTTTGAGATGGAAAGCAGCATATCAGGAAATTATTCTTTCAAATTTTATTTTATTTTATTGAAATTGTTATTTTCTCTTTATCACAAAACCTTGAGATTCTCAAGCCTGTGTTCACATTTATAGCAATCTGGTTTAGGAAGAATAACAGACAACAAATCACTACAAAAGAAAACAGAATAAATCATATTTTAAAGGATACTGCACTGAAATTATCTTATTTTGAACTTTATCCCTTGATTTTAGTAGCTCTGTTAGCTCCAGCATGCAGAGCAGTTTGAATTTCCCTGTGGCTCAGTGGTGACTTTTAGTAGGTTGGTTTTTTTTAGGTTCTGTCTTCAGAAAGCCTAATGGGTGAACAGCAGTTAGCCTGGGACCTAAATATCACAAGTCCACAGGGGCAAATGACTCACTACAACTATAGTAAAAAGGTACTTAGGTAAAGAATGTCAATAATGGTTATTACACCCATAGTATCTCACTGAACTTTTTCTTTATTTGTTTTACTTGCATTCTGGGATGTATAAAAATGTTAAGGGAGAGACTGCAAGCTCTGGTCATTTAACATGTTATTTAAAATAAATAAATAAATGAATGAATAAATAAATGTTATGAGACCAAGATATTCCTGAGAGTCCAGATTGCCTGTTGGAGCCTGCGCCTGCATTTGTCAGTGTCTAGTGTTTTTCATTATTCCAATGTTTTATGTGCAGCTTTGGGCATATTTAAGCAGTTTGATTATTGAGACAGTGGAAACTGATTTAAGGTGTCTTTACATGAGCAATGAAACCCAAAGGAATTACTAATTCTTAGTCACATGAAAAAAATGAAAATTAATTATCATAGAATCATGGTTTTTATGTTACTACTTCATGTTACATAACTACTTTATGTTAATTTTATGTTATTAACTAGCCCAGAATAGTTGAGTTTTTTTCAGGAATGATGACAACACAGTACTGCTCATAGTCAAGTATGCTTTAACTGACTAGCTCATAAATCAGGAATAGTATGGAGAAAAGATAGGTTTAATTCCTCAGTACTTGATGGGTGTCTTGTACCACTGCTGGTTTCATGTCTACCCTTTTCTCAACATTCAAAAGCATTCAAGAAAATTTGAATTGCTTAAAAGTCTTACCATTTACAGTTGCAAACATGTAACCTGTATCAATTCCTCTCAAGGAACTGGTCTTTCCATGAATGGTGTTGATTTATTTTCAATGATTTAAATCTTCCTCTGTACTAGAGTGCTTGGTACTTGACATTTAAAGATGTTTTGCCTTCCCATACTCAAGCTAATGAACAGGAGACACACTGTATTACTTAGCTTTCACATTTTTTATTTTTAAATGACAAGTTGTGAGCAGAGGAGTTTACCTATAAAATTTGTGTTCTTCTCCAAATCAATTAATAATGTTCATATATTCTTGTAGAAGGAAAAGATTGAAACGTACATAGTACAAAATTTATCCAGCACATATGAATTTTCCATTTGGCATGAATAATTACCAGTTCATACTACCAATATAATATCAAGATACTGTTCCTTGAACACCCACAGGGATTGTTTTTGAAAATGAAGTTTGGTCATTATTCTCTATCAAAGTGCATTAAATAAATGGCTAAAACACAACCAGCTTTTAAGATGGAGATAATTTTAACAAAAAAAATTCTGTGTGGAAAGAAGTGCCTAAAAATGAAGAAAGCAAAAGGGTTTTTTCAGCCTTGTAACACTCAATTGAGAAAAACTGACAGGCAATGTGAGGAGAAAAAAAAAAAGTTTTGTAAGATTTGTGTGCACCAACTTATATCCTGATTAGTAAAAAAAATGTGGAGACACTATTCCTTATAGGAGACTGTATTTGTTACAGAAATATTGGAAATTAATATTGCAAACATTACATTACTGTAAGAGTAATGCGACAGGTCTCATGTAACAGACAAATCAGTTAGGTATTTCATGTGATATCTGAGCAGAGCAGTCTAATAGTTCAATGCCTATGCTTCCAAATATTTCGTATTATGTCTGAAACTTTTAATGAGTTTATGAAGACAATGATGAAAGTGATTTCATGAAACAAATAAGAATTTTCAAAGACTAATGCTTTAGTGATATGATCTGTCATATACATCAAATGCCTGTGAGCTCACAATAAAGAAATAATAGCAAAATTTTGAGATAAATTAAGTATGCTATGAAAAAATAGATTAAATATTAATGGGAGAAAAAATAGTGCAATTGAATACAATACAGTATTTGCTGCTCTTTTACCCTCTTTTGAAATACCTGTGCATGAACTTAATTGAACTATTTTATTTCAATTGACAATATTAGAGCTTAGAATTTATAGATCATATTTGAAAAACACCTGTAGACCGGGACTGCATAGGTATTAAGGCAACAGCTACTGTGATTTCTTGTCTATCACAGGATGAGCAATAAAGTCAGGAGTCTTGCCAGACTGTATTAGATCAGAACACCACCCCCAATACACACACACAATTTAGGGTTTTTCTTTATATCTGTAAATAAACCTGACAATCATGAAGGAAAGGGAGAGAGCTGCTATATGTATATCTCTATTATGCAAAGTATATGTTGCTTCCAACTTTTCTTAATGGTGGTCATTTTACAGTAGATTGGAGTGGTGGTTGAAAATATCATTCCGATGTTACTGTGTCTAGTAATTAGTTTAATTCACTTATCTTGAAGCTTCATCTTATGGAAAGCCACAGTCAAAGTAGAGAAATATATTAAAGTAGCTCAGATAGTCTTCTAAAGCATTTTCAGCCTCAGAAGACAGTCAGTATATCTGGGATTGTTATACCTTTACTTCATCATGACTGAGCTTGCAGATGCTCCTTTAGGAATAAGAGAGCAGAGATTAAATCAGCAGAGAAAAAGGAAGAAAAGCAATCAATGAATTAAAAAAAAAAAAACACCTGTGTTTTTTAATCCATGTGCTAAAAACATAGTGCCACTGAAACTTCACAAGTGGAAAGGCTGTATCTAATTACTTTGTGTGGGTGAACTGAAGAATGGGAAAAAAAAAAATTACAGAATGCATTTTGCATTCAGGTAAAATTGCTGATGTTTATGTGCTTAATGGCACTTTGAATTTCCTCTGCCAATTTTTCTCTACTAAAATTTTAACCATTTGTGTCTACATAGATGCTGTGGCTTATGCCTGGCTGAAACCAAAGAACCATGTGGCCACTCACTCACCCCTCTCCCGCTATGGAGTGGGGAGGAGAAAATCCAACTAAAAGTTTGTGGGTTGAGGCAAGAACAAGGAGGGTTCGCTCAACAATTATGATCAAGGACAAAACAGATTCAACTTGGGGAAAAAAATCAATGTAATTTATCACTAATCTGATGGAAACAGGACAAAAACCAGAGCTTAAATAATACACCCCACTCCTCCTTTCTTCCTGTGCCCAAATTACTGTTCCAAATCTCTCTGCCTCCTTCCCCCCAGCAGCACAGGGGGACAGGGAATGGCATCTAGAGCCAGCTCATCAGAGGTTGTTTTCTGCTGCTCCTTCCTCCTCAGGGAGAAGGATTCCTCACATTCTTCCCCTGCTCCAGTGTGGTAACCCTCCCATGGGAGAGAGTCCTTCACAAACCCCTCCAACATGAGTTCCTCCCACAAGGTGCAGTCCATTAGGAACAGACTGCTCCAGTGTGAACTTCCCACAGAGTCATGGCCTGTTTTGGGAATAGTCATTCCCATGGCATAGGGTGCTTTACAGGCTACAGGTCTACATCTGCACCATTGTGGTCCTTCACAGGCTGTTCCACCATGCTTCACAGGTTGCAGGGGGACAGCTTGCCATCTCACAACAGGCTGCAGGGTAATCTCTCTTCTCAGGCATCTCATCCCCCTCCTTCCTCACCAACCCGATCCAGCATTGCTCTCACCTCCCACTCTCCTTTGCCCCAAGGTCTTATATTGTTCATTTCCCCTTCTGTATTATGTTAATCACAGAGGTGATCCATTGTCCCTGATGGACTTGGCCTTAGCCAGAATTTTGCCAGAACTGAGGTCTGGGGAGCTTTCAGCAGCTTCTTACAGGATCCACCCATGGGACTCCAAGCCCCCAACCAAATCAGCACCACACCAAGCCAACACAAGAGAAATTAAGTATACCTTGGTCTTTTAAGGTTGCTTAAACACATATTTGATGGCTAAGTTGAACTCTGTTGGACTACAGGGAATTAGCATGGTAATTACTGAGACTGGAAAATCAGATAATGAGTGCTTTGGTACCAAACAGAATAAATTTTGTAGCATGATGAGTGAAAAGAAGTGAAGGAAATCAGGAGGCATGAGAACTGGCCTGTGAGTGTAGAAAGCCTGTTATTGTACAAGTGGTCTTCAGAGTCTGCAAGGAGCTTTTAAAAAGGTCCATGAGAGACAAGTAACTAAAAGCAAATCTGTTGTTACAGGCTTCAAATTGCCTTTGGGGTCTGTATTGTTGTTAGGAAAGAAATCAGGGGGTTACAAGCTAAAGTTTTATATAAAAGTCATACATTTCACAAGCAACCAAAATTATATGTTTGGCTCTTGTTCTTTTTTTGACAGGTGATATTGAAGAACTAAGAAAAAAATTGAGTAAATGTATTAAAATGCTGGGATTTTTGCTATTTCCTCCTCCACTAGTAAACACTTTTAGTAGAGCTAGCATAGAGTATAATTGCTTTTGCATTAAATTGTCACAGTCCTGCTTTCCAGGTATACCCTAACTCTAATAACAATATGCATTTGCTGAAAATACTGGTAAATTATGCGGAAATTTTCTCAAAAGGTGTTCATATCTGCAGTGCTGCACTATTGCAAATAACTTTTTTTAAAAAAATAGTTAATACCTTTACTTCTTTTGAAGGATATTTCTGAACAAATGTGTTATAACCCAGACCTACTAGCCCAAGTGAATAGATAATATAGATCTATGATTCTATCAGTAAATGCATAACACAAAGGAGATGTCATGTTTCTTGTTCATTTAAGTCTGTTAGCTTTTTGCAGAATTACTATGGAAATTTGACTACGTAAATATTCCGAGACTTGAGTTATACACAAAAGGCAAAGACAGAGTAGAAGACTGGAGGGATGACCCACATCTCAGGAAATTTTTAGATACTCAAACTGGC
Organism: Apus apus; assembly: GCF_020740795.1. Classification (NCBI taxonomy): domain Eukaryota; kingdom Metazoa; phylum Chordata; class Aves; order Apodiformes; family Apodidae; genus Apus; species Apus apus. Next base: position 56,359,883 of record NC_067282.1, on the reverse strand, counting down.
AATATCTTTTTGGAAAATCAGGAGGAACACTCTGCTGCTCTGTTCTTTACAGTGTGGCAAGAGCATTTCTGTGCACTTGCCTCTTCAACACTTTTTTGCTGGCCTTTGGAGTAAAATTGCCCACGATTGTTATGCAAAACTTGCTGAAATTCTATCTGTGAGCTAACTAGCAACCAAGAGACAAAGTCAAATTGTCTTTGTGTGCTTCTTCCTTCCCCTGAAACCTCTAGCAAATCCACTGTGGGATGGATCCATCTCTGGAGTACTTCACAACTGGTGAACAGATATAAACCACTTGCAAAGCTTTGGGTGGAATGTTTACTAGTAAGTGCTCAGCAGTTCAGGAGTTTTGAGGTCAGTTATACCCACAGGCATTCACTCCGTAATTCAGTAAAAATTTAAGCATTTTGAGACTATTCTGACCCAATAGAGATGAAGTATGAATCTTGTAGCTATGCAATACCACCTTCCATACAAGTTCTACAGTAGCTTTCAAACTGGGAAAAAAGGTGGCAGTGACATTGTTGTGCATACCTCTTGAAGTATTTTTGATTTCTTGGGTGCTCTTAAGCGCTAAAACACAATATGATTTATAGCTATAAATGATCATCGGCTAAGTAAGAAATAAATATGAAATAAATAAATATCTCAGGAAGAGATGCAAAAAAGATCTAATTTCTCCTTATTTTTAAAATGAAACTCATCTGTGCTGAAGAAATAGGGAATGTCATTTAATACTGAAGGAAACTGTTCAAGAAAATTCTAGACAGTGACAGCAAGGTTTGTTACATTAGCTGGTACTGTGCCTGAATTAGAGCTTACCCTACATGACTATCTTATTTTCTCAGAGCTCCAGGTACATAGTGCAATCTTTGAACACATAAAAGGCCTTTGCTGTTACTCATTTACTAATGTTTAATTTCAAGTGTCATTAGCTATCAATTTTGTCACTAGCATTTCACTAGTTGGCTGTAAAAACAAAGCAAAACAAAACTATGTTCAAAAAAGTAAACTTTTTCCATTATGTACTTGTTTTATAGTTAGCATTTCGTACATTTCCGGAGAGATGACAGAGGTACTAAAACTGGACTTCCGTTTTTGGTTTGGTTTGGTTTGGTTTTAAATAAGCTTGTTTAAAACTCTGGCTTACTTTGCTCTTAATCTAACATAATACTCTAAGAATCCTTATAAGACTATGTAAAATATTTGGCGGCTTAAGAGAATAGTAGTTGAATACAAGTTTTTTCTCAAAGTTATTAGTTAAAATTTATCGTAGGTTCATAATAAACTCTAATTCTTTCCCAGGCTTTTTTGGTCTTTATATGGCCTAGAAATAAACAAATCTTTTAGAAATAAAATAGAAAAAAAATCACTGACCCTACAATGATTCCTACAGTCTGTTCCTACTACTAGATACAGTCTATCCTACTAAATGGATATGTCTTTAACGACTTCAGCAGCACAAAGAGAGAGGGACTGAGGTGTGATTTGCCATGTTCCATTATGGCTTTAGAAGTGCACAACCATATCACACAGTGGTCAGCAATGAGCTTCATGCCAATTGTGAGTACTGGGCAGAGGGCACGAGTACACCCACAAGCCCCCCTGGTTTTGCCCAGCCTCATCTGGAAGCCCTGCCCATGGCTCAGGAACACTATTGCACCTCAGAAGGCCTGAGGCACACCATAGGAAGGTCACCATTCAGCCTCATCCTCTGCTGCTCCCAATTTGATTGTAAAACCCAGCATGACCTGGGACTTGATCCCTCCCTGTGCCTTTTCTTGCTGGTTGTGAGCTTGTGCTGGGACCCATTACTGTCACCACCCTGGCACTGCTCCCCCCAAGCAGGTGCTGTGGGATGACGAATGGCCAGGGTGGGGTCACTGCTCTGCTTGAGCAAGGAACAACTTGTTCAACCATCAGGTCACCATCCTTTGTGGAGCTGCTCTGCTCTAGCTCCTCCTTGACGTAAAGGACACACACACCTATGTGGTGCTAAGAAAAATATTTTATTTTTCAACTGCACCAGGTCTTCTTGCTATTGTTAAAAAATTCTATATATGTGTAAAACTTGGATCTGGTGGAGAGAGATGCCACCCATTTGCCCTAGGGTGCTCTGCCTGGAACTCAGATTATGTCCATAATGTAAAGAAAATGTTTATCTTTAAACATAAGGTTATCTCTTAAATGTGTCCATCTAGATTTCTTGTATCTTCCTTGGAAACATCTGACACCAAAGAAGTTGAATCACTGGGATGTACAGCGTACAAATATTATTTTCTAAGTCATTAGTTGTTGGTGTTGATAAGGTGCTAAACTGTTCTTACCTAGAAAAGTTGGACCATAGAATCATAGTATGGTTAGGGTTGGAAGGGACCTTGAAGATCATCTAGTTCCAACCTGCCTGCATGGGCAGGGACACCTCCTGCTAGATCGGATTACTCAAAGCCCCATCCAACCAGGCCTTGAAGACCTCCAGGGAGGAGGCAGCCTCAGCCTCCCTTGGCAACCTGTTCCAGCATCTCACCATCCTTAAAGGAAAGAACTTTTTCCTCATGTCCAACCTGATGATACTTGAGGTCTCTTCCAACCTCTTCTATGATTCCATGGTTCTATGGCTTATGTTCGGTACTAGTGGGAGAGAGAGAGCCTTGAGCACACTAGCCATCACATCTGTGCATACCACAAAAGTAGCTTACAGAACGTTTCTAATTTGCTGACATAAGCAGACTTGTCAGGTCCCATTATGAAGAGAGTCCAAAATTCTAACTGTAATTATTGTTAGAAATCACAGCAGATAAGACATTGATGAAGAAGCACATGTAATGAAGTGTGATCTGATTCTTTGACATGGGAGATGAAGAATTTGGCAAGGAAAAATATGCAGCTTTAGATGTGAACAGAGGTAGAAGTGAGATCTGTTATGGCCAAACCCCCTGTTACTTAAATGAGACTATACTCTGTGACCCATGATGGAGCACTCCAGGATACTGCTTTTCCACTACGATTCACTTTGAGGGATTAAAAAAATAAGATAAATTTTGCAATCAAAGCATTTTAATTCAAGCTACATTTTTATCAATGAAAATGAATACTACTACTCATGTATGTCTTATTCCTACAAAATTCATATCAAATTGCTCACTTTGCAGCTCCATGCAAATTTTAAAAGGGTTCAGTTATGAGAGGAAAGGCTGAGATTTCAGCAAGTCTTCCAATCTAATGTGCATATTCCTACACACACTTAATTCATCAGAACAGGCTATGCAACACAGTACCAAGCTTAATAAAAAAGAACTAAAAATTAAGTAATAGATCTGTTCAATTAATATTTCTGCAAATATGTTCATAGCCACCTGACTACACGGTCTATGAACACGCTTCTTATAATACTGAAAGTGCATCAGTCTTCAGCCACCCATTGTCTACAGTGATTTTCTAAGGTGTATTTTCTATCTTTCTGTTTAAGATTGCACACTAGCCAGCATACTACCACAATCATGAGACCAAGTCAATGTGTATCTGACCTCCCAAAGCCTATCCTTTAGCTTATTATAAACAGCAATTACATACGTGAAGCTGCAGCAGTGTGAGATGGTCTGTTCATACTGTGCTCTTTTATACAGCATCTTCACCTGCTGTTGTATTATTTTCATTGGAATTAAAATAACATAAAATAATATAAAACACTGAACTATTTAGTCATTTAATAAAAGCCTTTTAAATTGTAGGACATAAAATCTAGCAATGCAGACAAAACTTGTAAAAAAATGGTATAGAGTAAGCGAAAGCACAATGCAAGTAATCTGATCTGCCTTTCCAGTCCTTAAGTAACATATAGAAAAAAATATTTAAAATCTAGTATCGAAAGGAAATTGATGTTTTATTGTGACATCTACAGATATTTTCAACTTCACAGGTCTGATTGTGGAAGAAATCTCTGGAGAAAGCAAACATTGATTTAAGAATTCTAAAACTTCACAGTTTGGAAGATTGGCTATAATTCTGCAAAAAGAGAAGGAACTGTGTGGCTCTCACCTAAAATGTTACTAAGACCTTGGTACGGTTTTCATTTTCAAAATAAATGTAGCTCAATGGGTAGTTAGCTCTTAATGTTGGAGAATATTCATCCAGTAGATAAGGTCACATCTACAAATGGCATTGTAAATCCCACCTTTTGCTAATACAGTGCCAAGATTATTCTGTATATCAATATCTCATTCCAAATATGAGACATGACAGAAATCTCGCAAACAGTAAAAATGGTGAGATGTGTAAAAGTGTGCCATCTGCACCTGCCTTATAAGTAAAAACTGATATTTTCACCTGTGCCAACTAAGCAAGACAATCAGAACAAAAATCTCATACTATTAAAATCACGTGACATTTGCTGCACAACACTTTAAGAGTTATTGGAAACCTAACTTAATTCCATCTCAGTGTATCCCTAGATGTGGAGAACTGGCCTCCAAAAAAGTATGTCTCTCACTCAAATTGACTGTAGTAGGGAGACGTAACAGAAAAAAAACAAAATAAAAATAAAAATGAAGGAGAAGTGGTGGCAATACTGCCGGGCAGGAGCTGCGGCTGGGACTTTATCAGGACCTGCACGTAGGCCTGAGAGCTGCAGGCTACGACTGCATAGCCATGAATGCCAGGCCCATAAAGATCATAGTTTGTGGGTCGTTACGGCACCCAGTGCCTGCTGCTGCTGGCACAAAGGAGAGAGAAGAAAAGAAGACAAAAGAGAGAGAAGGAAAACCAAATAAAAGGAGCTGAGCTGAAAGCTGCCCTCGCTGAGACCACCACAGGCCGTGACTTTGCCACCAGACCCAGATCCAGTGAGGAAAACAGCGTCAGACTCCTCGCCTTCTGAGACCATCGGAAGAAAGCTCTTAGGGGCCATAACGGTGAGTGGCCCTGCCACCCGTGCCATGCCCAGACTCCAAAAGAGCCGTTCCCATGTGCCCAGGCACACGGCAGCCCGGCTGCCAGAGGCACCAGAAGGATGAAGGCAGCAGCTGCTGCAGCCCCTGCTGTCCCTGCCGCTGGTGCCACCTGCACTGGATCTGCCATCGCTGCCACAGCTCGCCTCACCCCAGCTCCAGGAGGACTTGGGCACAACATCACCACTCAAACCTTTCACCTCTAATGCCTTCTCCCCTGGGTGTGTAATTTGCTCCTCACTTGCACTCATTTTCATCGACCCTCAAGGAAAGCCTCGGACTCGTAGCCACCCTCTCTATTATTGCTTTCTTTCATACACATATTCCCTGGTGTATTTATGACATCTCTTCCTACTTTCCACTGCTCTATTTGATATTTTAGTAAAAGTTAAAACTTGCCTCTGTGTGCGTGTCTGTGTGTACTTCCGAGAGGAGCTTATCAATCAGTTATATATCCAGTGGAATCAAGCTGGTTCCCAGCCAGGGACTGACCCACCTAAATAATTAAAAGGATATCCTGAGTATATAATTGGTATTAGAAAATCCTGATAACTAAACAGGGCAATTGTGCCCTGAGATAAGGCGGCTTTGACCCCAAAACAAGTTCATGATTCCAGTGCAGTTTATTGCCATATACGAGATAAAATTATAAATATTTTTGAAGTTTTTTTTGAAGTTTTTCTAGTGAGAATGGCTTAGTTTTCTTGCCACCCCTCAACTTGTTGTTTTGTTTTCAGTGACATAACATGTGAAAAAATATTCAAAGAGGAAGGGATATAATCACAAAAACAAGATACACAATGTGTGCAGCATCACTCTGGCTATATGTCTAGTTTAGTCTATACATCCAGTTTAGGGAACCCAGGAATATTTCACATGACCTGTTTGGGTTCTTTTGGAAATTTCAGCCTTGATGTAAAAGTCAGACCTAAGAGATTCCAGCCTTCACCTCACCCTCATAATTATTCTCATAGAAAGGAAATTGTGGAAACCTCCGTTTTTACTAGGAAGATCTGAGTCCAGGAATCTCAGGTCCCAAAGACCATGGGGAAATTCAAGGGATAAGGAAAGGGAAAAGGATCAAATGGAAGAAGATCAGGTCAGGGAATATGTATGCAAATAGAGCATACATAAATCCATGTTCCCTGATGCAATGCACTCACAAATGCTGAGGGGGCTAGCAGGTGTCGTTGTGAGGCCACTCTTGATAAATCTCTGATCAATCATGGTGTCACATAAAAAGGTATGAGTCTGCAAGGTGGCTGGGGAAGAATCTCCTGTTGAGTCATGAAGTTCAGATTAGACCACCTTGCTTTCTGAACTTCTCAGAGAGGATTCTAGATGTTTCTAGATCCAGTCCTAGTCCCAGACTTGGTCAACCTTTTTCTAAAGGGTTTTGTGGTGCAGCCATCTATTAGAGGTTGTAAAGAAAGAGAATTTATTAAGGTGACAGATATAAACAGTCTGGAATTGTCGTTGATAGATGTATTTACTGCAAAAAATTGAGCTCAAGTTAGTAATTCCCATGTAGATAGAGTCAGAGGTGCAAACCTTACCAAAAGGAAGTCCCTTTTTGAGGGCAAAGAGAGGATTCAGGTCTGTCAGAGAGTCTGGTTAGTTGGACTTCTCTTCCTCCAAAAAGAAAGGATTCTAAAACCTAATTTATACCCATTGACTGGGTGGGACTAGGTCATAAATCATGCTGATTGTTTCTTAGCAGGCTAGTAATGCTTATTAATTAAGAGGTGGATGAGAAAAAGCCACTGTTTGCTCTCAATGCTAATATCTTCTCTGGTGTCATTGCTGACCTTGGATCTCTGTTTATTGCTACAACACCTGATCACAGAATCTTCATTCTATTTCAGAAGTCGTGACAATTGCCAGCCATAAGTTTTGCAGTCAAGCCATCCCACTTCCTACACCCATGTTATAGCTTAGCTTAGCTAAGCAAATCAACCATTTCTTCCAGCTCTACTCATTGGCCAGTGTAAGATCAGTGCACTGAATTAGGCTGCTGTCTTGTCCAAGGCTCTGTGCAAGATAAATGGCCTTTGTCCCTTCACAGGAGGTAAGCAAACTGATCAGCTTGCATTCTTGTTCAGTTACAGTTACTCTTGAAAGAATTAAGGCATCTATTTTCCTACACATGGTGACTGGAAGAAGTGCCCATAGACTAGAGGAAAGCAAACATCACTCCTGTCTTCAAGAAGGTCAAGAAGGAGGACCAAGGGAACTGCAGGCTGGTTAGCTGCACCTTGTTTCTTAAGAAAGTGATAGAAAACATTACAGGCATATGAAGGAAAAAAAACACCCCATCAGGAGTGGTGACCAAAGGGAAGGCACAGTTGACAAACTTGATAAATTTCTATGAAGAAATGATTGACCTAGTGGATGAAGGGAGAGCAGTGGATGTTATCTGCTTGGACTTCAGTAAAGTCTTTGACATTATCTTCCTTAAGATACTCATAGACAATGTGTTTAAGTATAGGCTTAATGAGCAGACAGTAAGGTGGACTGAAAACAGGCTGAGCAACAGGGCCCAGAGATTGGTGATCACTGGTAAGAAGTCTACGTGGAAATCATAACTGGCAGCATACGCCAAGGGTCAATACTGGGTTCAACTGTGTTTAGCATAGAATCATAGGAGGGTTTGGATCAGAAGGGATCTTTCAATATGGCCTAGTTCAACTCCCCTGCAATGGACAGGGACATCCTTCACTAGATCAGATTGTCCAAAGTCATGTCCAACCTGACCTTGAATACTTCTAGTGACTGGGCACCCACAATTTCTCAGGGCAATGTATTCCTGTGTCTCAACACTCTCACAATAAAAAATTTCCTCCTTGTGTTAAATCTAAACCTGCCATGTTTGCACAGTACTTTCACAAAGTATACCTAAAAACTTTTCACTGAAAAAGGAAAAGAGCTCTTTATACTTGTTTCTGTTTGACTAAAAATTATTAAAATGTATTAATATTAAGGTATTAAACATTATGTGACTGTTCATCAATGCTAAAATATTATTTTTCAGAAGAAAACAAAAAAAATCTACATGCTCATACTTAGTCTCAATTACATATTCATATACATCACACAAAATATGAAAACTATAAATTACAGCTATCATGACAGAATCCTACACCAAAACCTTTTATAGCTTTTTTCTTACGTGAAGAAAGTAATAGAACTTTCAGACATTATCCTTGTAGTGACTATGTAGGAAAAAAGTTTAGAATTCTCCTGTTTCTATTTACAAAGCATTGTGTATAGCCTGTACCTTATAATGCATTTTTCTCTTACAATAAAAAGAAGAAAAAAGCAAGATAAATTGAATAGCCTTACCTTGATAAGATCTGATCAGCCATACGGGGCAGCAATTTGACCATATCTAATATGTAATCTCAGCCATCCTGGCAGTTAGATATAGTTTAGAAATAAGGGTACATAGTGACTTTGAGCTAGGCTGATAAAAATTTTTTTGAAAGATGTTCACAGTGAAGAAAGAGTACATTGAAATGTTGTATCTCCTATCATTGCTTCAGAAACAGTGTCTGATTTCCCTTCTAATAACCCTTGGCATAGCACCATGAAAGAAGCAGGGGCCAGCTGTATTCTTGGTATGAAACTCCAGTGAAGCCAATAAGGGTACATCATGAAGACAGCTGGCTAGAAGGTGAAATCCTGCCTTTTGTTAATGCTGAGAAAATCCCACAGAAGTCAGCTGAGTTACACAGATGTTGCTAAAGTAGACTGGTTTTCCTTGTTTGGTTGGTATTTTAATCAACAGTATCAGAAAATAAAATAAAAATTAAAAAGTAAAGCAAAAAGTTCATTAGCATGATACAGAAATAAAACTCCCAAATAATATTTCTTTTTGATTTTTAGATAAAAGATGTGACCATCCTTCCAGTAAAAATGAACTGAAATCAACCTGTATAATCTTGGTATTGTTTAATATTTAGCAATCACTAATCCTCAATTTGTATGTTTGCAGTGTGATAGAATGAGATCCTCTGAAGGGACTTGTATATCATGCAGTAATTTCTACAAATTATAGTTAACATTTTGCAATATGGTGACTAAGTCTCAAATTTTGTACCACGTTTAAACACCTACACATATAGGAATTATTCTGAAATCACGCTATTATACCACAACCACTTCTAAGTCCACATAATTCTGTATTTTGATGGCCAGACCACATGGTTAGGCACTTGTTACAGCCTGATAGGTAGTAACTGAGAAATCAGTAAAACTGTTTTGGTTCTTGAAGTCCGTGGGGTGCTTAAATATCCCACTGAATCATATTACATTTGTCAAAGCATGTATTTCTGAATGCTAGTTGTAAAATTTTAACAGCACAGGAGCATATTCATACCCAAATGCATATCTGAATGCATGATTCTCCAACTTCCATAGTGAAGCATGAGGAAAATCTAACAGCAGAGACCAAAACAACAAATCTGTAACAATATGTCACTCTAAACAATACTAAGATGTATCGTAACTGCATACACAAGCAGAGAAAAAGACACCTTACAATTTAGACACCTGACAGGACCACACAGTCACTTCTATCAGACCAACAATTACAGACTGTAACCTGGATATTTTCCGTTCATGACATATACTGCTGTTCCAGAGAAATTCCCAGGGTTTTTTAATAGGATGGCTAACCAGTGAGTAGCCTTTATCATTTAAAATTTTAATATGCTAGAGCAATAACCAAAAAATTAATGCAGCCTTAAACATGTGTTTCCAGCGTTATCTCACATTAGAGGGTTAATTACTTTCTTGTTCTTAATATAGAACTGCATTCAGTTGCTAAGGAAACCAATGATTTCTTCATGTCTACAAGTACTTGAATCATGTTTTGGTTTCTTTGGTTTTGAGGCTGTTTTCTGGGAGGTTTTGTTTCTGCTGTTGTTTTTCACTGATGTTAAATCAGAAAAAGAGAAATAACGTCAAGGTTTAAGAATGGAAAATACAGGGTGACCTAGCAATGGCTAGATTTGTGATGGTGACGCAGAACAGTGTGTTGTCTGTGGGAAAAAGAGCTATGAGCTTTGCCTTTAATTATTTCCTCTCAAAAAGCAAAGTTAGAAGCAGTGAGCATGCTCTGACTTTGAGCCCTGAAACTGGTGGTGACTCACATTAGCCAGCTCAAGCTACTCCGCCCACTTACTATAGCCAATCACCTTTCCTCTCACATTCTTCTTTACGTGTTAGAGGTGATAAAAGTAAATATATCATGGTGGAAAACATTCAATCTGGCTCCTACTGCAGCAAATCTTGAAGCAGGAAACCCTGGAAATAGAAATTTAGAATTAATATAAATTTTTACATTATTTTGAGCCCAATTTATTTTTTTTATATCTCTTATGTTCCAGTATTTAAAGTATTGTATTACCCACTTTTCCACAAGGCAAAAAATATTATTCAACATTGCAATGCATAATAAAATATGAACACTTTAAATTTATTATAATTTTGCCTGGCAAGCTGTAATTAGCATTTAGTGGTAAAATTTGCAACTGAAGGACTTTGGAATCTGTTCATAAGCAGTGCTAAACCCAGTATGTTTATTTCTATCGCTTACAAGGAATGTTATGAATATGCTTAAGCACACAAACTTATATAGTGTCATAAAGGGAAAGAAGAATATTAAAAAAACAAACAAACCACACCTTAGTTTTCTTCTGTGAAAGGATTCATGTAATTAGAATTAGATAGGCCTGATTTGGCCGTTTAATTGCACTTCACATCTCTAAACCTATCCAAAAAGCTTGTCTGCCTGTCAGTGCAACCCTTTATGTGTATAACGGTCTGAGCAACTGATGTCACCCATCTGGATTTCTGCAAGGGATTTGATACTGTCCCACACGACATCATGGTGTCCAAACCGACAAGACATGGATTTGACAGATGGACCACTCAGTGAATAAGTAATTCGCTGGATGGCCGCAACCTGACAGTTGTGGTCAATGGTTCAGTGTCCAAGTGGAGGCAAGTGACAAGTGGTGTTCCTCAGGGGTCAGTACTGCCACCAGTGCTGTTCAATATCTTTGTTGGAGACATGGGCAGTGGGATTGAGTATATCCTCAGCAAGTTTGCTGACAATACCAAGCTGTGTGGAGTAGTTGACCCACTAGAGGGAAGGCTTGCCATCCAGAGGGACGTTGACAGGCTTGAGAGGTGAGCCAATGCCAATGTCATGAAGTTCAACAAGGCCAAGTGCAAAGTCCTGCCCTGGGTTGGGGCAATCCCAGGCACAAACACAGGCTGGGGGGAGCAAGGCAGGGCCAACTGCATCCTGGGCTGCATCAAAAGAAGTGTGGCCAGTAGGGCCAGGGAGGTGATTCTACCCCTCTACTCTGCTCTGGTGAGGCTGTACCTGGAGTACTGTGTACAGCTCTGGAGATGTTGGAGAGGGTCCAGAGAAGGGCTGCGAAGATGATCAAAGGGCTGGAGCACCTCTGCTTTGAAGACAGGCTGAGAGTTGGGGTTGTTCAGCCTAGAGAAGAGAAGGCTCTGGGGAAACCTTATAGCAGACTTCCAGTACTTGAAGGGGGCCTACAGGAAAGCTGGGGAGTGACTTTTCTCCAGAGAGGGTACTGATGTGACAAGGGGTAATGATTTTAAAAGGAAAAATTTAGGTTAGACATCAGGAAGAAATTCTTCACCATGAGGGTACTAAGGCACTGGAATAGGTTGCCCCTGGAGGCTGTGGAAGCCCCCTTCCTTGAGGTGTTCAAGGCCAGGTTGGATGAGGTCTTGTGCAACCTGGTCTAGTGTCAGGTGTCCCTGCTCAGAGCAGGGAGGTTGGAACCTGATGATCTTTAAGGTCTCTTCCAACCTTAACCATTCTATGAATCTGTGATTCTAGGTGATGACCTTTTTACAGTCTTATAAGCACATGTGTTAGCTCAAAGGCAAACCTCTTCAAGATCCCCAGTTAACTATTACTCTGGCTTTTTCTCCTGTTGACACTTTCGTCAACAGCAAACTCAGCTCAGGTCTACTTACTGGGCTGCATCCAGGATATATTCAGGGAGTGAAAAGTGCTTTCCTAAGCATTTACTCTATGAATTTTAAGTAGAATGTCACATGACAAATAAGTAAGCAAATCTAGCAAGAATTAGTTGAGTTATGTTTGTTGTTTTAAATGACTACAATTTTCTTCACATTCAGTAACTAGGTTATAGGATATTCTGGCTGACAAGGGACAACCTGAATGGTTCCTACCGAAGACATCTGTGGGTTTGAACTCATGTAAACAGCATGCCCTGGCAGAAAAAACATGTCCTGTGGTTCATCAAGCACAAGATAGTTGGCTGGTCAACACGGGTGATTGTTGCACGCTACTCTGCTCTGTTGTGGCTCTACCTCAACTATTGTGTGCAGTTTTGTGCACCTTAATATAAGAAGGACATCAAAATGTTAGAGTGTGTCCAGAGGAGGATAACCAAGATGATGAAAGGCCTCGAGGGTGAGACTTAGGAAGAGCTGCAGAGGATAATTTGTTTATTCAGATCGGAGAAGGCTGAGCGGTGACCTCATCACAGCCTACGACTTTCTCAATGGGGGCAGCAGAGGGAGATGTGCTGATCTCCTTTCTTTGGTGACCAGAGATAAGACATGAGGAAATGGAACAAAGCTGCATCAGAGGGAGCTCAGCTGGGGACATTAGGAAGAGGTTCTTCACTAAGAAGGTGGCTGGTCACTGGAACAGGCTCAGAAGGGAACTGGTCATGGCACCAAGCCTGTCAGAGTTCAAGGAGCATCTGAATGATTATTTACTTTTAGGTAGTCCTGCGAGGAGAAGGGAGTTGGACTCCATGATCCTTATGGGTCCTTTCCAACATGAGATATTCTATAATTCTATTATTCTACATTGTCAGTTTGTGGAATATTTAAATATTTTCTAGGAAAATCAGAAAGATAGTAAATGTGAAACTGAGTCATTAGGAAATTTTACCAGTGGCAGCTGAAGCTGTTTTTTTGAAGCTTAGATCCATAGAGATTGCTAGAAGCCAAATAATTTTAGAGAAGGAATTTTTTCCAGTACCATGTGGATACTGGTCAGGATATAGCTCAATAGATCAACAATTGTGAAACCTGCTTTGAGTCATATAAGGTTAATAATTTGTGTAGATTTTTTTTTTTTTTTTAAATTCTATTCAGGGCCATTACTTGTAATGGAAGACTCAGCTTTTAGGAAAATCCTTTGCAGAGCTGCTGCAAAGCTTGTCCAGATCCTTTCAGTACTAAATTCCCTCTAGTCTGGTCCACAGCTACTGTTTACAGTGCTAGTTTTCTAAGTAAAATATGCATTATAAAGGATATCTTTCTTTTTCCCCTGATGCTCTTAAGTTTCACATAACTTCTTTTTGTATTTCAGTAGCTTGTTAGATTTATGTATAATTAATTACATATCAAATAATGTGCCCTCCATTATCAGTCCTTTTAATGCATTAAAATGTTCCTCAGATCATGCATCACAAATACTCGTAATGTACTTTCTTAGAATTTTCTAAACAAGCTCGACAATAATATGTGGTGACAGAAACCTCAGAAAGGACAGGCAAAAGCAAAGGCAAAGTAGAAAAGCATGGATATAAAAATGAGCTTTAAGTACTTTGTATACCAAGTGTCTAAGAAAGAATGCTACCCTTCATATTACACAGAGGTTGCTCAGATACTCAAGATAGGAAGCACTATAAACATATAAAATAGAATATGAAAATCAAAGGTCACATCTACTATTGTATTCTGGCTGCTTCATGTGGCTCCAGTGACACAAAGCAGTCATAAACTGAGCTTTAGTAGGTGTTTCAACTATGTTCATATCTGATTTGCAGAACGCTCACAATCTTCATTTTAGCTGCAAATTTTGACATGGCAGCCACTCTTGAGTAATCTACATGAATCAGCAGCTACAATACAATATGAGATTACACATGCCTACTTTCTCATAATTAATCAGTAAATAACTGCAGTAACTCAGCTACAATGGTACAAACACTGGTGAATGTGATAACTTTTAGTGATGAGCATAAAGGGAGCTGGTATAGCATCTCAAGTAATCATTTTGGTTTTGCTTTTCCTTTTATATGGCAAATGCAATGAGCTTTGTACAGAGTATTTACTTGTCAAGCTGTACCTGTCAGATAACCTCTGAGCTGGGATTTTTTGTTTGTTTGTTTGTTTTGGAGTTATTTATATATTTTAGTAATAAAATAAGAAACGGCAGTGACTTCAGTTCATTTTTAAATACCTTCTTTTACTGGAAAACAGAACAAACCAAACAAAAATCTTTAATTAGCATGAATTGAGTCCAGTGTCAAAAATTATGGCAGATGACAAGTTGAGGAAACAGCTAGATATGCATGTTCCTGCTTTTATGCCTTCTAGGACAGAAAAATGTGTTTGTTAATCCTCCACAAGAAAAAAAAATAAATCCTGAAACAACAGAATTCTGTTTACTGCCAAATAAAAAATACACACTAAAGCAATATAAAAGTCTTCTAATTCCAAATTGACAAAGTGTGGGAAACTTAAATCAAACATACTGTTTGAACTCTACCACTAGTTCATTTTTCTCCATTTGTAGCATGGGCTAAATGAAGCATCTAGCTCAGCTTTGAATTTCACTGGTCTTTTCTGTACAGGGAATGAACGCTCTTAATTTTATTTAACTTTACTTGTTATTGGATTGACCACAGCCACAGTGGAGAATTGCACTTGTGATTTTACAGAAATATTGAAAGAAGAGAGTTCCTCACCTTGCACCCAATCTACTAATCTAGTCAATAATTCAAACTGCCCAATAAGCAAAGCAACTGCCTGCAGCTATTACAGTCATGATTGAGCAGGACAAGCAAGATCCTTACTTCAAGTAACTGCTCTCACTGTTTCTAGCCAGTCTGTTACATATGGAATGCATTTTGAAAATTTAATAAACCATCATCCTTCATATGTAGCTTGGCACTTCTGAATTATGAACTCAGAGATTCAAGGCTCAAAAAGAGGAAAGGCGGAGTCTGCAAGGAAAGTGGGGTCAATGTAGACAATGCTCATATTCATTTCACTCTACAGAAAGTGTTTGCAGCAGGTTGCCTTTGCATTCTGAAGCAAATAATACGTCTGAGGCAACCAAAGCCTCTACATACTTCTGTTCTCTCTGATCATTCAAACAAGCAAACAAAACACTCAAAAGCCCAATGGTAGAAAAGAAACAGTAACACATAGCAAAAAAACTGAAGATGTTTACAAATAAGGAATGAGAGACTTAAACTGGGACCAAGGAATTTTCCAAGGATCTTCTAGTTTTCTTTGTGCTGATTTGGGTAGCTAAAATGGAAGATATCCTAGTCTGGGTGTTTACATTTAACATATAGCCAACAGAGCAGACACAGAGATTCAAGATGGCATAATGAACTAAATAACTGAAAGTGAGTCATGTGAATCAAACAAGATAGTTATCCTTTCAGATGTTTTGCTTTCTTCCTGGACCTCACAGAATAATTAAGCACCTATATCAACCACTCATGTTTCTAAAACAGTTAAATGCCTTTATTTAAAATATCATCTCCAGATAAAATGTCCTCTTGTTTCAGGGCTCACTTTTAAACACAATGTCTTTGCTTTTGCCTCTTTGAAAGATTGTGCTTATCTCAGTGGAGAGCTGTTACAGCCAGATGGTGTGTTTTTTATGTCAATAGGTGAACTTTTTATCTCACTGACAGCATCTAGATTTTTCTCATGTCATCAGCAGAAAACATGATAGTCAAGTGCTCTGGACTAGCTTACCTATATGCTTTAAGACCTGTGTCCTGTCATGGACTGTGATCTGGTTCATAGCAGAAAATTAATGTTTCAGTCCAGAACATTATGTATGAATATACAAGTAATTTAAACAAGAAGGGTACCAGGATGAAAAAGAGAGGAAGAGAGTGAGGCAACTCAGTAGTATTAGTGAACTTGTGCACAAATCAGGATTAGATTTATCTTTTCATAAAGGTAGTCATATAAGTAAAGTGCTTGTGACTAGAGTGATCATTCCAGGCTATATGTGCATTCAATAAGGAGAAGCCAAAAACTCTCAGAAAGGATTTTGTCCACTGAAGATTATCTTTGCAAGGCTGATCATTCCCTTCAGGTGACACAAGGAAGATAGACTGACAAGTTATCTAACACTGGTATCTCAGTTTACTGCCTAAACTGGGTGTTAAGATAGTTTTTTTTCAGCACAAGGCCCTCTCTTTAAAATATGTGTAATTTTAAAAAAGTCCCTCTTTGTCCAATGACTATTTCTACATACTTACCCCTATTTCTGAAATTACACTTTGAGCACACAGAAAGCAAGGCTCAAAATAATATGGAATTAATCAGGACAAATTTTTTTAATTTTATAATTAACAACATTAAGATGTATTTGGAAGAGCAGTAACATATTATGTCAATAATATATTCATTGTGATCATGTGATACAGCTTTTTCATTGAAGGTTTAAACTGAATTTGCATAACAAAAATTATAAAATATTGAATTATATATAGACTTGTCCCAAATGGAAAAGCTCACCTTGGGAGTTTTTACGTTCCTGAGCCATGAAAAATAGCTGCTGGTTAATTCTGTCCTTCTGGCATGATTCAATAATAGAGTAATGATGTGCTTGAGATATCATTAAAAGTCTGAGCACCAGTTCTGGAAGTTATTTTCCTATTTAAATAGCCTGGAAAAGAAGGCTTGAAAATCCTTATTTGTTCTATATTTTTCTGTAGAAATGGACTGTGAAAAATAAAGTGAACCTTTTTTTTGTTCAATTACTGAATTTCACAATATTCTAGGAGTCTTGTACTACATGTTTATGTACTATAGAATTTTTTTGTTTGATTCGTAACTGCTCTGTCATGACATAATGTGTTATAAAGTGTGATTCCCAATGTAAATTATAAATAGAAATGGAAAACTAACGGGAAAACAGGTAATTAATTTTTCTACCTGAAAGATGAAAGAGGTTTAGAAAGATATCTACAGATATTTTTAATTTGCGTATTTTGAATTCATAGTTAATTTTTTGTAAGACCTGGCTTATTGCAACAAGAAAGCAAATATAAAACAATTATATTTATAATGCAATCTCAAGAGAACTGCTTCAAGATGGATCCTCTGTTGTGTAACTATGAAGTGAAATACTGAAAATTAGGTACACTTAATATATGTAGGCATATTTTACCTGCCACCTTAAGAGGAGTCACAGTCACTATTTTTAAATGGAGAACACAAGAGGAAAAGAAAATTTAATCTTTTTATGTTAGTCCATTCAAAAGTAAATAGTTTTCTTCTTTCCCTGAAAATCATGCATAAAATAGTGTCCTTATTTATCAGGTTCTTCTTTGTCAAATGTGGTTGTTAAGCACTAAAAATGTGTAGGAGTAACCTGAGACCTAGCAGAAACATGACGTAACACCGGGTAGAAGAATGTGGGGGTATTTTGTTTTCAAGATAGTTTTTCTAATAACTTAGATTATGGAAAAATAAGAAAGGTTTCGTAATTTAAAAATAAGTACGTATTTTTAATTCAAACATGGAAACAACAAAAGTATTTCTTCATTTTTTCAGAGGAAAAAGTAATGCAGCTGCAGAGCACCAGAGTTTTAGCAGCAAAAAACATGTTTCTCACAGGATGAGACATGCTATAAAATTGAAACACGGTTTTCAAAAGGATTCTAAACTTAATCTGCCCCTACTCCTTGATACTGAGTGGCCATCTACCGTATTATTATTTTTTTATTCCTTCAGATAGCAATTCCCTATTGCCTCCATTGTTCGGAATTACAAAAACTGTAAAAATGTGAGTCTTGGGAAAAGCTAACAGCTCAGTACTTCTGGGATGTTAGTAACATTTGAGCAGACTTCACTGAATATAAGATGACTTCCAACTGTCATGCTCTGCAGCAAACTTAGTACCCACAAGATTCTTCATGTTTTATTTTATTGCAGTTCATAATCATGAGGATTTATTCTGGAGTTATTTCTAGGTTATTTGGGGGGTTTGATTGTTGTTTTTTTTCTTTGTTTTGTGGTTCATTTTTTTTCCACAGTACATTCCCTAGTTTTAATTCTGTGGTGAAAAAAAACAAACAGACAAACAAAAAACCCAACAAAACACTTTTTAAACACCTCCAGGGATGATGATTCAACCACGTCCCTGGACAGCCTATTCCAGTGGGTGATTACCCTTTATGTGAAGAAGGTTATTCTCATGTCTAATCTAAACCTCCCCTAGCACAACTTGGGCCCATTTCCTTTTGTTCTGTCACTTGTTACTTAGGAGAAGAGACCAACACACTTCTCACTACAACATCCTTTCAGGGAATTGCAGAGAGTGATAAGGTCTCCCCTCAGCCTCCTTTTTTCCAGGTTAAACAACCCCAGTTCCCTCAGTCACTTCTCATAGGACTTGTTCTAAAGACCCTTCACCAGTTTTGTTGCCCTTCTCTGTGCTTGCTCCAGCACCTCAATGTCCTTCTTGTAGTGAGAGGTCCAAAACTGAACACAGTACTTGAGCTGCAGCCTTACCAGTGTCGAATACAGGGGGACGATTGCTTCACTAGTCCTGCTGGCCACACTCTTTCTGACACAAGCCCAGATACTGTTGGCCTTCTTGGCTACCTGGGCACACTCCTGATTCATATGCAGCCATCTGTTGACCAACACTCCCAGGCAGCTCTGGGCAGCTTTCTAGCCATTCTTCCTCAAGCTTTTAGCATTACATGGGATTTTTGTAGCCCAAGTGCAGAACCCAACACCTGGCTTTGTTGAACCTCATACAGTTGTCCTCAGCCCATCAATCCAGCCTGTCCAGGTCCCACTGTAGAGCTTTTCTACCTTCAGGCAGATCAATACTCCCTCACAACTTGGTGTCGTCTGCAGACTTACTGAGGGCACACTCAATCCTCTTATCCAGATCATTGATAAAGATATTAAAGAGAACAGCCCCCAAAATTGAGCCCTAGGGAACACCACTCATGACCAGCCACCAGCTGGATTTATCTCCATCCACCACACCTCTTTCAGTCTGGTCATTTTTTTACCTAGCAAAGTGTGTACCAGTCTAAGCCAAATTTAGCCAGTTTCTCAAGGAGATTGCTGTGAGAAATGGTGTCAAAGGCTTTACTGAGGTTCAGGTAAATGACATCCACAGCCACCATGATGCAATAGTCAGAAATGACAACTGTCATGAAAGTTTATTCTTCATTGCAGGTATATTACTCTCTTTTCCTTAGTAAATTCCTGGGTCTCTGAATATCCTTAAAAAATACATTTTGATCATGAGGAGGAAGCAACCCATATCCTGAAAGCTAAGCAATGCCCCAGCCTTTCTAGCCAAGTCTGGTGATCCTGATATGTATTATCAACAAATAAACACTCTTCCTTCCTACTCAGCTCAGCTTGCCTAAACTGCAGTACAGTCTGGAAGTTTCAGAGCTCATTCTAAACTGTAGTGTCATAACAAAGACACCCACAGGGTTCTCCACTTGGTAGAATAAACTGAGTGGCAGAAAAGCTCTTTCAACATAACTTTCTGTTGGAGCCTCAAGCTACCAGCTAACCTGGTGGCTGGGTTCTAGAGTCAATTGGTCAGCAGTTGCTGTAAAAAAGTATATCTAAGACTCATATTAATCGATCTTCATGTAAAATTCTGCTCTCCTGGCATTTTGCACTTGTGAGAGTGAATGAAAATGCAACCATGCAGAAGCATAAGTAACTGAAATGATTTTTAATTCCAAAAACCCAAGTATGATATAGTTGTAGAGGTAAATACCTGTGATGTGTAGCTGGACAGAACTCATTAAGTGCAAGACTCCCCAAGATATTTTATGAAACACTATTCCTCCAGTTTTGGTGTAAAGGACATATCAAGACCTTTGAAAAGCTGTTTGTAACCTTATAATTAACCCTAAATAAAAGTTAATGGGACAAAGAAATAAAAGCCCCTGGATTAATTAAGTGTTTATGACTAATTCAGATGCATTACAAACGTGTTTAGGCAACTGAAAATTATAAACCAAAAAATGAGGAGACCCTTGCTAAGTGGATACCAATCAGGTTTAAAAAGAGTGTTCTAATAGAATAAAGTACACTTTTTGACAATCTATATTAAACCCTTTAAAAACATTCATTATGCACAAAATCATGGTGCTGAACATTGTTCTGGTAACTGCCAGTGGTAGTTACATAAACTAGTAATATTAACTAAGTACCTACCATGTCTATTCTGTTTGAGTTTCTTTTGTTGATCACCATAAAGCAAAGAAGAAAATTAAGTAAGACTTAGGTTAAATACAAGGAATCAAAAGAAACTGACCACAATTTTATAAATCCATGTATTGGAAGTTACAATTTGCAACACCTTTTAAAACCACTCTGTTTTTACTTGGGTGCCTAGATCAAGGATCAAGATGAAGGAACACAACTTTGGGCATCTTGCTGTGACAATTTTCACTTCTGTCCTTTTTGCTCTCTCTTGTTATGCCTAATGCCAGCAAAAACCTGGTGGAAATATAACAATTTAATAAAGTACAGAAAAAGAAATTGCTCAGAATTCCAGCTGGGTTTTCCACTTTGCTGGTAATTATCATAAGTGCCTCCCCACGACTGGAAATGAGAAGAGAAACTGCTGTTATTGCCACTTCCTTGCTCTCTATGTCACTTTTTTTTATCCATAGTAGCCCCCTAAGCAAGTTCTCCAAAACCAACAAGCTGTGAGGCTCAGCTACTATGCCCTCATTTTAAAAGCACTTTTGAAAGCAAAAGTACCTGTGCTCCGCTTTTCTTCTCAGCTATTAATTCCTCTGCCACCAGACAACATGCCAAAGGAAAGATGGTATATCACAGAAACACAGGAACAGAAAAAAAAGGACAAGGAAAACAATAAAGTAGTGCTGCAAAAATTGTTTTATCTTGAGTCGAGACATCTTTTGATGAGGAATTGATCAGGAGCTGAAGTGGTCCTCAGGTGGCATGGGGACCATAAAAATACTCTCCTGTCATCCCAGCACTGGGCATGTAGAAGAATTAAAATTAAAGAAATTACAGAAGCAGCTTGAGAGGCCAAGTGGAGTGACCCATAGAGAACAGTCATCTACCAGTCCAAATCAGAGGTGCCTTGAGGCCCCAGGCAGCCCAATATCAAAAGCTAAGGGGCAGGCCAGCACCCAGAATCACTGTGCTAACTTCACTGGGCACTGCCACTGTGTACAGACCACAGGCAACCCTCTTAAAAGCCTGATGATGCATCGGAGTGAAATACATTACAAATCATTGTTCTGGGCCCATCACTTCAAGAAAGATATTGAGGTGCTGGAGCAGGTTGGTGAAAGGACTAGAGGAAAGTCTTATGAGGAGAGGCTGAGGGAGCTGGGGCTGTTTAGCCTGCAGAAGAGGAGACTCAGGGGGAACCTCATCCCTCTCTTCATCTCCCTGAAGGGAGATTGTAGTCAGGTGGGGGCTGGGCTCTTTTTCCAGGCAACTAGCAACAAGACAAGAGGGCATGGCCTGAAGCTGCACCAGGGGAGGTTTAGTTTGGATACTAGGAAGTACTTCCTCATGTAGAGGGTGATTAGACATTGGAATGGACTTTCCAGGGAAATGCTGGAGTCACCATCCCTGGAAGTAAGAAAAGGCTGGATGTGGCACTTAGTGCCATGGTCTAGCTGATGCAGTGGAGTTAGGTCTTAGGCTCTGATGATCTCAGAGGTCTTTTCCAGCTTCAATAATTCTGTGATTCTTCTTATTCATAAAATACTTCTACCTGACTGCAGAAGCTACTGTGCAGCTTAGTCACCTTGGACTCCCTTTCATGTCAATGTCGAGAAATAAACATGCTGAAGAAGCAGTTCAGATCGCATGTGAGATAAAAGTACAATCTCAAAAGACCCTCTCTACCTGTTTCCATTGACTAGAGAGAGAATTTAAGCCTACTTCAGTAGGCTTCTAATTTGGGTATTAATTCTACTGCTGGGTAGAAATAATTTGATGTTTGTATTATATCATGTTTGAAGTGATAAATAGAAGTTCCCCTGTTGCAATAAGAGAAAAAAAGTTATTATTTTTTAAATTTTATTTATTTTTGTAATATATATACTATTTCTACTTGTTGATTTTGCTAAAAACCTCATTGTGTTAGATTAAAGTGCAACAACTTCTGCGATTGTTTAAAAAGATAAAGGAGTGAAATATCTAACTTACCACTGTATACTGTGTTTAGTCTGCTTTCTGTTTTATTTGTAACATGACCTTGAAACTAGTTTTACCTTCTACAAAACAATTTAATGTAGATTTTTGAATAATACAAATGAAAACTAATTATTGTCTCGAAAGATCATTTAAGAAGGATATGAAGGGAAGAGCAAAATGTTAGATGACAGTCCAGCTGATGATCTATTTAATTGCAGTGTCATTACACACAAAGAAATTCAACAGTGTTCTGAAGTTGCCTATACAACATTTATGCAAATAGCTTTATAAATGTAAGTATATTCTACTGTTCTGTGCTAAAAAGGATATCTGATGTCCTATAAATTAACATTATAACACCAATTTATTTTAAGTGAAAGAATCCTTTCAGTTAGACCAAGAAAAAATTATATTCTAAAGAATTATTAATTTAAAAGTGAATTATAGACATGAGGCTTTTTAGGATTCTTATTCTTGCACACCTTCACTACTGAAGTGAGCATAATGAAAGTATAAAAAACAGTCCATATTTTCTAATAAACATTGATTTATTCTTTTTTACAGGAAAAAATGGAATTTGGGGGAATGAAATAACATAATGGGTAACTGAAGTGGATGCAGTTCTGCAAACATAACAAATCCACACCTTAGCAAAGCATTGTGTACAGAGTCTTGTGAAATATTACTCTGAAAAATCAAATTTCCTTGGATACAAACCGTATGATGCAGCATGAAAAGTAGCTCAATAGCCATAAACAGTAGTTAATGATGAACGACAACTTATCAGATAAGAAGAGATGTCTAGGGGCATACTAGTGTAGAAGGTTTCAGCCTTCTTCTTTATCTGACATCTTCATTAATAATTTAGAAGTGAGTTCAAATATCACATTAATGAAACCCACAGATAATGCTGAACTAAAATGTGATGCAAACACAGAGAATGACAAAGAATAAAATAGTGGGACACTAAGTATGAATCTATACAGATACTAAGTATGTGGCACTTCCAATGACTTCAGCAGCCTACAATTTGTTTTATACTCTGCATTATGCATACATGCAGTTCTTGAAACATATTACCAATGTCAGCTCCCTCCCTGCTTCCAAACTGATCCTAAATCTTTTCATTGTCATCAGAAAATAAGCTATCCATAATAACAATGAAGAAAGTCACCAAAGGAACCTGCTCTGGAGACCTGCAGTGCAGTGGCAGATATTGACACACAGGGTAAGTAAGGAAACATCAGGGGAGTGAAGAAATCTGCCAGGAGCCCAGAGATCTCACAGGATTTGCTGATGAGGCTTGGGCATTCACAGGGCCACAGGGACTACTCCCACACCTATAAAAACTAGAGGGACCTTGACAGGCTTGAGAGGTGGGCCCATACAAATTGCAGGAAGTTCAACAAGGCCAAGAGCAAGGTCCTGCATGTGGGTCATGACAATCCCAAATACAATTACAGGCTGGGCACACAATGCTCATGACATCATGGTCTAAATTGGAGAGATATGGCTTCAATGGATGGACTACTCCATGAATCGGGAATTGACGAATGGTCACACTCAAAGAGTAGTGGTCAACAGCTTGATGTCCAAATGGACATCATGTAAAGAGTGGCATTCCTCAAGGGTTGGTTCTCAGACCGGTGAAGTTTAAGGTCATTGTCAGAGACACAGACAGTGTATTTGAGTGCACCCTCAGCAAGTTTACCAACCACATCAAGCTATGTGGTGCAGGCAACGTGCTTGAGAGAAGAGAGGCTATCCAGAGGGACGCTGACAGGCTTGAGAGGTGTGCCCATACCAACCTCATGAAGTTCAATACAGCCAAGTGCAAGGTCCTGCACCTGGGTTGGTGCAACCTCAAGCACAGTTATAGGCTGAGTAGAGAATGGATTTAGAGCATCCCTGAGGAATAAGACTTGGGGGTGTTGGTTGATGAAAAGTTCAACATGGGCCAGCAATGTGTGTTTGCAGTCCAGAAAGCCAACCATATCCTGGCCTGCATCAAAAGAAGCACGGCCAGAAGGTCAAGGGAGGCGATTGTCCCCTTCTACTTTGCTCTTGTGTGAGAAATAAATATATGAGAAATAAGAAGGTAGTGATCTGTACAGGAATCCATATGGATTTTGATTTCCTAGTGACACGCAGTCCTGTATTTCTTGTCTGCCTACAACTGCCATTGCACTCTTATCAAACTATTGCCTCAGCCTGTTTTGCTGGGGAAGCAAAATCACAGGATGAGGCACTGTGATCTTACAATTCAAGCTCAGTGTTGCTGCTGAAATGAAATGCTATTCTCAACTAACAGAACACAAGTATTGAACAATACACAATGAATGCTAAATTCTAAAATAACTGTTTTATTTTGTGAATGTTTAGACTTATTTGCTTTCTCTAAATGTAGATTTTCATTTTATTTGATTTGTTAAGTTTATTTTGCTGCTTGTTAAGCATATTTTTGGGACTTACGCAAGTAAAATGTGTGACAAACTTTCTGCCTCTGCCCTACTCTTGAAACCTTTCAGCCCATACAAAGTAAGTTATATCAGTACATGAAGCTCTTTCAAATATACATAAGACTTTTTGTTTGTTTGTTTGTTGTTGGTTTTTTTGTTTGGTTGGTTGGGTTTTTTTTAGTAAAAGTAACAAAACAACATCATGTCCAAGATACATTCTTCTACTGGTTGTATTTTATTTAAATTTTGTGAACTCCAAGTATTCTTGAGGGTGAAAAGTGCCTGCAATGGAGGAAAAATGAGAAGGATGAAAATGAAATTGCAAAGTCAGTGACAGATATTTTCTTTGTGGTTCATATGACACAGTATAAATGACTGTGTTGTGCACTTTCTTTTGAATACAAGATGGTTATTCCCAACTTTCATATACTCAGTGAAATAAATAAAAGAATGTACTTAATTAGTCTTAATTAATTAGTCTTAAATTCTTGAGAGGCTTTGCACTTTGTCAGAACTTCTGTAAAGGTAAAACCTCCTGTATCCTTGTTTGCAC
Organism: Apus apus; assembly: GCF_020740795.1. Lineage (NCBI taxonomy): Eukaryota > Metazoa > Chordata > Aves > Apodiformes > Apodidae > Apus > Apus apus. The sequence goes on along the minus strand of NC_067282.1, from coordinate 56,334,678 downwards.
AATCAATGGGACAAGTGTGTCCCTTGTATTCCAGAAGGGCTTGTTGCACAGAAGTGTGACCAATGCTGTCATGAAACTGTTGAAGATATTTAGGAAGGAGTAGACCTTTGCACAACAGGAATTTCTTAAATGTTGTGCTTGATAATATTGGAAAGCTGATAATAGCTACCCTATACTTTTGAAGAGCTTGTAACCCCACATACCATCAGAGACTATCTCAGTTCCTCTATAGACAATAAGAAATGTGCAGCTTGATTAGGACAGCTCTTTATGCACTTGTAAGCAGAATTTCAATCAAGTACCTCTCTTGAAAATGTATGAAGCGGAAAGAAGCATCATAAAATGATGGCTGACTATAAAAGGAGAGAATTAAAAAGTTTTTAAAAGTTCAACCTTTTTTATTATTAGCAATTATGAGTGTGGAGGATTAGTCAGACATGCTCAGTTATGCAATTTGCAAATGTTCTCTTGCAGAAACAGACTTAGCATACACTTTAATTATATATATGACATCTATGGCTTCTAGTTTACATGCTTTGGTTACAAATAGAATGTTGCATTTTAGGGGACAACATGATGGCATTGATGTTGCTAGTAGTAAAAGAGAGGAACAGGATGAATGAACCTTTATTGGCTTGTAATTTCACTGTCTCAAGACTTTTTTACATCTGCATGTTGCTTGCTACTTTATTGGAAGCAAATATGTTGCCTCAGTGCCAACAAGTATCAGCTGAAGTTAAGGACTGAGACTATTGATTATAAAATTACTGTATTGCAAAACCAATTTATGTCTTAATTCTTAGAACACTGAAGAGTCTCAGGTACCTCCCTCATCTCTGAGAGTTAAAACATAAAACAAGACCTTACATTTTAAACTACATGATGGATTTAAATTTTATTAGATTTGTTATTACAGTGACTGACAAGTATAACTGTCATGCAAAGCATACTCTATCATGGATAAAGTACATTTTAAACTTGACTGTTTCTGTCAAGAATTAGAAGGAAATATGACAGTTGACTTCACAAAGATGCAGTTTTGATATTGTAAAAACATCTTTCTGCATATGCTAGATTGATAAAATAGCAACAATAAATATGAAAGTAACTGAAGATATTTTCTAATCAATGTCATTTTGTATTTCAGAATGTTAATGCAGTTGAGTATGCTCCTGGTAATACAAACTCTACTTGTTATTCTCTAATCTGTAGGTCATGTTGAAAAATTTATTTTACCTTGCCTTGCATTTTGAAGGAAAATTCCTATACAAATTGTAGTCAGGTGGGGGCTGGGCTCTTTTTCCAGGCAACTAGCAACAAGACAAGAGGGCATGGCCTGAAGCTGTTCCAGGGAAGGTTTAGGTTGGATACTAGGAAGTACTTCCAGATGGAAGGGGTGATTAGACATTGGAATGGACTTCACAGGGAAGTAGTGGAGGCACCGTCCCTGGATGTGTTCAAGGAAAGGCTGGATGTAGCATTTAGTGCCATGGTCTAGCTGATGTGGTGTTGTTAGGTCTTACTGTGAAAATCTATGAATATTTCAGTAAGGGGGCAAGACTAATGTTTTCCTAGAGTATTCCTGCAGTTTTGAGCAGCTCTTCTTTTTGCTTCCACTTCTTAAATCAAAACCAGTGTTTTTGTATTTGAAAAATGAAAACATTCCCCACCCAAAACATTCTGTAATAAGTAGCTTAATAAAATAACTGTATAGTTTAAAAACGTACCTCCTTTTCTTTAGTTTTGTACCTGTTATTTTTAACAGTTTTTATGTTTGTTTTTTTTTATTTAAATATAAACCTGTATTATGGAATTTAAAGCCAATAATGTGAAGTGTAATTCCTTATCCACAGAAAGAAGGGAAACAGTTGTAATAGATGTGTGGTTTACTTAGTACGTAATGTTAGTGTTTCACTTAATTTAAGAAACCAGTGTTGTCCATTGATGACACAGGGAGGCTGCAGTTGTCTGACCTCACTGGGGGGGGTTGGTGCATTGTAATGTGATGAAATAAATACAGATAGAATTAATGTAAAAAAAAAATAATCAGAGAAAGGCTACATTCCATCTGTGGTAATTTCAAAAAGATTGCTTTGGTCTTGATGCTGAGGATCTGAAAAATGCTCATTTATCACCTGTATTGAAGGAATGAAAGATTGATAGATTCCCCTAATCCATGAAAACATAGACTTTTAATTTTTATTATTATTATATCTCCATGATTAAGATAATTACTGAACTGTATACCCATTTTTTATCATTAAGTGGCTCACTTCAAAACCATAATGTTATAGCAGCACTAAGGGATTTTGCTGGATTGAGGCAATAATGCAGTCCTAACTTTCTTTTTTGCTTTCATGTTTCCTAGACACATAATGAATTTATAACCCTTAGGACCTTTCATTCTTCAGTGAACTGTGAGCTTGGAGTTCAAGTCTATTAGAAGGTCTATTTGTTACTACTTAGCTTGGCGGTATCATACTGGCATCATGTTGAGTTTCTGGAAGTGAACAACAAGCTTAAATAGCTACTGAAAAGGTTGTTAAGGGGTTTTGGGTTTTTGTTTTGTTCTGGGTTTTTTGGTTTGTTAGTTGGCTTTTTTGAAAGTTAGGATTCTTCTAAAAGTATCACTCTGTCCCCTTAATAAAGTTATTTTATTTTAACTTTTGTTTCATGGTGGAGAAAATACTACTGCAAAAGCTCCTTCTAACACAAACACTTGCTTTATTTTTATTGATTTCTTTTCAACAAATGGCTAGGCAGTCACTTTTGATAGAACACTTAGCAATGGTAAAAGGATCAGGAAATATGACCTAGTCAGTGAACGTTGGACAGAATGATGAAGGTTGCTCAGGGTTGCTTGTGAAATTATTAAACTCATAACAGTAGCATAGACTTTTATTTATAATGTAGACATATATGAAACAACACAGCAAAGCACTCTAAAGTATTATGGACATATCTTGCTGTTCAGATGGAAAACTTCCCAATTTTTGCAAAACTAGTGATGTGTCTCATGGCAATATTTGTGCCTATAAAGAATTGAACAGTTGAATATTTTTCTTCAAACAAATGATTAATTTTTATTTTTTTTTTAATTTCATAGTGTGGAAATGTATAATAAAGGAAATCCTTTTATTTGCAGTCAGGTATTAATTTAAATTAAAAAGGCATATACTATTTAATACACATTTTCCAAATTTACAGTAAGTGAACTTAAGAATAAAGTTTTTCCATCAAAACTGGAGAAGATGGGGAGAGCTTTCACTGTAAGAGGTCATTACAATGCACTGCATGAAGGGAGCAGCTGCACACTGGAAAAATGTGAGGCCCCTGGAACATTATGGTCCTTGTTCAGTAAGGACCAGAGTTTTCCATTTGTTTCCTATAGTTACCTTTTTATGATGCTACTGATGGACAGCCAGGAAAAAACAATACTATGAGAAGGTATTTGGCACAAAAAAGAAACATAGCATCTGTGCATAATCTGTGATTTGCTCTTCAGGTCTAGAGATTAATTTTGAAGTGGAATTTCTTAAAAGGATTAATATCTTTAACAGCTATAGAAGTTTACCTTCAATTTATTAAATGCTAGAAAACCTGCAGCCTAGGAATCACTTGGCATTATAAAACAAATAAATGGCATTATCAATTGTATCTTCAGAATAGCACACTTTCTTATTAATATAGAATAGTCTTAATTTCTTTAGATTTTAGAGGAGTCAGGTCCAAGTAGGCTTGTAATACAAAATATATATTTTAGTTACCTAACAGTCATAGTGGAATCTAAACCTCCATTGGTGGGATCAAAAGATCCTTTAGGTGTCTGTATTCCTTACATAAAACCTGGAGACAATTAGTTAATTAGGTGTTTAAAACTGGATATATACAACATCAGCCACAGTAGCTGAGCAGGTATTTAACCTTTACAAGGTTAAATTCTGTTTCTCTCCAAATCCTACCAGTAGTCACAATGTTGACCCTTAAACACATCCAGGGATGGTGAATCAACCACCTCCCTGGGCAGCCTATTCCAGTGTCTAACCACTCTTTCTCTGAATATTTTTTTCCTAATGTCCAGTCTAAACCTCCCCTGTTGCAGCTTGAAGCCATTCCCTCTTGTTCTGTCACTAATTACCTGTGAAAAGAGACCAGCACCAACTTCTCTACAATGACTTTTCAGGTAGTTGTAGAGACTGATGAGGTCTCCCCTCAGCCTCCTCTTTCTCAAACTAAACATTCCCAGCTCCTTCAAGCGTTCTTCGTAAGATTTATTCTCAAGGCCCCTCACCAACTTCGTTGCCCTCCTCTGAACTCACTCCAGTACTTTGATATCTCTCTTGAACTGAGGTGCCCAAAAATTGATGCAATACTCCAGGTGTGGCCTCACCACTGCTATGTGTCAGGGACAGGATATGATCTGCTAAACTTTGCTCCTTGAATGTGTACAAGATTTACTATGTCCTCAAGAAGCAAGCATTAGGTCTCAATACACAGTATAATACACTCTTTGTTTCAAATATAGCAGGAAATATCTGAGATAACAGATAATTTCTGTTTAATTAATATAATTTGACACAATTTTAAGCATAAGTAGTTCATAAGTTCCAAGTAACAGAAGTGTTAAAAAGTGTGTTAACTCTGTCTGCTGGTACTCTATGGGCTTTTAAATCTAATGTGGCACATGAAAAGCAAGGAAACACATTCAGGTTACCTAGAGAGCTTACAAAAGACAGGCTTGTGCAATCCAGCCTGTCAGCAAAATAAGGATAGAGACATTCTTAGTTCTAAAATAAGCACACAGTGTGCAGGCAAAATCCACACTACTCCTTGCTCTTTTGTTAGTACCAACACTTTGCTTTTAGTCCAGAATCACTTTGTCCTTCTCAGCAGAATTACAAATTGCATTTCTTCAAATAGATTATTTTTTTCTAATTTTAAGAAAAAAAATAAAATAAAGTATGCATAACATGCCAACTGGTGATTCTTGTAATAGGTGCACTGCAATTAGAAACTAGCAAATCCATCTTTTGCCCATTTTTTTATTTATCTGGTTTTTTATATTCTGTTTTCTTTTTCCTATTCACTGACCATTAATACATCTATGGCACCATTTAACCTTAGTTTCATAGTCACACTGGGAATATGTACAGGAATAAATTTGAGATCTGCATATGCAAATAGTCTTTTTAAAACTCCTGTGGTCTTATGTTTTCAAAAACTGGGGGAGAGAGAGAGGAAAGAGGCAGAATATTTACTGAGTAACATTGTACATTATAAAATGTATAAAGTAACAAATGTTCAGCTCAGACCATCTGCCTGTGACATACTTTTTTTAAAAGGCAAGGAAAATAAAGGCTGAGAAAAAAAAAAAACAAAACCCAAATCTTAGATTTAATATTAGTAGACAAAAAAGGCATTAAGATAATTTGGCAAAATAGGGGGATTATAGTGCAGGAAATACATAAGATAAAAATACATCAAAAATAAACCCTAGCCATAAACACAAAAAGGGATGATATGTTAAAATGTTAATAATCCCATTATATTCTGTAATTTCCTAGTAATGAAATACATAAATAAATAAATAAATAAATATGCCAAAGCCAACAAGAAACCCACACCACCACTTAAAAATCCCCAAACAAACAGGCTTTATTGTCACATCTGCCAGCAGTCATCACGTGAAGTGATAAGAACAGACCAACAACATAGAAGAACCTGGATGACACTGCTGTCACCTACAGTTTCAGCCAAGTCATGAACAGCAGTCCAGATGTGATTCAGAGCCCTGAAATGTGGCTGTTTCATGCCTATGCATGAGCTAGGAACCTAAGCTATCTAAAGCTTCCATCAAAGGCAGTAGGGATGAGGTGAAAACAGTTAATGAAAATTAGCGGGCTGTTTAACTTACTCTAAAGTAAACAATTAGGTTTCACCATCTTACAAGCTCTTTAGGTTTCATTGGCTGGACCTCTGTCCAGTGACTTTCTTCACAAAAACGAGGCTGGAAACTTAGTGTATGTGTAGACAGCTGCAGACACATAAAGGAAGCATAAGCTGAATCCTTAATTGCACTTGTTACTTTGGTCATGCTACTACCTTTCTCCTCTTGACCATATTATTTTTCTGATTGCCTTTCTTTCATTTTTTTTTTTTTTTTTGGTGTTGAAAAAAGAAAACTGACTTTACTAACCTTATCAGATTTTGCAACACTTCTCTGTGTACTTGTTGGCTAAACTACATCAAAGATGACTGTTTTAATCCAATGTGGCTACTGGAACTCCTCCAGCTCCAAAGGTCTGTCCAGACAAGGATGTACCAATGCTGTAACTGCCCAGCAGGGAAGCTTTTAGCAGGATTCAGCATTGAAAAAGAAGGTGACTTCTGTCTTTTTCACCTCATCCTTTCATCTGCATTTGTTTTGTTTCATTTCAAGGAAAAAGCACAAGATCAGAACTACCACAAACTTCTGGTAATCTTAGCAGACTTAATTAGATAAATAGGATGGAATAGGACTATTTTAGTTGGAAAGGACGTACAATGATCAGCTAATCCAGCTGCCACTTAAAGGCTGACCTTAAGTTAAAGCATGTTGTTAAGGGCATTGTCCGAATACCTCTTAAACACTGACAGGCTTGGGGCATCAACCACATCTGTAAGGGGCCAGTCCTCAGCAAGGAAACTGCTTTCTAACCCCTCGAAAATATCTCGTTTGCATTCCAAAAGACCTTCCTGAGAGGATGGAGACAATGATGAGGCCTGTATGTGGCCTGCATATACAACGACTGAGATAACAGCAGTGCCCCAGGGGAGACCAAGAGGGGGAGGGGGCACAGGTCCACTTTAGCTGCTCAGTCTTATAACTCGATCACACCTTGTGAAACAAGGAATGTAGGCCTATAAAACAGGTGGGCTGCAAAGGTGGGCTTTGGGAGCCTCACTGACACCAACTCTCCCTTATTGGCTGGCCCAATGCTGGATCCAGAAAGGGTGATTTTCTGTTACCTTTCCCTCTAACTTATCTTTTCTGGTTCTCTCTCTCCCTTCCTAAAATCATTAAGTAATGCAAGGCCTAACCACATTTTTTTTTTCTTTCTCAGGTTGTGCAGCTTGAACATACATGTATTGTGACTTCTGTGATGTAAATAATAAGCCTTTGTGATTGTGCAGCCTGAGATAATAATTGAAGTATCAGTATTCCTTCTATAGATTTAATTAAACTTAATTTTTAAATACAGACCTTGAGAGTCAATTCACCTAAATTTGATTAAGAAGTATCAGATGGTCAAGCATTTCCTTGGACTGTAGCATTTTCATCATTCTTCCTGGAAGGGCCAGGTTTGAGGTTGGATCCAGCCACACCTAGGCTCCTCTCTGACACGGAGTTAAGAAAACAAGGGGGTTCAATCTGAATCTCCCTGGGTTGCCCTTCCCAGGTTGTGACAAGGTATCTAGGAAGCTTATTCCAGTATTTGTCCACCCTCTCAATAAAGAAATACTTCTTAATGTCTGGCCTAAACCTCAACCTGATGCAGCTTTGAACCATTCCCACATGTCCTATCACCAGATACTAAGAGGAATTGCTCTCTGCCTCTCCAACTCCCCTCCTCAGGAAACTGTAGAGAGCTATGAGATTGCCCCTCAGCCTCCTTTTCTCTGAAGCAGACAAGCCCAGTGTCCTCAGCTGATCCTCATAGGACATTGCTTTCAGCACTTCCGTCAGCTTTGTTGCCCTCCTCTGGTCACATTCAAGGACCTGAACATCCTTTTAAAATTGTGGAACCCAGAAATGCACAGAGTATTCAAGGCAAGGACTCATCAACACTGAATACATTGGGATAATCACATCCTGTGGCTGGCTGGTCATGCTGTGTTTGAGGCATCCCAGGGTGTGGTTTGTCCTCATGGCTGTCAGGTATCCTAGTTTGAGCCAGGATGAAGCAAATTTTCATAGAATCATAAAATGTCGGGTTGGAAGGGACCTCAAGAATCATCTTGTCCAACCTTTCTAGGTACTACTATAGTTTATATGAGATTTTCCTTTTACTGATTTTTTTTTTTCTTCAGTGAACACCATTTCGGTGAAGCCACAGAGGCAAGGGACACCAGAGCAAGGGATCATGCCAGTGGATCCCTTCCGCAAGGCAAAGGCAAAACCAAGGAACAGAAGGCGGGAGAGAGAGAGAGAGATTGAGAGAGGGATGGGGAGGGAGTCAGTCCCAGCCCCTGCCCCTGGGCAGCGAGAGCTCCTGGGGAGCGGCAGCTCTGACTCACCGTGGGCAGAGGCAAAGGGACGGCGGCCTGACCCCCTCAGGTAGAAGAGCAGCCCCTGGGGAGTGTGGCGACCAGAAGCAGGCAAACAGGAGCAGGCAAACAGGGCTTGGCACGGCAATTTGTGCGGCAGTTCACACAGGCAGGGACAGAGCAGGGCGCAGGCCCCCTCTTGGTTCAGGGTAAGAACTCAGCTAGTGATCATCCCCCCCCTTGAAGACAACCTAGCCATGGCATCCACTCGAGCAAACACTGTTGCAAGGAGGACAGTGGCATCCCAGACGGAGGGCCCTCTCAAGAATGCAGTTGTCCAGGTCTCTGGCTGCACAGAATGTCTCAGCCTGGCAGTTGTATTGGAGGAGAGCAGAGAGAACACCTGCATACACTGTGACCAGGTGAATGGTTTACTCAGCCTAGTGGCTGAGCTGAAAGAGGAGGTGGAAAGATTACGAAGTATCAGGGAGTGTGAAAGAGAAATAGAATGGTGGAGTAATAACCTTCCATCCTTGAGACAAAGCCCCAAGGGAGAGGTTTCACGAGAAGTGAAGGATCTTCTTCCTTCCTGTCACCTGGCAGAGGTAGGGGACCTGAGAGAAGAGGGAAACTGGAAGCGGGTCCCTGCTCGAGGCAACAGGCGAACCCGCTCCGGGCTTCCCTTACCTCCACGTGTGCCCCTACAGAACAGGTATGTGGCCCTGGATCAGGAAAATCAGGTAACTGAGGTTACTGACCAAGGTCCGTCCAGGCAGTTGCCAAGGCAGTCTGCCCCATGCATTAGGACTGCCTCTGCTAAGAACAAGAGGAATGTAATTGTTGTGGGAGATTCTCTTTAGAGGGGAACTGAGGGCCCCATATGCCTGCCAGACCCAATGCCCAGGGAGATCTGCTGCCTCCCTGGGGCCCAGGTTAGGGATGTTACTGAGAAACTCCCAGGCCTGGTGCAGCCCTCTGATTACCACCCACTAGTGGTCATGCAGGTGGGCACTGATGAGGTTGCCAAGGCAAGTCCCAGGGTGATGAAAAGGGATTTCAGAGGACTAGGCCAAATGCTTGTAGGATCGGGAGCACAGGTGATCTTTTCCTCAGTTCCTTCAATGGCAAGAAAAGCTGAAAGGACTAGGAAAACACGACTGATTAACGACTGGCTTAGAGGCTGGTGCTGTCGAACGAACTCTGTGTTTTTCGATCATGGAGATGTTTAGAGGGCACCAGGTATGCTAGCAAACACTGACACAGAGCTATCAACAAGGGGGAAAAGGATTCTTGGCCAGGAGTCGGCAGGGCTCATTGAGAGATCTTTAAACTAGATGTGAAGGGGGTAGGGGACAAAACTGAATGGCTTGATGTACAGGACACCGGGCCTGCCGGCATTGGATGGGAAGACCACGTCCCACAGGGGAAAAAGAGTCCTAGGGCAAGAGTTAGCAGGGCTCATTCACAGAGCTTTAAACTAGATTCAATGTGGGAGGGGGTTGTAGCTGGGTTTGAACTAGTGGGGCATTGTTCTACTATTAATGAAGACCAGAAGGCCTCCTGCCTCCCAAGGGTGACACCAGCATGCTCAGCTCACTCCCTGAAATGCCTGTACACCAATGCACACAGCATGGGGAATAAACAGGAGGAGTTAGAGGTCTGTGTGCACTCTAAGGGTTATGATCTGGTGGCAATTACAGGGGCATGGTGGGACAGCTTACATGACTGGAATGTGGTCATGGATGGCTATGTCCTTTTTAGGAAAGACAGGTCAGTGAAGCAAAGTGGTGGAGTTGCTCTTTATGTGAGACAGCAACTAGAATGTATTGAGCTCTGTCAGGGGCCAGTGAGGAGCAAGTGGAAAAGCTGTGGGTACGCATTAAGGGGCAGGCTGGCATGGGCGATACAGTTGTGGGGGTCTATTACAGACCTCCTGATCAGGACGAGGGAGTTGATGAGGCTTTGTACAGGCAGCTGAAAGCAGCCTAGCCATTACAGACCCTAGTCCTCATGGGGGATTTTAACTACCCAGATATTTGCTGGAAGGCCTACACAGCCAGCCATTCACAGTCTAGGAGGTTCCTTTGATTATAACTTCTTAATGCAAATGGTGGACAAACCAACTAGGAGAGGAGCGTTGCTGGATCTCGTACTCTCCAACAAGGAGGGTCTGGTTGAAGTGGTGATGGTCAATGGCAGCCTTGGCTGCAGTGATCACGAGATGGTGGAGTTCAGGATCCTGTGTGGGAGGAACAGAATACCTAGCAGGACCACAACCCTGAACTTCTGCAGGGCCAACTTTGGCCTCTTCAAACAATTGGTAAGGGAAGTCTCATGGGAAAGGGTACTTGGTGGTAAAGGGGCTCAAGATAGTTGGTCAACATTCAAGGACCACTTCTCCCAGGCTCAGGATCAGACCACCCCAATGGATAGGAAATCAAGTAAGGGAGCCAGGAGACCAGCATGGTTAAACAAGGAACTGCTGGGCAAACTCAAGTGGAAAAAGAGAATCTATGGATCATGGAAGGAGGGGCTGGCCACTTGGGAGGAATATAGGACTCTTGTCAGAGGTTGTAGGGAGGCAATTAGGAAAGCTAAGGCCTCCTTGGAACTTAATCTTGCAAGTGAGGTCAAAGACAATAGAAAGGGATTCTTCAAATACATAGCTGACAAAACTAACACTAGAGGTAATATAGGCCCACTGCAGAAGGAGGTGGGTGCCCTGGTGACAGAGGATATAAAGAAGGCAGAGGTACTGAATGCCTTCTTTGCCTCTGTCTTTTCTGCTGCAGACTCTCCCCAGGAGCCCCAGATCCCTAAAGCCCCAGAAGAAGTCAAGATAAAGAAGGAATTTGCTTTGGTAGATGAGGATTGGTTTAGGGATCAGTTAAGCAATCTGGACATCCATAAATGGATGGGTCCAGATGGAATACACCCACGGGTGCTGAGGGAGCTGGTGAAGGGTCACTCTTCATCATCTTTGGTAAGTCATGGGCAACAGTAGAGATGCCTAAGGACTGGAGGATAGCAAATGTCACGCCAGTGTACAAGAAGGGCAAGAAGGAGGACCCAGGTAATTATAGACCAGTCAGCCTCACCTCCACCCCTGGAAAGGTGATGGAACAACTAGTTCTTGGCACTATCTCTAAGCATATCAAGGATGAAGGGGTCATTAGGAGCAGTCAACATGGTTTTACCAAGGGTAAGTCATGTTTGACCAACCTTATAGCCTTCTATGAGGAAGTAACTACGTGGATAGATGATGGTAGAGCAGTAGATGTGGTTTATCTTGATTTTAGTAAAGCATTTGACACTGTCTCCCACAGCATCCTCGTAGATAAGCTAAGGAAGTGTGGTCTTGATGATCAGGTAGTGAGTTTGACTGTGAACTGGTTGACAGGAAGAAGTCAGAGAGTTGTGGTCAATGGGATAGAACCTAGTTGGAGGTCTGTGAATAGTGGAGTCCCTCAGGGGTCAGTACTGGGACCAGTACTGTTCAATATTTTCATCAATGACCTGAATGAGGGAACAGAGTGTGCCCTCAGCAAGTTTGCTGATGACACTAAGCTGGGAGGAGTGGCTGACACACCAGAAGGCCGTGCTGCCATTCAGAGAGACTTAGACAGGCTGGAGAGTTGGGTAGGGAGAAATTTGGCGAAATTCAACAAGGGCAAGTGTAGAGTCTTGCATCTGGGGAATAACAACCCCATGTACCAGTACAGGTTGGGGGCTGACCTGCTGGAGAGCAGTGTAGGGGAAATGGACCTGGGGGTCCTGGTGGACAGGAGGATGACCATGAGCCAGCAATGTGCCCTTGTAGCCAAGAAGGCCAATGGCATCCTGGGGTGTATTAGAAAGGGTGTGTTTAGTAGGTCAAGGGAGGTTCTCCTCCCCTTCTATTCTGCCTTGGTGAGGCGGCATCTGGAGTATTGTGTCCAGTTCTGGGCCATACAGTTCAAGAATGACAGGAAACTGCTTGGAAGAGTCTAGCACAGAGCCACAAAGATGATGAAGGGAGTGGAATATCTCCCTTATGAGGAAAGGCTGAGGGAGCTGGGTCTCTTTAGCTTGGAGAAGAGGAGACTGAGGGGCGACCTCATCAAAATTTATTATGATCTTTCGAGGTCCTTTGCAACCCCTAAGATTCTGTGATTCTGTGATTTTAAGCAGCAGACAAATTTTCCTACTAGTGGGCTGATAATACTTGAATGTTTATGTTACTGCCAAGAGACCAAGGACATTCTGCTCTGCTTGTGGAATCTACTGTATTGGATACTAAAGGAGAAGAAGAGTCATATCTTCAACCCTCCCACAGGGAGGAGCAAACTAGACAGATGGCAAAACCATGGGCAGCCACTGAGTATCAATGAATTGCATATTTCTATAATTTCATTCCCATGTTAGAAATAGTAGCTGACAGAGGCAGTTGGAACAGCAGTTTCTGGCCACAGCTTCAGGATCTTTTGGTAATATTTTTTGGGATCATCAGACTCCCGGAGTAACCTCAGAAAAGGATAGCTACGGGAAGCTGAAACTTGTAGCAAACTCTAGTTGCTCTTAAAGAGCTGTCTGCTGCTTTGGATTAAAAGGTGCTGTGAGGGTTTTTTTTTCCCCATTTAACGCCTGAATTAGCAGGGTCAACCCTCTGTTCAACAGATCCTAGGTAAAGCCTGCAGCCCAGCAAAGAAATACATGGTCAGACAATGAACTGGCAGCTGCATCCAAGGAGGAACCAGAGCTGGCTGAGTCTGAGTCACACAGCAGCTACAGGGGAAAGAAACAAGATATTGCAGTGGATTACTCTCTTTGGGGGGATGGAAGCCCCAGGCTGCCATCCTGCCCTGTTGTCTTGCAAGGTTTACTGCTGGCCAAAGGCTTGAATCAAGGATGTTGTGGAGACACTTATCAAGATTGTCCAACCCTTGAACTACTACAGTTGTTAGCTAGAGGGACGGGATGCCATCCAGAGGGACTTTGACAGGCTTCAGGAGTGGGTGCATGGGAAGCTCATTAAGTTGAAAAAGGCCTTGGCCTTTTCGACTTTCAGTGGGTGCAAGGTTCTGCACCTGAATCAGGGTAATCAATATCAATACAGGCTGGAAGATAAATGGATTGAGAGGAGCTCTGCAGAGAACTTGAGAATACTGGTGGATAAAAAATTAAATGTGAGCTGACAATGTGTGCTTACAGCCCAGAAAGCTAATCATACCCTGGGCTGCATAAAAGGAAGCATGACCAGCAGCTTAAGAGAGGAGATTCTCCTCCTAAATTCTGCTCTCATGAGACCCCACCTGGAGTACTATGTCCAGCTCCAGGGTCCCCAGCGCAAGAAAGACATGGACTTGTGAGAGCAGGTAAAGAAGAAAGGCAATGGAAATGATCTGAAGGCTGAACACCTCTCCAAAGAGGAAAAGTTGAGAGAGTTGGGAGTTGAGTCTGGAGAACAGAAGGCAACAGAGAGAATTTACTGTAGCCTTTCAAAGTATAAGTTTCAGTTTTGATCCCTGCTCTACAAGAATGATGCAGATAGGCTGGAGGGGTTCCAGAGTAGGGCCACAAGGATGATTGGAGGGCTGGAGGACCTGCCATAGGAGGAAAACTGAGTTTGTTCAGCCTTGAAAAAAGAAGGCTTCGGGAAAGAAGATGGAGACTCTGCATAGGCATCAACAGTACTGTCACAGGAGACTGGGGATGGCAACACAGCCCTGGGGGTGGGGATGAAATACATGGAAGACTAAGTGGTTTTATGTTCATCCCTACTGCTCACTGTCACCTCAATCCCTGGAAAACTGATGGAGTAAATTATTCTGAAAACCACTTCCAAACTTTTTAAGGGCAAGAAAGTGCTGGATTTATGAAGGGGAAATCATGCCTGGTCAACCTCAAAGCCTTCTGTGACAAAATACCGCATGTATGAGTGTTAATGTTATATCAACATATCTTGTAGTTAGACAAACTTTTTCCACGGATATGTTTATGTGAAAAAAACCATACAAAACAAACCAAACCCAAAACCAAACAAAAACCCCAAACAAACCAGCACACAAAAAAACACTAAAAAATGCCTTGTCCTTTACCTCGTACTGTTTTGAATAATGTAAAATTTATGCAATACAGTGTGAGGAAACAATGTGAGAAAACAATGTATACCATGTTGTCAATTTGCCACACAATAAAGGAAAGGAAATTCCTTCCTTACCACATTTGATGCTACTTTTTATAATGAAAACTCATCTTTGTACAATGTACTATCATCTTTATTTTGCATCTGTGACAACATCTGAGTAACTTCTGTCCTTCTCCCTGAGAGAAAAGAAACAGAGAAGCAAATATTTATAAAGAAGTATGAAAGGAACAGTATAAAGATAAGTGAACATTTTATAAAGGGCAAATAAACAGAAGACTGTCTGAGAACACTCAAGTTAGCATCAAACACTAGGAATAGACTCTCTCTTACATTAGCATTGTGTTTCTGAAGGGCACCGCAGGGCAAGGATGATCTGTTCTTATTAGGACTAACTTTAATAAGACATCATTACTCTTATTCCAACATTTCACCCAAGAGGCAAGGTTAAAACCCCTAGAGTGGGCTTTGTAAAAATGCTGTTGAAGAATGATTGTTAAATCAAGTGCTGATAGAAAATGGAGAAGGCTTAAGAGGAAGCTGAATGACATAAGAAAAAAGCACCTTTCAGTAGGGTGCAGAGGATCAAGAAAATAGTAATTGAATCATAGGTATTGCCTGACTGGGATTAATTTGTTGAGTTCAAAAGCAGAGAGAAATTGGTTAAGGGCTCAATCTTTCTCTGTACAATTTCTCTCACAGCTTTTATGATGTTATCATTCTTGGTTGAAAGATAGACTAATATTTAATTTTCACTATTATTCTTACTATTACTGATTTTAAATTAATTTCCAAATATATCTTTTATTATAGTGGAGCTTTATAATTTAACATAAGTGAAATATAAAGTTAACTAAATATTTTGCATATATTTATAGAAGCCAATGAAAATTCCATTTGCAAACATAAATAGACATAAGTTTTAGAAGTTTTTTCATTATTTTGTAATTTGAATGAGTTCTTTAGGATACTAGAAAAACCCCAGAAAGTTTAACTAAATAAATAAACAAACAAACAAGCTATCAATACTCAAGACTTCTTTGTCTTTCATATATGGCGAAGGAACTTCCTTAATGCAAGGCACTATCCAGTTTCTTTTCGTTACTGGATTTTGATTCATATGATTAATGCTACCCTTATGATATTTTTAAGCCTGTATGGGTTGTTTAAATTACTTCAATGTTTAAATTAGTCCCTCTGCATTGTACTATGGAGAGATGAAAACTGAATTTCCTATTCAATAAATAAAATGAGTGCTACTTGAAAATGGTAGAATACAGTGCTTAACATACAACTGTGCACAGTCAGTGTTTTGTTACATGTCTGAGTCTAAAAAATATAAAGAAGTTACAAAATATTGCTAAAAACTTAAAAAATAAGATATCAATTGTGCAACATCTTAGTGAGATACAAAAACACAGAATTACTATTATTAACTTACTGTTATTTAATTGTAGAATGGTTATATATACATGGATATATATATACTGTATAAATAGTGGGAGAACTTTTATCTGAAACAGGAAAAATCCATCAGTAGCTGATATTGGGAGATGCTTAAGATTTTTTCTGTGCTTTTTTCCTTCTTTGTTATTGGAGGAATTATTATGGTCTCATTCCATATAGAAAGATACTTTGCAGTTATCAAAAATTGCATCTGTATTTCAGTAGGCAACCATCAGTTTTCACCAGCATTTGCTGCCAATTATCACAATTTTTTACTCTGTTTTTTTTTAAGTGTAGGAAGAGCAAAAATTCAAATACATGTTCAATTACTCAGTAAAAACACATTATAATAATTATTGCTGTTATTAATTACACCTTGTATGAACAGGGTTTATAGGCACTATCAACACACATCAGAAATAACTTTCTATTTAATGTATCTTAGGTAGCTAGACAAATCATATAGAATTCACCAAAAGTCTCTGGTAAACCTGTAGCCTATAATATGGTCCACTGATGACCAAGTCTTTAATCTTCTGAAGATTTCTTATATCACTTGGGATGACTTACTTCTACCATTCATCTGTGCAGTAAAATGGCGAAGTACTGGCATCTTTCACAGAATTTTGGTAAGGAGAAAATTTTTAATAATTTTAAGGTATTCAATATGATAATGAGGGCCATTCAAATGAAGTATTGCTATCCCATTTCAGATACAGTCTTCTAGCAGCCTCTAGGAATCTGCATAAACACATCACAGCTATGCAAGACAACTGAATGTTTCCTGTAATTTAAATCCTACAGGACTAAACCTCAACAGAAGTTCCTGGTATAACAGAAATTGTAAACAGATAAAACTTTTACCAACCTGAATGAAATTTATACACTCTTCTGGATTAAAAATCCCCTAAATTAATATAATTTGGGACTCATGATAGTCAGGTCACAGTTGACATTCTAAAGAGTGATTTGTCTAATATTCCCGAGCTTTTGCTTTCTGATTATCCATCTGTGTTTTAATCTTTCTGAAAAAGAATTTATGTTACAGCCTGAAAGCTGTTAATGGATATGAACAAATGGGGCAAAAAGTGACAATAAGGTAAATCTGAGCTTCCTTTCATTCCTGATCAATAGTATCTTAAGCATGAAGAATACTTCTGACTCTAGTTAATGTCATGTGGCACATTTTTGCCAGTATTTATAAAACCAACTTTAGAAAGGTGAATCATACCAGGATCTGATAGAACATTAGCATACATTATTGCCATCTTTTCTTCATCCTTGTGTGTGTAAAACAAAGCAGAGTTTTGTGATGATAATGCTAGCCATGACAGTGAGGCATTTTGGAAACATACGCCACACTTCACCTTCCTTTGTTCATTAGCTCATCAATCTTTTCACTAATCATTTATCCAAATCTGATTTTTACTTCTGCTCCAAATTCTAAATGGCAGCTAGAATATGATTCTAGTTTGGATTCTTTGTGCACATGAAATTATGAAGCCACCTTCTTTTCAAAGTAAAAAACTAAATTTTTGTCTAAGACATGTTGCCTGATCAAAAACCTGCTGCAGTAGCAGACGAGTGATTATGTAGTGATTTGTAGCATAATGACTTATGAGAGACTTAACAATTTGTGTCGTTGGCTTGATATCAGTCAACTGTTTTACATAATCTCCTATCATTTTTCCTAGTTTAACGAACAAACCTTTTCCAGCCTCCTTAACTGTAAGTCCTAAACTCTTTATTGTGTATTAAATCATCAGATAAATAGACTGAATCCTGGTATCCAGAAAGGAAATCAGTGGGAGTTACTGTACTTTTTGACTGCAAAGAGGAGCGTAGAATGAATATTTAATAGCATGTCCACTTGGGATACTCTAAACATCGTTACTGGCATTTGTCCAGCTAAAAAAAACAGAATGGGGAGGAAACTACACACTGCTTATTTTAATTAGGTGAAATTATGTGGTTCAATAAAGCATGACAGCCTGCATAATGAAAGAAGAGACCCATGTTTATGAGAGAATTATTGATGACAAAAATGTTGGCAGTGTGCATGTTTTACTGACTCAGTCAAAAGCCATTTTATTATCTTTTCATTCATAATTTCCTGCAACATGCCTCAATGTGTAAACTGATAACAACGTCCTGTGTTGGAGGAAACTTTTATTTTTTTTATAAAAACGAACAAGACGATTTTTCTTCTTCACTTCAGAACTAAATGTTGTTGACCCTTTCGTAGACTGATGTAGAACAAGGTAGAAGTAAGCAAAAAGACAGGAATACTTATCTTGAAAGGTATTTATTCTGTGAACTGGAATAGTACATGTGGGTTTTGGTAGGGAGAGGGATTGTAATTGTATGAAATGAAGGCTGGAGACATGATCAGCACAATAAACTGTAATTTTTGCACTACACATAAAATAGCTCTTTGACTATGATTTAGAACCAGAATATGTATTCTGCTTGCTGCATTTCATAAAAATGTGAAACTTCACTCAAAGTTAAAAAAATTATCCCATGGGATATAGAGACTATCTTGGCAAAATTAACAGGTAATTTCTTAGAAATATAATGTTAGAACTCTAAGATTTAGGGAAGCAGCAGTGCAGGAAGAAAAGTAAAAGCTGACAGATGAACTATGTCATAATCTGCCAATTTTTAAAGAGGAAAATAATAAAATTATTTTGAAAAAATTAGTCAGTAAAAAAAAAAAATTATAACTTTCTAAAGAAATATTGAAAGAATTCAGTCCAATTGAATATTCACTAACAAAATTATTTTGTATAAGATGTCCTTTCACTTAGAAAAAAACCCCATGAATTAGTATTTCTGGACAAAACCAGCTTTATAATCTTTATATCTGACATTAAGGTTTAATTAGCCTACTTATAATTCTGTTCCTGTAAAGAACTGAAACCCTTTATCCCAGACCACTGCCAGAAAAAAATAAAAAGCATCTGTCATCTTTCAGTGGACTTTGAATGGTTTTTAATATCAGAATTATCCATATCAGCATACAGACAATGATGTAGCAGCAAAAATTCTTTTATTCCTGCAAGAAGACTGAAAAAAGAGGCTGTTCTCTCAAAATATTTTAATGGCAGTTCATCTGTGCTCACACACACAGTCATGCAAAAAAAGTACTCTCCCTTTAGAGGAGCTCCTGCCCAGAGCAACCATTTACGAAAACTTAAAAGAAAAATACAATGGGAGGCACGCAGAGGAATGGGAGAAGAAGGTGTTTCTGGCATCCCTTTTCTGCTGAACTCAGAAGCGGGTGGCAGTTGCATCCTCCAAGGACAGATGCGGAAGTTCAGTGCATCAGTTCTTGTTGTGATCTAGATTTAAAGTTACTGTGGAGAAAATATCTTGCCTATGTGGCAGACAGCTGTAATGGATGGAAGACCAACTACTTTAATTGAATCCTAGGCACCATGATGTCCAGTAGCTTTGATCCTTACATTCTTGTTTTCCTAATGAATTCATGTATTTTGCTTTAAACTGAACAATAGCATGTACTTCTAAATAAATCTTTGTGAATTCTATAGCATAAGACTGCCTGCAAATGTAATCTAGAAGGTAAGGCCAATTAAAGATACTAACCAATCATTAAAAAATAATTTAGAGTGAGTCCAGAGGAGGGCCATGACAATGATCTGAGGGCTGGAGCACCTCTCCTATGAAGACAGGCTGAGAGAGTTGGGGCTGTTAACCTGAGAGGTGGCGATTCCTGGGAGACCTTATAGAGGCCTTGCAGTATCTGAAAAGCTGGAAAAGCTGGAGAGGGACTTTTTACTAGAATGATTAATGTATATTAATATACTTGCTATATGGATCAAACTCTTTGGATTGGTCAGCCTGTTAAATTCACTGCTTGTTGATCAGGTTTTCATGTTGAGCGTCTGTGCACCTCCTCAGCTTCTTTGGAGTAAACCCTTTTTTATATCTCCGGTAGGACATTCAAGCCCAATAACTATGAATAGCTTGTTAAAAAAAAAGGTGATGTCTCTGGACAGTAATTTTGTATATAGCATCTAAATCAAAACAATACTCTAAGTTGGCCTAAGTTGAGTAGCCAAAATATGTTCTGCCGTCACTAATTTTAATCTTATATTTAGGTACCATAAATAGTGAGCTTTTGCCATAGAGAGTGGCTGGCACAGATAATTGCCTTGAGATTTAAAAGGATAGCAATAATTGTTGTGTAGTTCTTATGATTAGTCTAATTGCCCCCATTTCCTCTGGAAGTCTCAGTATTAATTCCCATCGACTGTAATGTTAATTACTGGCAGGGGTAGAGCTGTTCAAACACGTGGGCATGCTTCAAAGTGAAGTTGTTATAACTTCAGCAGATGGTACTGTGCTTTAAAGAAGTGAGACCTTAACTTTTTTAAGGATTTTTGTTTAAGAGAAAATTCCCACAAAGTCAAAAATAAGAATACAAAGTATTCCTTTTGATACAAGTGATAAAAATGCTGAAATATATATTTTCAAACAATCAGCAGGTCTTTCAGGGGGTGGTAGAACACGGCATGATTAAGGGAAAATAATTGCAGTCCAAATAATATAATCTT
Source organism: Apus apus (assembly GCF_020740795.1). Classification (NCBI taxonomy): domain Eukaryota; kingdom Metazoa; phylum Chordata; class Aves; order Apodiformes; family Apodidae; genus Apus; species Apus apus. The sequence goes on along the minus strand of NC_067282.1, from coordinate 56,314,281 downwards.
AACTTGCTGCTGTATTATATTCCTCATTTCCCATCATAGTTTCTCATCCTGACCTCAGCACAGACCAGAGTGGCAGAAAGAATCTTACAGGTTCAGCAGGGCTGCTATTGCTGAATATCCTGCTGTCTCCCAGAGGGAAAGGTGTTCATTTGAGATTTTAGAGAACAAGAGCCTTTTCATAACCTCAATTACCACAAGGTCAATCTGCAACTGAGCGTTCGAGTGGTACTTAGATTGCCTGGTAAGCAGCTGCAGCCCAAGAGCAATGTTGAAACCAAGTTAAACTGTCATCAACGTCTATCTTTTAATGACAGTAGCAAAAGAGATTTTTTTTCTGATAATTGGCTTTTTGAGGAACTAGAGAAGGGATTTGATTCTTAAACAAATAAAGCCTTGTCAAGATTAAACTTTCATTTGTAATTCAGAAGAAATGTCTCTCTTTTCCCTCCATCACTCAGCCATATGACCATACGTATGCATGTGTGTATAATGTGTACATATGCATACATATGCATACATATGCATATCTACATGCACTATATGCTAGATATTTTTCTCTAGGCAACAGCTTCAATAGATTTTGGAATTTAAAAAATATTATTATGTATGCATTCTGCTATCAATAAACATATTATATTTTCAGTGGTAAATATATTAATGCTCTGCCATGAGATTCATGCATAAGAATTGAAAATTACTGTGAAGCTGATGACAATCTGTCAATTGATTGAGAATCCTTCAATTGCTTCAACTCTTATTCTTTCAGTAAGGTCTCACTGTAGGTCAAAATACAGTAGGAAAGACAGAATTACAGTGTGATGAATAAAGCGATCCAACTAGATTAGAAGCCAATGTTCAGCATGGCAATACCTAAATTTGAATGTTTTAAATCAAAACCCCAAAACAAAACCAAATGGTCTAACTTAATGCCTCTTACACGGTAAGGCACTAAACATGTTTTAGTCACTGCAATTGGAATTTCTGTGATGTATTAGAAACATATATGTTATGTATTATGTCAACTCTCTTTTATCCTCCATTGGAGCTCTAAACACTTGATGACTTTTTTAGGGTTGATAAGCTTCTGGAAAAAACAGCCATTATTGCATACAGAGGGTTATATACTATCAGTATTCAATCTTTTAATATTTTTTATTATTATTATTTTCTAGAAAGCAGCTTTCCTGTACTTCTTTCAAAAATCTAACTAGAGGATGTATTGATAAAGCCCATGCTTTTGTTGAGGAATGAGTAAGCAAAAATGTAGGCTTTGTAGCCTCTGCTGCATGTACTTAGTTTGCCTGTAGCTTTTTACTGAAACAAAACAACAACAACAAAACACTCAACTGGAGATTATCGCATCTAACTTTAGACATGCATAGAGTAGAAATCTGCACCTGAGCCAGTTATCTAGAGTTCTTTTGCAGTCAGTGGAGAAAAACAGGCACTGCTAAAAGGTGATTAATCTCTTCTGAAAGCTAGCATCCAAATCAGGCCAGATGAATCACATTTCAGAAGTTAGGTGAGATGTATCCCAAATCTACTGACTTGAATAGTAGTTTTGCTGCATAATGTGACTCAGAGCTCACATAGTCATGAGATTTGTGAGGGGTGAGCGTAGCTCATGTTTGTGAAAGATGGAATGTGAATTTTATACTGTGGAAGATTAAACCTACTCTGGTTTTAGCTTCTTGCAATCAAATAAATACCACGTACTGACACATACACCAGTGATGTTCCAGAAAACAGCAGAAGGTTTAGTGAAATTAATACAGAACTAAGGCACTTGAACCAGCACCTATAATTTCCATTTTACCTTCAAAATTTCCTAACTACCTTCTGCTTCCACATCTTTCAGAGCTTCCCTCATTTGAGGAGCTTGGTGATTATCTCCTGCCTACCCAGATAGCTCTCAAAAATCAGTCTAGCCTGGGACCCATACTGACAAGTTTTTCTGTCTCATTAAATGTATCAATAGCAACTTCTTCAGAGCATGGCAGGGGAGAAGAGGCAGGGTGTGTGAGGGGGGGTATGGGGACAGAGGGTGGAGCACCATATTTTCCACTCCCCTCAGTAGGTTGGTACATTTTTGCACCTTACCTGCAAGAAAAAATAATTCTTCCTGTTGTCTGTTCCCTCAGCTAGTTCTTGTACTCTTTTTCTGACCCATCAAATCTATCATTTTTTAATCCACAATACAGGAGGAATGGAAGTCATTCAACTTTCAGACCTATGAGATATTTGTGCTGCTAAAGCAGTTCTGTGGGAGATTTCCAACAGTTTCAGGAACATAGCTAATCCTGATTGTCCACTTCTGAATCAAATAGACTTATATGAAACATAAGCACAATTCATTTCTTGACAGAAAATCCTACTTTTTTTTTTTAAAAAAAAGAATGGATGCAATGCTTCCTCACAGGAAAAGATTCTGAGTTGTTCATCTCAGATAAACTGAGGTAAACACCAAATGAAATACTTATATACAAGATAAAGCCATCAGAGAGTTAAACATCTACCCTGCTAAATGAATCTATTTAAGGTAGATCCCTGGTAGATGATTGAGACTGTTTTGCATTTACTGTGCTAGCTCCCTGTAGGAAACTATGTTTTAAGAGATGGGGGGGAGTTGAAACAGGGTCCTCCTCAGGGAGGCAGGTGAATCTCCTGACAGCTATCATTGCCTCCCCACATGAAATACTCTATAAGCAGTCAGGAGAGGTTTCACAATTACTGCCTTGAATGCCATGATCCACCACATAAAGAACAACCAGGTGATCAGGCCTAGTCAGCATGGTTTTCCAAAAGTCAGGTCCTGCTTGATGAACCTGGCCTCCTTCTATGACAAGATGACCCACATGGTGGATGAAGAAAAGGCTGTGGATGTTGTCTACCTGGACTTCCATAAGGCTTTTGACACTGTCTCCCACAGCATTCTGATGAAATAATGGTCTGCTCATCGCTTGGATGGGTGTACGCTCTGCTGGGTAAAACACTGGCCGGATGTCCAGGCCTGAAGAGCGGTGGTGAATGGAGTTAAATCCAGCTGGCAGCTGGGGTTCCTTGGGGCTCAGTGTTGGAACCACTTCTTGTTAATGTCTTTATCAGTGACCTCAATGAGGAGGTGATAAAATGCACCTTCAGTAAGTCTGCAGAGTTGGGAGAGAGTGTTGATCTGCTTGAGGGTAAGGTGACTTAGACTGGATCAATGGGCTGAGGCAAATTGTGAGCTTCAACAAGGCCAATTGCCAGGTCCTGCACTTGTGCCACTAAAGCTCCATGCAATGCCACGGGCTTGGATAAGAGAGGTGGGAAAGCTGTCCAGTGGAAAGGAACCTCAGGGTGCTGATTGACAAGTGGCTGAATATGAGCCAGCAGTGTGCCCAGGTGGCCAAAAAGGCCAACGGCATCCTGGCCTGTATCAGGAATAGTGTGGCCAGAAGATCTAAGGCTGATCTTACCCCTGTACTTGACACTGGTGAGGACACACCTCGAGTACTGTATTCGGTTCTGGGCACCTCGTTACAAGAACAACATTGAGGTGCTGGAGCATGTCCAGAGAATAGCTACCAAGCTGGTGAAGGGTTTAGAGAATAAGTCTTACGAAGAGCAGCTGAGACAACTGGGGCTGTTTAGTTTAAAGAAAAAAGGGCTGAGGGGAGACCTTATCACTCTCTAAAACTACCTGAAAGGACACTGTAGAGAGATAGGTGCTGGTCTCTTCTCACAAGAAAACAGTGATAGGACAAGAGGGAATGGCCTAAAGCTACACATCAGGGGAGATTTATAACATGTAGCCTTTGAATTTGCCTCTTCTCTGGTTCACATGTGTGGCATTCAAATAATACTATAATCATAACTAGGGGTTTTGTGTGTTCATTTTTTTTTTCCATTGAAAGAGTCTGAAATAATTTGAAGGCTGTACCGCAGCTAGCCAGAGAGATATTTGTACTCCATAAAACACTGCTTATATATTGTATATACTGAAATGTGGCAGGAGAGAGCTTCTGGATTAAATGGGAAGTGAAATCTTTCAGTGATAATGCTGGAAACTATCTGAGAAAGTACAGTGCTGAAAACTATCTGAAAAAGCACATATGTCCTGAAATATGGAGGCACACTCTCTATGGGATGATTCGTGCCCAAAACTTTTTAAGATCTTTTAGATCCCCAATAGAAAATATTTTTATTTATTTATTTTGTCTATACTTTCAATCTTACTTTCATAGTTTACAACATCAGCAAAATTTCTTGCATGAATTCTTGGTGAACATGTGCATCTCAGTCATCTCTCATTGAAACTGATACATTTTCCAGTTTAATAATTTTACAGTCCTAATATTTCTGGGTTTTGCTCAGACAGAATTATTGAAAGACTGCCTTTGATTCTTTTTCTTGAGAACTACTTTAAGGGATTTTTTAATTAAAATTAAGAAAGTAGAAATTCAGAAAAAAAATTTCTCAGGTTTTCATTTTCACTCAAAGCCGTTCAGCTTTACTAAAAGAAAACAGAGAAGAGAGGATATTGTGCTAACAAATTTTGTCCCAGAAGGTAAATTACACAGAAATTATTATTGCACTGGTACCTCGACTACAAATTGATAAAGTGCTTAGCACAGCCCATCTGAGTTTAGCTGAGTATACTAAAAACAAGTGGAACCTCTGGGCACTGCAGAAGTACTGAAGGACACCCGATACCATCCAGTGTCATTTATCTTCTTTAGTGTCGAAACTTTGTAAAACCTGGCAAAACACACACAAAAAGAAAAGCCAGATAAGGAACTGATAATTGTCAAGGTCAAAAGGAGTGTTACCCTTCTTTAAAGTTGTCAGCAAAAATAGCCTTTGCAAGTTCATTTCTTTTTTTTCTTTTTTTTTTTTTTTTTTGGTTTTACATTTTGACATCTTAAAAGCCCATGTCTAGGCTTTCGAATGAGTTCTTTCCCCACTGGAATTAGAGCTTTATCTATCAGTGCTGAAGGACAATTATGCGTAGAGATGGTCAGCTGGATAAGTTTACTCAAGTTTTGAGTGACTCTTTTCCTGGGTTTCAAAAACTAGGTCACTGATATCTGTCTCTTTATTTTTTTTTTTTTTCTTGTGATGAAATTACACTGAACCTGAGTCCTAGAGTGTACCTGGGAAGCACTCTGCACATGCTGAGACCTGAAAAATGTCAGAAAGATCACATGGTCTGCAATTAATTCTTTTTATGTAGCATGTGTGACATCTCCTAATTCCAGCAGTCATCCCTGTAAACTGTAAAAGAATGCATTGAAGAGAAAAATTTCCTCACATATATTGGCCTCTTTCCAAGTAGTGGGTTTTGAACAGAGGTAGCATATATATGTATATAAAACCATACATTTTTCATTATTCTTATAGTATGTATCTGAAACATCCCTGACTCAGAGTCATGGCTAAACACTGATTTTTACAGTGATTGCTGCACTTGTGATATATTTTTTCTCCTTTTGACACCTGTGCTTATTTAGTTGGTGGCTAAACATGTTGGCTTTGATGTTTTTGAAACTCATCTGCTCATAATTTGTAGTCTGTCTTTCTGCCCCAGATACAAACAGAAAAGCAAAGAAAGAACTTTAACAGTCATAGCCAATTGTTTACCTATCTATAACCAAGAGATTCAATTCTCAAAAATGTATTCCACATCAAGGAAATACTAGAGAGCGAGATAGTCCCTATAGCAAGTTTAATAACCAGCAATGTATAGAGTTGTAACCAATTGCTGGCAGAAGTGAGCTCGCTCTTCCAGTGCCTTGAGACAGCTTTAATTCAGTGTTCATGGGGACAAAGCACCACAACAGTATAACCACGCTGTCAAGCCCATGAGTCTGCACTCCTGTATTCATGCTCTAACTTGTTACTTTTATCCTTTCTAATTATTCTGTACAAATTGAATTAGATTTGAAAGGGCAAAATATCCCATCTGAACCTACTGTATATTTTGTGCTACATGCTGTTACATACTTCAGTGTTTCAGACACTCATAAATTCCCCAGAGAGAAGAGGAAATTAAAGATAATTTCTTATATACCAATGAGAGTTTTACTCTTATTACCTTCTTAGGAGATAGTGATGGCACCACAGCTGGCAGCTGTTTCTTGCACACAGCGTGATTTAGAAGGCGTGTTCTGGGAACATCTACAAAAGCAAGTACATGGATGAGACAGGAAGATAAATATTTAGTTTGTAGTTCCTTAGGGATGTTTAGCATAAGGTAATCTATCAAGTTTTTAAGCACTGTCAAGACATCTGGGCATGTCAAGAGCTACACTTTTTGGATGCCTGGAAATTTTTAATATTGAGGACTTAAGTCCCTCAAGTAGGCAAGGAATAGCAAACAAGTGTGTACTCTGATCATCTCAAATTTGCACTGTGTTTCACAATTTGTTACCTGTGATATATGATAAATCAACCCATTGTATCCTCTGAGCCCCAGCTCCTTGCCCATAAGCTAGGTATAATAACAACACTTTATTATCTATGGAATATTCAGTTAACATAGTTATGGAAGTGGAAAAGTAATTTAATATCTCTAATAGAAAGCCAGAGTCATAAATGATACTGAACACTGTAAATTAATCATAGCAGAAGAATCATGATGTTCACACTTCATTTTACTAGTTATTTTCATGGCCTTTATAAGCATTTTGACCACATCTATACCACAAACACTTTCTGATATAATATATATATATTTTTTTGAAAAAAAATATATTTATATACCAACTAATTAAAGAGATTGTATTTTTTTTTCCTGCTAGCACTATTATTTCCACTAGACTGCCATAAGCTGTGAAGGCAAATTCAACTGTTGCTACTTGAGGAGTGACATCTAAACTAGAAGAATGTACCATTATATTTTAACTGGCAAATGTTTATTTTTGTTGTTTAGTGCCAAGAATTTTCCACCTGATTAAAGTACAAGAGCCAAAGTGTGTTTTCATTATTTTCATGAGGTGGCATAGTACTGATTTGTTCATAATGGCAACATCCCAGAGGCATTTTGTAGGTGTCTATGTAGCCCTTGATAGTTTTTGCAGTTGCTTTTGTTTGCTCCATTTGTTTAACTTTAATCAACATTTTTCCTCCAGGAGTTGTCACTTTTGCAATGGATAGCCAGCACTAAGGTTTTACCTTGTCTGTGTTCTGGAAACTGCTGGAAGCTTTATAGTATGCAAGCAGGTAGTTAAAGAGAGTGATAAGGTCCCCCCTGAATCTCCTCCAGGCTAAACAACCCCCCTCTCTCAGCCTCTTGTAAGACTTTCCCTCTAGTCCTTTCACAAGCCTTGTAGCTCTCCTCTGGACCTGCTCCAGCACCTCAATATCCTTCTTGAAATGAGGGCGCCAGAACTGGACACACAGTACTACAGGTGAAGCTTCACCAGTACTGTGTACAGGGGGAGAATAACATCCCTACTCCTGCTGGTCACACTATTCCTGATACAAGCCAGGATGCCATTGGCCCTTTGGGACACCTGGGCACACTGCTGACTCATGTTCATCCAGTTGTCAACCAGCACTGCCAGGTCCCTCTCTGCTGGGCTGCTCTCCAGCCACTCTTCCCCCAGTCTGTAGCAATGCCTGGGGTTATTGTGGCCAAAGTGCAGAACCCTGCACTTGGTCTTGTTGAATTTCATGCCACTGGCCTCGACTCATCAACCTAGCCTGTCCAGGTCCCTCTGCAACTTTCAGAAATTTATACCTGCTGAATATTTTCTCTTCTCACTTTATACTTTATTTATTTTCTGGGAACATACAGTACAATATTCCTAAATATCAAAGCAGTAATATTAGACCTCAACTCGGTACTGTGCACAAAGTCATACAGTGTTCAAGGTGATGACAAATTACTTGTGTTTCCTGTTACATGTTTCCTTTGGAATTTACTTTTTTCCTTCTTTTCTTTTTTTCCTTTTTTTCCCCAAGTTTCAGTGTTCGGTGCACGTTGTTTTTTTATTTTGAAGTATACAGTTAAAATGATGACAAAACAGTGGACTGTTCAGCATGCTACTACCCCCATATGGTGGCATGACTGTCATCTCTAAGAAAGGACATTTTCCCCACATATAGGTTAGGAAATCCTGGTCTATAATAGCATCAGGGTTGGTTTACTCTGTTGGACTCAGAGAAGGAAGAGTTAAATTATCTGTGTAGAAACTGGATGATTTGTTACTATAAAGTCCTTGGGTCAAGTTCCTCACTGGGGGAAGCTGCAGCAACTTGTTTCATATACAGTAATGACTCTGGAGCAACTACTGTATTGCCTAGAAAAATGAACAATGAAACCTCTGGGAGGCAACTCAACCTGGCCTTAGCTCACTAAAAAGAGCTGAGAACAGCTTAATTTAGTGTAATCATAATTTACATTATTTTTCTTCCCCAGCTTCTGTTATAGTAAATTCTCTTATGAAAAAGCTAGTAGAAATCAACGGAAAGTACAAAAAGTGATAGAGAGTGCATCTTATTTCCTTCAAGCTTTAGAAGCAATCTGTTTTATATACAAGAAAATGTGGTTTGCCTTTAGCTGCAAAAGTACTTGATCCCAAAAAGGAATGAGTTTTTTAATGAAATCTAGAGTGACTGAGAGATCAATATACCATGTGACAATTTGTATTCATATTATAATTCTTTTTCCTCTATGTGTGTTTCTTAAAAACATACAATGCTTGGTTTCACTGATAGATCACTTCTAATCCATAGCTCTGATTTGTTTGGTCACCAATAGAATAGAGCCGGTTACTTCAGCAGCCTTGGGAACATGATGCCATGGTACAACAAACCTCCACAATCTTTAAGGTGTTAAGAATAGTACCAAATATTGCAAGAAGATAAATATTATTTAGGGATAGGTGTAATGTGAAGTAAAAGATTTTGCTAATCATGAACAGTGGGTGAATTACCTCTCTTATTAATTGGACATGGTTCTGGTGTGGTAAATTAAGATAAATGGGTAAGTAAGCAGCTGCGAGGAGGTCCCAAATTAGTATGAAAGACATCAACTCTTTATGCAACTGTATTTTTCCTATTATGGTAACAACCAGCTAGACCAAGTGGCCACATTTCAGATTCATTTATAGAGGTGTAAATCTCAGATAACACTGTTATAAATCTCAAGTAATTCCAGTGAGCACAATGAAGTTACTTACAGCTTACATTAGTGTAATTTGAATTGGAATACCATCTGTATTATAATAAGGCACCAAGTATTTGGCAAAATTCAAATTGCTGGGGAAAAGCCTCTTAAGTTTTCCACTGAATTTTAGTTCAAGAGGCCAAATAAGAGTAGAGCTGTCTGCCTAATCCCAGGATGGACTAAGTAAATTTATACTGCGTGCTTTTCACAGAGCTGTTCATTGTTAATGGCAAATTCACTTTTGTGTGCTTCTAGGAGACTGCCTAATTCATAGACCATTTAAAACAGAACCACTGCTGATAGCTGTAATTAGTTTCACAGCAACTCTTCCTCCTGCTGCTGCAAGAGTGAGGCTGCTAGTCCAACTCCTATAACAGGCATGTACCAATTAGTACAGCCTACAGCTAATCCAATGATATTGCTATGAAAGAATAATAGTTGAGGATCTGAGTTTACTGTTTTTTCATTTGATCTTGTAGGTATTCCACTTGAAATTTGTTTGCAAAGGTCAACTTCATAAAAAATAGTTGTATTTTGTTTTGGTCCATCCAAATCAGGCTGTAAATACACTTGCAGTTTTGTAACACTAGGATTCTGAGAAAGCACTCAATGGCAGAATAAACTTCAAGAAATCTTATATAGCAGATTAATTTGGAAACATTTATCAAGTCCAGTGTTCTGCTTTTTTCTTTCTGATCTTCAAAAGATTTATTCTTAAACAGAAGAAAGATCTTAGTGGCTAGGTGCTTTCAAGATTAGAAATATAAAACATGTGGGTTTTTGTTTTTTTCCTCTTTGCATGCCTGGTATAGATGCAGTTTGTCAGTTGGGGAGGGAAAAATGAAGTAGTCACAATTATTCATGACAGAAAATTTTGCTGATCCTTTAACTTACTTTTTATTTACTTGCAAAATTCGACATGGCTTTTGCCACAATTTGACCTATAGTTTTTGCATCTATTCATAGTTTAATGTTCAGATACATTTAAAATTCCCTCTATTTTTGCAAACCCAATTTTCAGTATTTTCTCCAAGTGAGAACTAGAAAATGAAATGCATAAACCAAAAAATAGACTAAAGCATTTAAGCAACATTTCTGATTTCATCTGCAAGATCTTTTGCATTACTTTTAATATAAAATCCAGCCCATACAATTTTTAAAAATTATTTTAAACTCTTCTGAAGAGCCTATCTAAAAAAGCTTCTGCACTTTGTAGGGTCAAAAAATCTTGCATTTAGTCCATACAGTCTAAGAGGCAGGTGTTTTGAAGCTTTTCAGAAGGAGCTCATGATCTCATAAGGTGCATAGTTCAGGCATCTAAGTCAGATGACCAACATATTTCTGTGGTCCTTAACAGGTAATGAGCATTGAGGCTGCACAACCAAACTATATTATTCTCAAGTAATCCACCCAGAATCATATGGAGAATGGGCATTTGATCCTCAGAAAGACTGTTTACTCTTTACCTGATGTACCTCTTATGACGTAGGAGATACAAAACTGCATTTGTAAGAATACTACTGAGCAGAGCTATGTTAAGTGGGATGTGCAGCAAGGTGCTACTGGAGAAAATCACTTGAAAAGTCCTTTGTGTATGTAGTTCATAGCTGAGCTATTCCATTGCTATGTACTCTGTTTTGGTTAAAAACAATGTAAGAGTCATTCCAGTGAACAGAATGATTACTCAAACCAGCTCCCCCTTCCTCTATCTCTCCCACTACCCCCCAGAAAACCCCCAACCAACCAACCAAAAACAAACAAACACCAAAACAAACAGACAAACAAACAAATAAAAACCCACAAAGCAAAACAAACAACCCCCCCAAAAAAAAACCCAACCCCTTGTCATGTACTAAAACCTGGAATCCTAAAATTGTCATTACAAAAGGGGTATATTTCCTGAATTCCAGGCAGCTGACATTGGGGTCACTCTCTTTAATCATGGAAAGACTGGGGAGTGGCACCCACCTGGAGAGAGAAAGGAAATAACATTCCTGTCATCCCAGATTGTTTAAGCATGTTGCTGACACAGCAATGCTATTGACAAGCAGCAGCTGTGAAGGGGTTCTCATTATTCCTGTATCTCTACTTGCTAAGAATTCCTCAAAGACAGTGATGTGATTTTCTGGAACCAAAAATATCATAAAAATTGATTGATCTTGCTTTACATATGAAAGAACTGTCCTTTATATAGTAAGCATTTGCTTTTTAGAATATGTAAATCATTATATTTTCTCTCTACAGATGAAAAAAAGTTAAGTACATTTCATATAGAAAGAATCATATTTTGAAATGTCTTAGCTTCCTGAAAGCCCTTCCGGAAAAACCAACAACTACACTTGCACTTGCAAAAGCTGTGTGTATGCCTGTAACCTGTACAGAGAAATGTGACTGTGACAAAAAATGTTCTCTTTACAGTAGAAAAAAATAGGAAAAAAGATTCAAAGGTACAACTATACAAATGAGTGCTGAAGCTGACAAGTGACACAACATAGTCTATTTTGTAAGCTCAGTTACAGAGAAATTATGTTTGATCAGTGAAATGAAGCACTTGCCAAAGTGATGAGAATGGTATAAGAGTCTGAAGAGAGGAGACCGAAACAGAAGGAAAAAATATTCACAAAAATCTACAAGAGCAGGATCAAACATGATAGATGGCAAAGCAGACACTGTGACCTGGTTTCAGGGGAATTGGTTTGGTTTGGTTTTACTGCATTTCCGTCTTTATTTTGTGCTTTTCTTTCAAGGGCAGAAAATTAAGGGGAAGAAACATTTTAAATTCAGGATAGTTTGAAGGATTCTTTTTCTCTTGTTAAAGAACATTTTGTTACTGCTTATCCCTATTCTATCTCTTGACCAGCTCTTGGGAGTAGTACTCATCCAGAGATTTCATCTAGTAGCCCTTTCACCAAGTTCTGAAAGTTTGTAAAGATTTTGCTTGCACTACTAGATCAGCCGTAAAAGGTGCAAGAAATAGATACATGCCCAATGGAGACAGACTCCAAGAATGTTTAGCTGCTAAAAATGAGATTCCATGCTCAATGTATGTACAAACAGTAGCTTTTCAAACGTCCTGTCCAAGTTATATTGATTTACACAAGCCTGTGCCTCTCAGTACTATAGAAACACAAAAAATATGAAAGCATTTTAAACAATTCTTTAAAATAGATAAATAAAGCTTCTCCAGCCAATCTGGTTCCATTTTAGTATTGTTTTTCTTTTTTCTACACAAACTGAAAATGTTGGATCACAAGTAACCTGAAAATCCGTCATAGGATATTTAGACAAGGCTTTCCTCTGAAACTATGTCATTAAAAAAGTGAAAAGAAACCAATGAGAATGGACTCATAAGATCACTCCATTAAAAATAAAATCTCACAAAGTAGGTAGTCAGCAGAGAAAACAGCATATGCAGTTGTAGTTGTGTGAAGGTATGTGTAACTAATAATAATGTTTTAAGAAGGAAGTGTCAGACAAATTTAATAACAAATGATGCTACAACTTATGTGTAGGATGAAAAATCTGTTAGAAATATGAAAAAAGTGAGGTCTTTTCTATGACAATTAAAATATTTCTGGAGAAAATATATGGTAAGAGCAACTGATGGTTTATTTATGAGAACATTATAAATATATGACTTTTTTATATAGATACGTTCTCATTTGCATTCACTAACTTATTTTTTAAGGTTGGTGTCTGTGTGACTTTTTTTTAAAAGAAACAAAAACAAGCTGGTGAACCGATAACCTTATTCTAACAACAGCATCTTGAGTGGGGGTGGGAAGCAACCACAACCTCCTCTGTGCACAGTCAGCATGAGTCCATAAGGACAAATGGTTTTATTTATTCACACACTCGCAAAATCCTCCCTGCGGAGCCAGGTTCTTTAGCAGGGTCTAATTTTTGTGGGTTATTTTGTTGTTGTTGTTGTGGGGTTTTTTCCCCCACAGATGTTGAAGATGCTAGAATGAGAAGAGCCTTGTCTGGTGGGATTTTTAGTCAGGCTTCACTGTAAGCCATAGTATTAGAACATAAAAGAGAGCAAGGCAGTTTTGATGATTTGCAGATAACAAAAAGCAGGACTAGTCAATTGATGACAATGGAAAATAGTTATATCAATGTTTATGCCATACACTTTTTCTTCAATTTTTCCGTGCCACTTACCTAGATAAAGTCAGCCAACAACTTGAAGATGTTTCCTTGTTCAGCTCACTTCAGATTTCTCAAATATAGTTGTCTCCATCTGAGCCTTTCATGACCATCTCTCTCTGTAATAAATGGAGAGAAAAGGACCAATCCAGGCTATATCACATCAGAGTCACTTCAGATACCTGCTTTAGGATGAGAGGACTCTTGCTCTATGAGTGGCATGCTTTTCTACATATAGATACTAGGATTGTAGGTGGCTTGCTGTGGCATAGGTATCCACATTGCAACTTCTCATTTTGGTGAGACAAATCATGCCTTTGACATTCACCTTCCGTTCACGAAGATTGAGTTGTCTCAATCCATAGAGACAATTCAGTCAGATGAAAAAAAAAAAAAGACAGTAAAATAGAAAGACAGTACTAGACCCATTCAAAGGAAGGCAATACCCATCAAAGTAGAGATGGTCACAGAGACATCTCTCTGAATCATGAAATATGTCAACTATCTAAAATGGAAAAGAAACAATCAAAGCAGTCTTCACAGGAGAACATACAGTAAGAGAAATGACTTGAAATAGCAATAGATAATGGAAGGCAGATACTTCAACAAAAACTGAAAAAACTGCAAATCTCTGATCCCATGCTTGCCAGTGCACTTTAAGGAAAAGAAGAAAGGGCATGGGAGGGGGGAAGAAAAAAAGAAGAAAAAAAAAATAAAAAGAAAAAGAGAGAGAAAACAAGGAGCAGAAAAGGGAAACAAGAAAAATAAAGGCAAAAAGGAGGGAAAGAAGAAAAACCCTAAATTACATAAATCCTATAGGCTTTTATGACAGGCTATGTCCCCAGTGACTGGAGAAAAGGGAAACATCATATCCATTTTTAAAAAGGCTAAAAAGTGGGATTCTGGAAACAACTAAACCAGTCAGCTTCACCTCAGTGCCTGGTAAGATCATGGAACAGATCCTGGAAGTTGTCAAAATATGTGGAAAACAGGGAGGTGATGAGAGACAGACAGCATGGCTTCACCAAGTGCAAATCACCCATGACTAATCTAGTGGCTTTCTCCCAAGGAGTGAGCGCATCAGAGGACAATGGAAGAGCTATGAATATCATCTACCTGAAGTTCTGTAATGCCTTTGATTTTGTCCCACATTATACTCTTTTCTCAAAATTGGAGAGATATGGGTTTTATGTATGGACTGTAAAATGAATGAGGAATTGTTTGGAGGGCCAGGTCCTAAGAGTTATCATTAATGGCTCAATGTCAAAATCAAAACTAATGATTAGCTGTGTCTGTCAAGGGTCAATACTGGGAACACTACTACTTAACATCTTCATCAGTGCCATGGACAATGGGATTGAGTGCACTGTCAGCAAATTTGTGGATGTATCAAGCTGGGTGGTGCAGTTAATTTGCCAGAAGGAAGAGATGCCACCAAGAGGGATCATGATAGGCTTCAGGAGGGAGTCTATGGGAAGCTTGTGGAGTTCAACAAGGCCAAGTGCAAGGTTCTGCAACTGGGTCACAGCAGTCCCCTGTATCAATACAGATTGAGGAATGAGAAGGACTTGAGAATACTGGTGTATAAAAAATTAAATATGAGCCTGCAATGTGCACTTGCAGCCCAGAAAGCTAATCATATCCTGGGTTGCAAAAAGGAAGTGTGGCCAGCAGGTCAAATGAGGTGATTATGCCCCTCTACTCCACTCTCATGAGACCCCAATGGGAGTACTGTGTCCAGTTCTGGGGCCCCCAGACATGGAGATGTTAGAGTGGGTCCAGAGGAGGGCCATGAAAATGATCAGAGGGCTGGAATGCTTCTACAAAGAAAGGCTGAGAAAGATGGAAGTTTTTTAGCATGGAGAACAGAAGGTTTTGTAGACATCTTCAGCATATAAGGTAAGTTATAAGAAAGGCAGAGAGACTTTTCAGCAAGCCTGTAGTGACAGCAAGGTGCAACAGTTCCAAACTGAAAGAGAGTAGGTTGAGACTGGACATCAGGAGGACATTTTTTATAAAGAGGGTGGTGAGGCACTGGCTCAGATTGTCCACAGAAGCTGTGGATGCTCTTTCATTGGAAGTGTTCAAGGTCAGGCTGGGTGCATCTTTAAGCAACCTAGTCTAGTGAGAGATCCTCCTGGCCATGGAGGGGGCTTGGAATAGATTACTTTGACAGGTCCATTCTAAACCAAACTATTCTACGATAATTACTGGTGTAAAAATTACAAATATACACATCCCTCAGTTCCTGTTCATATAATTCCTTTTCTGGAAATACTCTAAATTATTGTAAACAAAAATTTTGGATTTTTGTTCATGGCCAAAAGTATCATTCTCAGAAATGCTTAGAGTTAAGGAAGGTGGAATTTTTCTTTCAGTCTCTTCTTATGAGATTGGTTTCAGAATCACTTCAGATTTGTTTCGTCTTCAATCACTTGAATAGTAATAATTAATTTAATAAGAATTTAAAGTCTCTACAAGATTCACACATTATATCAGCTGTTATTGCAAGCATATGTATATATAAGCATAGGAATATGAATAAGAATAGGAATAGGAATAAAAGTCAGTAGAAAGGCAAAGAAATATAAAAGTGTAGGTACATTAGATTCCAATGTGTTTTCACACTGAAAGCAGTGAGTTAAATTTTCTTGCTTGCTCTGGGAACTTTAGGTCACTTCAACAACACAAATAATTATAAACACACTGTTGCTGTTTTTTTTTAATGTTATGGAAGTGCAAACCAACTGAAATACAAAAGTGAGTATGTAATTCACTTTTTCAAAAAGAAAAACATCATTAAAAAAAAAAAAAAAGAGAAAAAGCCAACAGAGCAAGGGAGCAAAGTAGGAAAAAGACAATCTTAACATGAAAAATGTAGAGATAAAGAGGCCTTGAACTTTGCACTGAAGAGTGTAAAACATAAGCTTTGATTTAATTAAGAGATATGCATCAAAAAAAGAGGTTTTCAGTCATAGTTCTGCTTTCCTTGGGTCAAAACTTGTTCCTGCAACAGAAATAAAAGTGAAAAACTGTCTTAGTTGGAATTAATTGTGGGGAAAAGTCAAGTAACATGAAGGACTTGAACTTTCAATGTCTTTATAAGCAGCTAGAGAAACCATTACCACCCATGTCATCTTGTCATTGTGCTTGTTATCAAAGATTTTGCTCCAAGAGCCAAGTCTTGAATCTGGATCAAAGACTCACAACTGTGTCCATTAGCTCCCGATGAGAAAATCTGACCATGACCTAAAATTTCTTCACTTTTCTTAGAGTTCTTGGAATTTTCTAATTGGACTCAGTGACAGTTTCACAATTTGGCTTTAACAATATTAAAGTAAATCCATCTCTGTTGAACTGTTTCTTTCTTGTGCTTCATGTTGAGACCATATTGAGTGATTCATTGGTTTGACTGGTGAACAATAAATATTTTTAGACACTTTTACTTGAACTATGGGGAATAGTTTATATTTGTTTCCTTCACTGAAAAGATATATATTTTACTTAACCAAAATGCAAATAATTTATTTTCCTTCATTCATAAGGAGAAAACAAACTAAAATAGTTGAAATCCTAAATTTAGAAAGACTATGGATTTGCTTTAGGTTCTGAAATATTTTATTTTAAAAGATAGGATTTTTTTTCCATGTGACTAAGAAATCTCTTCTGATTCACATTAGATATGTTCCTAGAAAACACCTTGGCTATAAACTTCTAGTGTTCTGGCTGACACATTTTTTTTCCTCTTGGAGTTACTTCACATTATTTAAAAAGTATAGTCATTCAGCCATCAATTAAAGAAGAGGAAACAAGTGACTTTCTAACATTGTGGCTAAAGAGGTGATGTGACATTTGTGTTCCAGCACTCGCTGAAATGGCTAATTATTTATTCAGAGACTACCAAAAATCACTAACCATCAACAGAGGAAATAACTCTCTTCTTGTGAAGTTTATCCATATATTTTAAGACCAGAATACAGTCTGACACAGGGCACAGAATGCAATCCTAGTATGCTGTGGGTGATTCTAGACATTAAAGTATGTTTACTCAAATATCCCTGTGTTTGATGTGTGCTTCAGTGGCTACACTATTGGCTAAGAGGCAACCCCTACCAGAGTCTATTGTTCCTCAAATTTTTAATATGTTTTTCTTAGTAAATTTATTAATACGAAGACAGGAAAAAACCAATTACCTTTAGCAAGAACAGAAAAATGACAGACCAGCTCTTACCTGCGTTTTACAGCTTTCAGTGATACATAGGCTTAATTTATTAAGTCTCAGAAACTAACAATAGCAAAAGCAAGAGTCTCTCTAAATCTATGCCAACTGATATCCATTCACTCTTCCAGATGTTTTATTTTTCCTTTCTTATGAAAAACAAATTTTCTTACTATTTTTTTAACTATCTCACTTCCATTTAGCATAATCAGTCTTGGCAGCAACTCGTTCCTCAACTTTTGCCTTTTTTTCCTGCTTCTGGTGTGCTTCTTTATCATATCTGGCTGCTAACTTCAATACTTCTGTTTCTCAAATTCTAGGAATGTGATTTGCATTGTTTCTCTCTCTCATTTCTCTTACCCCCAACAGAGAGATGAAACAAGCTTAGCACAGGAGAAGTCATAGAATCAGAACAGTTTGGGTTGGAAAAGACCTTTAAGATCATCTAGTTCCAAGCCCTCTGCATGGGCAGGGACACTTCCCACTAGATCAGGTTGCTCAAGGCTCCATCTAACCTGCCCTTGAACACTTCCAGGAAGGAGGCATCTACATACTCTCTGGGCAACCTGTTTAAGCATCTCACCACCCTCACAGGAAAGAACTTTTTCCTAATGTCCAACCTGAATCTCCCCTCTTTAAGCTTCAAACCATTGCCCCTTGTCCTCTCAATACACATGTGTAAAAAGCCCTACCCCAGCTTTTTTGTAGGCTCCCTTCAGATATTTGAAAGTTTCTATAAGGTCACCACAGACCCTCCCCTTTTCTAGGCTGAATGTTCTATACTTATGTAGTTATTAAAAAAAAAAAAAAAATCTATATAATGTTTTTTGGTTTTGTCCTTGGATTTTCAGTACTACTCCAAATAATATTAGCTCTTACTATAAAAATAGAGAAAATCTGATACTGCATGAAGACTTTGTTCTCAGAAATGGTAATCAGTGCAGAAAACAGAAATTATAACAATACAATGCAGTTTATTCTGAGAAACAATTCTCACCTCCCTTTAGTTATGAATAACCCTATTTATGCTGGCACAATCATTTTGCCCTTAATAGACTCATGACTACAATATCCTGTAATATCTATACCCCCTTAGTTCCAGGGGAGGTTTAGATTGGGTATTAGGAAAAATTGCTTCACTGCAGTGTTTACAGGCACTGGAACAGGCTTCCCAGAAAAATGGTCGAGTCACCATCTCAGGAATTCTTTAAAAGATTGTGTAAATGTGGTGCTCATGGAAATGGTTTAATGGTGGACGTCATAGTGTGCTAGTTTAAGAGCTGGACTCAATGATCTTAAGGGTCTTTTACAAACAAAATGATCCTATGGTTCTATGTGGAAACAGGCAGCTTTAAGGCAGTGCAAGACTTTTTCCTATTAAAATTCAGCATAGTTGGCTTGAATTTTTTTCATCTTACTATGCTTTCATTTCTCAGTGATGCTATATCCAAATTTTCACTCTTCTAAGGGCTTGAGTTCTTGCAAAGTTTCAGCACTCATTTATCACCCTTATTAAGACAGAAATGTCTTTCCCAAAGCATTTCTACTAGTTCAAAGCATTTCTGTTGGTTGGAGGATGAAGAAAATATAGAGAGGCACAGTCTTTAGTTCACACGGGGAGCTTTATCTGTCAAGGAATATTTCTAGAAGTTAAAAATACAGAGTCACAATTGTCTGACTATAGTTTTATTTTCTCACTCTACTGATGTCTCCTCTACCTGGGCTGTATCAACAGCAGCATGGCTAGCGGGTCAAAAGAGGTCATTCTCCCTTTCTACTCTGCTCTCATGAGACCTCACCTGGAGTACTGTGCCCTGTTCAGGAACCCTCAACAAAGGAAAGACACAGAGCTCTTGAAGCAAGTCCAGAGAAGAGCCTTGAAGATTATCAGGGGGCTGGAGAACCTCTCACATCAAGACAGGCTGAGAGAGTTGGGGTTGTCTCCAGACTTGAGAAGAGATGGCTCTGGGGACACCTTATAAAGGTCTTCCAGTGCCTGAAGATGACCTACAGGAAAGCTGGGGAGAGACTTTTTACAAAGGCATGTACTGATAGGACAAGGGGTAAAGTCTTTAAGTTAGAAGAGAGGTGATTTATGTTAGACATTAGGAAGAAATTATTCACTGTGAGGGTCATGAGACACTGAAACAGGTTACCCAGGAAGGTTGTGGCTGCCCCATTCCTGGAAGTGTTCAAGGCCAGGTTGAACAGGGCTTTGAGCAACATGATCTAGTGGGAGGTGTCCCTGCACATGCAGGAGAGTTGGAACTAGGTCGTCGAATCATAGAGTGCATTGAGTTGAAAGGGACCTATAATGTGCACTTAGTCCAATCCCTTGATCTTGATTTCAAGATGAAGATGAGCTTGAAAGGTGCCTTCCAACCCAAACCATTGTATTATCTATGATACTATCTACACCTAGTTCTTTCGGCTAGAAATATCAATGGAACTTTCCCTTCTTTTATACCATGTTTAATTCTTTATTCTAACATACTTTAAATTAATATAAAATCATTCAAATTACCTTTAGCTTTTGATATTTGGCTATTGGTTAAATACTTATATGTATTTGTGTCTGTTTTGTTGATACTGAGTTTACAGGACAACTCAGAGTAATTTCTTGAGAAAATCCTTCAGAATTATCAAAAACCTCTTTTCTTTTTATCATATACCACCATATTGATGTAGCATCATGTAAAAATTATATTAGCAATCTATCATGAAAAGACCTTAACAACTTACAGTAATAGAAAAATATGTTGTTTTTTTTTTTTTTAATTTACAGTTGATTGAGGTATTAAGCATATATAGAAGTAATTGTGTCCTCTGTTTTTTTAATTTTGTTTCTTGAGGAAAAAACAAGGTTTTATTCATAACACAAATAAGGAAACAGAAGGAAACTCATCATGCTGCAGGAGGTCACACTGTCGAAAACTCTGCTTATAATTCAAATCAAGTAAAATCTCAGTCTTAAGGATAAATCCTGACCCAGCTGTTTCTTGAATACAGCTGTATATCCATAAATATGTTTTCATGGGTAGACCGTTACACAGTCATGAATACACACTTGGATATGTTCTCATTTTATTTGTTCTGAACCACCAGCTAATTTAAATGTAACTCTTTCAAAGTTTACATACTTATGCTGATTTACATAGTCTGAAGATCTGATCTGCAATATCTATTTTTTTTTAATGTACTAAGAGATGTAGTTTTTAATAATTCAGCCTTAAAAAGCATCCAAGTAGTTGTACTCATAGAATCATAGAATCATAAATCATAAATCATAGAATCATAGAACTATTAAGGTTGGAAAAGACCGTTGGGATCACTGAGTCCAACCATCATCCTTACTCTACAAAGTTCTCCCTTAAACCATATCCACCAACACCACATCCAAACAACCCCTAAACACATCCAGGGATGGTGAATCAACCACCTCCCTGGGCAGCCTATTCCAGTGTCTAATCACTCTTTCTGTGATTTTTTTTTCCTAATGTCCAGTCTAAACCTCTCCTGTTACAGCTTGAAGCCATTCCCTCTTGTTCTGTTGCTAATTACCTGTGAGAAGAGACCAGCACCAACTTCTCTACAATGACCTTTCAGGTGGTTGTAGAGACTGATGAGGTCTCCCCTCAGCCTCCTCTTTCTCAAACTAAACATTCCCAGCTCCTTCAAGCATTCTTCATAAGATTGATTCTTTAGGCCCTTCACCAGCTTTGTTGCCCTCCTCTGTACTCGCTCCAGCACCTCTATATCTCTCTTGAGTTGAGGTGCCCAAAACTGGATCATAGAATCATAGAATCATAGAATCATAGGGGTTGGAAGGGACCTCGAAAGATCATCTAGTCCAACCCCCCCTGCTAGAGCAGGGTCACCTAGAGCACATCACACAAGAACGCATCCAGGTGGGTTTTGAATGTCTCCAGTGAAGGAGACTCCACAACCTCCCTGGGCAGCCTGTTCCAGTGCTCTGTCACTCTCACAGTAAAAAAATTTCTTCGTATATTCACCTTGAACCTCCTATGCTCCAATTTCCACCCATTACCCCTTGTCCTATCACTGGTCATCACTGAGAAAAGCCTAACTCCATCTCCCTGACACTCACCCCTTACGTATTTGTAAACATTAATGAGGTCACCCCTCAGTCTCCTTTTCTCCAAGCTAAAGAGACCCAGCTCCCTCAGCCTCTCCTCATAAGGGAGATGTTCCACTCCCTTAATCATCTTTGTAGCTCTGCGCTGGACTCTCTCAAGCAGATCCCTGTCCTTCTTGAACTGAGGGGCCCAGAACTGGACACAATACTCCAGATGCAGCCTCACCAAGGCAGAATAAAGAGGTAGGAGAACCTCTCTTGACCTACTAACCACACCCTTTCTGATGCACCCCAGGATGCCGTTGGCCTTCTTGGCCACAAGGGCACATTGCTGGCTCATGGTCATCCTCCTGTCCACCAGGATTCCCAGGTCCCTTTCTCCTACACTGCTCTCCACCAGGTCAGCCCCCAACCTGTACTGGTGCATGGTGTTTTTCTTCCCCAAATGCAGAACTCTACACTTGCCCTTGTTGAACTTCATCATGTTTCTCCCCGCCCAACTCTCCAGCCTGTCTAAGTCCCTCTGAATGGCAGCACAGCCTTCTGGTGTGTCAGCCACTCCTCCCAGCTTAGTGTCATCAGCAAACTTGCTGAGGGTACATTCTATACCCTCATCCAGGTCGTTGATGATGTTGAACAACACCGGTCCCAGTACCGACCCCTGAGGGACTCCACTAGTCACACACCTCCAACTAGATTCTGCCCCATTGACTACAACTCTCTGACTCCTTCCTTTCAACCAGTTCTTGATCCATCTCACTACCTGGTCACCAAACCCATACCTGATCAACTTATCTACAAGGATGCTGTGGGAGACAGTGTCAAATGCTTTACTGAAATGCAATACTCCAGGTGTGGCCTCACCAGTGCTGAGTACAGGGGGACAATCACCCCCCTACTTCTGCTGGTCACACTGTTTCTAATACAAGCCAGGATGCCATTGGCTTTCTTGGCTACCTGGGCACACTGCTGGCTCATGTTCAGCTGCTTGTCAATTAGAACCTCTAGGTCCTTTTCTCCCAGACAGCTTTCCAGCCACACTTCCCCAAGCCTGTAGCCTTGCCTGGGGTTGTTGTGGCCCAAGTGCAGGACCTGGCACTTGGCTTTGTTGAAGCCCAGACCATTAACATTAGCCCAACAATCTTATCTATCCAAGTCTCTCTGTAAAGCCTCCCTATCCTCATGCAGATCAACACTCCCGCCTAGCTTGGTGTCATCTGCACACTTACTGATAATACACTCTATGTCTTTTTCGAGATCATGAATAAAGATGTTAAACAGTAATGGTCCCAACACTGAGCCCTGAGGAACACCACTCGTGACTGGCTGCCAGCTGGATTTGACTCCATTGACCACCTCTCTTTGGGCCTGACTGTCCAGCCAGTGCTTGATCCAACAGATCATATGCTCATCCAGGCCATGAGCTTCCTGTTTTTTTATGAGAGTTCTATGGGGAACAGTGTCAAATGCTTTTTAGATGTCCTGATAGACAATATCCACAGTCTTTCCCTTGTCCAATAGTCAGGTCATCAGGTCATAAAAGGAGATCAGATTCATCAGGCAGGACCTGCCTTTCATAAGCTCATGCTGACTGGACCTGATCCCCTGCTTATGCTCTCTCTGTCTTCTAATAACACTCAAGATGATCTGCTCCATGACCTTCCCTGGTACCGAGGTCAGACTGACAGGTCTATAGTTTCCCAGATCCTCCTTTCTGCCTTTCTTTTAGATGTGTGTTATATTTGCTTCCTTCCGGTCCATTAGGACCTCTCCAGTTAGCCAGGACTTCAGGTAATAATAGATTGCTGATCACATCTGCCAACTCTTTCAGCACCCTTGGATGTAACCCATCCGGTCCCATAGACTTGTGTGTGTCTAAGTGGTGTAGTAGGTCTCTGACCACTTTCTCTTTCCTCATTGTAATGGAAAACATTATTCCCATTTCCTGCATGGTGGTCACATGTATTAGTTATTGTTGGTAGCAAGAAAAGGTCAGTTGGTAATCTATTGTCAGTGTTCAACTTCCATGGGCTAAATGTAAACAACTAATTGCATTATAGTGTAACTCCTCAGTGCAACCAGTCGGGTAGAAAACATTAACTATATGGATGAGTTTGATGAATCAAAGGTGCTAATATAATTGCGTTCTGGTTTCAGCAATTCAAACTTGTTCTTCTGAACACAGAATTCACAAATGCAGTAGTGTTCAGTCTTGGGTATTCAGCAACAGATATTTTTATTTTGTCTTCTGTGTTCTTAGGAAATGTGTTCTCTGTCATGTCCTTGGCAAATACTCCTCTGATATATGAAAGAACAATGTGTAGTTAACTTAAACAGAAAAGCTAACCTATCTTTCAAAAGCATAAATATTTTTAGAGTGTCAATATCCTGTCTAATTTTAAATAAACTCATATGCATGAGGTAATGAACATAATGATGAAAGAATTTCTAACTTCTCCCTAATGACCAGAGTGCTGCTTTGGGAAAGCAGCCTGTGACACTTCAGTCACAAAGGGGCACATACTTCCTACCTGTTGCACAGCATTTTGCCTCCAGCACCCTACACTCAGAAAGAAAGCACAGCACTACCACTGATGATACTACAACAGAAAAATGGGAGACTTGGCAATATTTAGGGCAGAAGGCCCTATATACTCAATCCACACCTACACAAAAAATGACTGCAATGCTCAATAAACATTTCTGCTCTGATTTTAGTAAGAAGCACGTTGATGTGCTTTTATCTCAGAAGAATGATAAAGTGCTTTACAGTCTACTGTGAATAGAAAAAAATAGCATCCCAAAATTCTCCATCTCCTGAAATTCTCAGTTCAAGATTGCATAAAGCATAAAGCATTTCAAAAGCATGTTGTAGCTGAATACAAGCTACTGAACACTTAAGGCTGAGGATACACCAACACCCACTATCCCCCTCCAACTTGAAAGCATGGGTTCTGAAGGTCATTATAGGTACTGAGCCCACAACAAAACACTTTATGTCAATTTAATGCAAAAAGTAGAAGTACAAGTACCAGACATCTGTCTAACAAGTTATTTGTTTTGAATAGCTTTTATTACAAGTTGAGAAAAGATGCTTTATAAAAGATTAATTACAGGAGCACAGTAATGGCTTTGCCTCTGGTATTATTAAGTCCATTCTTTTAAGGAAATTTTCTCAAAGGAAAAAAAAAAAACATAGAGCTACTCTGCCACTTTATCTTTAATCTCGCCCACTTATTTCAAAATCTACCCTGATTTTTTTCTCCTAATTTTAGATGCTATTATTCAAATGTTATTTTTTACAGTTTTTAATTTTTTTTATTTTTTTTTTAGATTTGAAATATACCGGTGTTTTCTTCAAACTTTGGATCTGTTCCTTCTACTCTTTTTTAAATTAAAATTATTTCTTAACATCTATAAGCATGTAAAGTTATTTAACAAATATTTATCCTCCGAAACAGATTCTATATCGTATCTTTGGTTTACACCGCAGATTAAAATATTACAAATTGCAGTATAGTAAGCTGTTTTGTTATAGGAAGAAATTACCTAAAAAGAGTAATGTACACTGAAGATGTGTATCGTTCCAAATATGAAATTTATGTATCAGATTATTAAAAGCCTAAGTTCTCTTATATTCTTAAAAGCTGGAAAAAGAGACATAGGTAGTTCAGAAATATCTTTATGGTATGTCTGAGCCTGAAATTCCTTTTAGAACATAGAAATATAATTTATCACTTCATAATCATTCATGCTTTAAAATGTGTGTGCAAAAGCCTGCTTTTTAGAATCTGTTGAATAGACCAGTAAGAAGGAAGAAAGAGACATGATTTCAGTGCCAGCTTTCATCTTTCTGACCCATAACTTCACTAGGAAAGCATCTCTAACACTTCTGTGAAAAAGCATCATGACACAGCTGAAAATACTGAAAATAACAGTGAGTCGGTGGGTAAGCACTTTAATCACTATGTTATTAAATGATAGGTGGCAGTGTTTCCTTCTTCAGCACACTTTAAGTAGGAGTAGAGGCTATTCTTATTTCTGCTATACTAAGTGTTCTCAACAGATATACAAGGGATCACTTTCCTTATATGATTTTAGATTTAAGGTGAGCTGGCGGCATAGAAGACCAGCCTGGCTGAACAGGGAGCTTTGGCTGGTGCCCAGGGAGAAAAAGAGAATCTATGGCCTTGGGAGGAAGGGGCAGGCCGATCCTGAGGACTACAAAAATGCTGTGGTGCTATGCAGGGAGGGAATTAGAAGGTCCAAAGCCCAGCTAGAAATTAATCTGGCCTCCATGGTCAAGGATAACAAGAAAAGATTTTATAAAGGTATTAACAGCTAAAGAAAGACCAGGGAGACTCTCCATCCCCTATTAGATGCTGGAGGAAACATAGTGATGAATGAAAAGGAAAAGGCTGAAGTACTAAATTACTTTTTTGCCTCAGTGTTTAGTAGCAAGACCAATTATGTTAAGGGAATCAAACTCCCTATGCTAGGTGACAGGGACCAGGAGCAGAGCAATCCCTCCACAAGCCAGAAGGAGATGGTCAGTGACGTGCTACACCATGTAGACAGGCACAAATCTATGGGACTGGATGGGATCCACCCAAGAGTGCTGAAAGAGCTGGTGGGGGTGATCATCAAGCCACTTTTTATCATTTACCAGCAGTCCTGGCTGACTGGAGAGGTACCAGCAGACCAAGAATCAGCTAATCACAGATTCACAGAATCTTAGGGGTTGGAAGGGACCTCGAAAGATCATCTAGGTCAACCCACCTGCCAGAGCAGGGTCACCTAGAGCACATCACACAGGAACACGTCCAGGTGGGTTTTGAATGTCTCCAGTGAAGGAGACTCCACAACCTCTCTGGACAGCCTCTTCCAGTGCTCTGTCACTCTCACAGTAAAGAAGTTTTTTTCTGATGTTTACGTGAAACCTCCTATGCTACAGCTTGCACCCATTGCCCCTTGTCCTATCACTAGACATCACTGAAAAATGTTACCCCCATGTACAAGAAAGGACAGAAGGATGATCTGGGAAATTACAGGCCTGTCAGTCTGACTTCAGTGCCAGGGAAGCTGATGGAACAGATTGTCCTGAGCACCATTATGCAGTACATGCAGAACAACCAAGTGATCAGGCCTGCTCAGCATGCGTTCATGATGGGCAGGTCCTGTTTCACTAACCTCCTTCTACTACAGGGTGACCTGTCTACTGGATGAGGGAAGGGCTGTGGATGTTGCCTACTTTTACTTTAGCAAGGCCTTTGACAAGGTTTCCCACAGCATTCTCCTAGAGAAGCTGGCTGCTCATGGCTTGGATGTGCACATGCTTTGCTGGATAAAAAACTGGTTAGATGACCAGGTCCAAAGAGTTGTGTTGAATGGAGGTAAATCCAGTTGGTGGCCAGTCATGAGTGATGTTCCCTGGGGCTCAGTGCTGGGGCCATTCCTGTTTAACAACTTTATCAATGATTTGGATGAGGGGATAGAGTGCACCCTCAGTAAGTTTGCAGATAACACTAAGCTGAGTGAGAGTATCAATTTGCTTGAGGGCAGGGAGGCTCTGCAGAGGGATCTAGACAGGCTCGACTGATGGGCTGAGGTCAATGGCATGAGTTTCAATAAGGCCAAATGTCGGGTCCTGCACTTTGGCCACAACAATCCCCAACAGCACTACAGGCTTGGGGAGCAGTGGCTGGAGAGCTGCCCAGCAGAGAGGGACCTGGGGGTACTGACTGACAGCTGGCTGAACACGAGCCAGCAGTGTGCCCGAGTGGCCAAGAAGGCCAACACCATCCTGGCCTGCATCAGGAACAGTGCGACCATCAGGACCAAGGAGGTGATTCTGCCCCTATACTTGGCCTTGGTGAGGCCACACCTTAGGTTCTGTGTGCAGTTTTGAGCACCGCAGTATAAGAAGGACATTGAGATGCTGGAGAGGGTGCAGAGAAGGGCAAATAGGCTGATTAGGGGTCTGGAGAATAGGTCTTATGAGGAGAGGCTGAGGGAGCGAGGGCTGCTCAGCCTGGAGAAGAGGAGGCTGAGGGAAGATCTCATTGCCCTCTACAACTCCCTGAAAGGAGGTTGTGGTGAGGTGGGTGTTGGCCTCTTCTCCCTAGTGATTAGTGATAGGACAAGAGGAAATGGGGTCAAGTTGCGCCAGGGGAGGTTCAGATTGGATATTAGGAAAAAAAAAATTCACAGAAAGAGTGGTGAGTCATTGGAACAGGCTGCCCAGGGAGGTGGTGAGGGCACCATCCCTGGAGGTATTCGAAAAACAGGTAGATGTGGTGTTTTGGGAGATGGTTTAGTCATTAGGGGTTGTAGGGTGGATGGTTGGACTTCATGATCTTGAAGGTCTTTTCCAACCTTTGTGATTCTGTGTTTGGGCTTTTTTTTTGTTCAGTGTCACCAGACTCTGAGTCAAAGCTAGCTGCAGACATGACACAGATTTGAAAACACTCAGCCTCACTGAGATTCTGATATTTTCATCTGCAGGGCTGAAGGCAGTGAAAAAAAAAAATTGGGAAAACTTAGGAGATTTAAGAACCTAAACCATAGGCATTGAGGTTTTGAGCCACATAGCTCAACACAGGAACATTCAATGTTAGCTCTTTATTTGGACCTAGCCTTATGTCCTTTTAGGCACATCAAACCCTTGTTTCTACAGGGAAAATTAGGTTTCAGGGAGGTTTAGAGGCAGAAGCAGGGATTACACTGGTAATAAGCAATTTTTCCCAACCCACGTTCTAAGAATTTATGTTATGAACATTTCCAGTGAAACATATCTAGCTGTGTCCTGTTCTTAACCTCTAATCTTCCTACTGTTTCAAACAACATACATGTTGTTTTTCTTCCTCACCCGAAGTCTAGACACTAAATAATTCAGTGAGGAAGCATAAGAGCCAGAAGTTCCTGATTCACACAAGAATAAGTTATAAAATAATGGTCCATACAAAGTTTCTCAGTTTACCCAGTCACGTGGGAATAAAAATGAAATATTCTTATGAAAATGAAATAAAAAAACATTCTTAAATTCAAAGAAAAATTTATGACAGACAACTTCAAATTATAATTTAGAATTAAAACAGATTCTTCAGTCCCTTCAAGTGCATGTGTTAACTGGTTTTGATGGAAACTTGACACGCTAAGACATTCCAGAATAAGCACTTTCTCTTGTCTTTAACCCTGTTTTGTATGAATATAAATCTCAGTCTAGCATGTACATTGGGGTGTACAGTATATGATACAGAGAAGTGTGTTAGGTACAGTGGGTAGAAAGATTCTTCCATAGTTCTTTGCATTACCTGTTTAACTCTACATTCAAACATGTAGTTTTCTTCATATTTTTAATATGCTGAAAACAATTCCACACACATGCATTTCAGCTCCCTGCTGGCATAATGATAACCTGCAGAGATATATTTATTTAATGCTACACTGAGCAGATGAAATACTCTACACAATAACAGCTTCTCTCACCTGAATGTAAATAGGAAAAAGTGTTATAAGTGTTCTGTACTCTTGAGAACCTCTTTTTCTACATTTGGATAGACTGCAGCCATTTTCTGTTATAAATTATTTAGATTTCATAAATAGTTCGGTGTAGCTCTCTGTACTTTCTTCTTCAAAACAAACAAAAAAGCCCCAACTTTCATATATTTTACACAAACGTTGAAATAAGAAGAAAAAGATATAATAAAAAAGTTTAAGGAACTGGACATAATTCTGTCTGTCCTTTCAGGATTTCAGATAAAAAGAAATATATTTTTTTGCATAAGGACATCTCAAGTTTTCCAAGATAAAAGTAAGATGAAATTTAAGGAGAAATGTTTGACCATGAATAAAATTCAAAAGTTTATTCAAGATCCTCATTTCAAAAACCCCCTAGATAATAATATCTTTAAATAAACACAAAGAAAGGACAATACTAGAAATGGAGCATTATTTTCTACAGAGAATTACAAAAGGAATGCAACATAAAATAGCAGTACTAAAAACAGCAACTCTGAGCAGTAACAAAAAAAAATTCCATTGAAATCAATGGCCAAATTTTCACTAACTATAAGAGCACCAAAATTTAATTCTATTGATAAATATGGACAATCTTATTGGAAGTGTGTAAAAAAGAAGATCAAAATGATGTTGGGATTAAATTCTCCAAACCTGTTAAGGAGGTTGAATTCAGGGCATCTACTCTCTAATTCCCTTATCTGACAAATTAAAATGCCCCAAAATTATCGTTTCGGCCAAATCTTTGTATGGTGTTGACTGTCTTTTAAGAAACATTAAGAAGGCACAGCTTCCATTAAAGCAAGTAAAACCAGACTTACGGTACATATCTGGACTTCTTTTTGTCAGAATGGTGTCTGGGCATTTTTCCAGAGCTTCTATGTATTTCAATGTGTTACATGTATTCTTTGTATTTAATAATCTATTAATCATACTCTGTGTATTTTGTGGATCATAATTCTGTTTATTTCAAAATCTTATCTTTCACAGAAAGAGTGTATTATACTACTTTTCTTGCTATGATAAAAGATTGAGAGCTTACCAGACTGGTTATTTTTCTTCTTCATAAGTGGAGACTTGCCTACTGAGGAGACTGCATGTCTGTACAGCACTGCTTTCTCTACAGCATTATTTTCTTTTCTTGCCTCTTTTCTAGTTCTTCAGGTTGAATGCCTCCAACAAGATATGTCTCTGTCTCTGTGACTGGGAAATAATATGTCACATACTGTCATTTTATATCTGGTTTGTCAGCACTGGTCATATAGTTAGACAACACTGATAGTGCCAGAATTTTTCTAGCTGAGGATTGCCCAGCTCTCTAGTCTATCCAGATCTCTCTGTATGGTCTCTCTAACCTCAAAGAAGTCCACAGCTCCTCCTAATTTAGTATCATCAACAAACTTACTTAATGTACATTTGATTCCTATGTCCAGATCATTTATAAAATCATTAAAGAGCACTGGCCCTAAAACCAAGCAAGTAGTTAAACTTTAGTCTTTAGTTATACTCATTAGTTTGGGAAGCTGAATAAGGCACAGAATATCTTCTCTTCCCTCCCCTTAAACAAACAGGACTTCCTTATCCATTGACTCACTGTCCATGGCATGGTTAATCACATCAGGAGAGAGATCCATAGGTTTCCATTAAAGTGGATATCTGGCATATTTTTCAGTAAATGGAAGGAGGATGAGTTCATGCATGCTCATGGGAAGAATGATTTCCCGATTTTTATCTGTAGAAGCTACTAGAAATAAAACCAGAGGAACAGGTAATTTTTTTCTTGATAACCAAATTTTGTATGCATTTACTTTCTGAATTTCAAATCATACTTCATTCTGTGCATATGTAGCTTCTACTAATGTCACTAGGCTCTGAAAATTCAGTGTAAAGACTCAGTACACCCCTAAATTACATTTTCTACTTAGAAACTTCTCCAAAGGTAGCAAAGCAGAGAAGGCTATAAAGGCCTTGATATTGACATGTGCAAAAACCCTGTCAAGAGTTCATATGTGTTGGACATATTTGAATTGGTCTGTGTGTGAACATGGATCAGGTATACCAACAATACATCAGGCTAGTTAGTTGCCTTCTACTCACTTTCAGTATTGCACCCTTTACAGCTTCAGCTGCTTTTTGCATGTCGAGCTACAATCACTGCAGTCTGCCAAGAGACAGCAGAGAAAGTCTCAGCGATATTGAAGCCAAATCCTGCCCCCAGAAATGTTATTTTCATGCCTCCGGAAGCATAGATGCTTTCCCATGCAGATTTCCTATTCCTGTCTCAAGATCCTGCTGTCAGAAGAAAGGCTGATAATCATTAAATTGAGACAGTAATTAAATTATTATCCTCCTTTAGTATTGCAAATATGAAGCTATTTGGAATTTAGTTATGCTTCATCACAGAATAATTTCACCTGGATACAGGCATATGTATGGGCAATTTTAGGCTGCAGATCTAACTCAGAATATTTTCTTTTGGGACACCATGTTAGCTATGTAATTTTTACTTTCTTCAAGAAGATAACCAATAAGGCTCTTTTTCCACTTCTGAAAGTATTTTCGTGTTCCTGCCTGCTAGCAGTGCACGAATCACTTTAACAGAGAACGAATGTTACTTACCCACTTCATTTCTTCTTCCATCTCCAAGACCAGCTTTGTGTGGTATTGAATACTACCCAATATAATTTCCAAAATCTTTCATCTAGTCAATCAATTGTTTAAATCCTACCTAAAACCAAAAGCATAAGGCCGATGTTTTTACCTCATAACATCTAAACTTCTGGTTTTTACTCTATATCCAGAGTCTGTCTAAAAGACAGAAAAGAGGAAGCTAATTTAAATATTATTTCTGCTTTAGAATAAGCTTACATTTCTTGTGTATAGATCCAAGTATAAACAATGGTGCCTCAGCCTATCTTAGATTAAGGAAGTAATTTACTTTTAAAAGGAGAGTTAATTGATATATGTTTAACTGAATTTAAAATTTTAATAGTCATTGCTTCAAGTAGTGGTTATACTGACCTCTAATAATCAGATGCACAGAATGGAATTCTATTCCTTCCTAATTACTACAGTACATTTGTAGCCCAGAGTACTTAAATATTTAATATCTTTATGTAGTAAGTAAAGGTGACACAACACCTGTGGAAGTTAAAACTGTACAAAGTATAACTGCTCTTTCCTTCCTATTACTTTGGAAACAAAGGGATATAAACAAAACACACTCAATAAATGAAGAACAGAATGCGTAGTACATTTCGTAGTTGCAAATAATTTCAAAATACCATGTGAAACTGTCAAAAGCTTTCATTTTGATACCATATGCACCAAGAAATTCTTCCAGGTCACTTTCATAAGGTTGTATGTGTCAGTGGAATTTTTCTGCTAAAATTTTACTTTCATATGTGTTAACTTTTAGATAATTTTGTATTTATAGTGGAATTTTTCTTCTGCTACAAAACAATAAATTTACAGAGTTACCGATTTGTGACTCACTTTGACATTACTAGAATTCACACAGTTAAATCCTCATGCTTTACTTTGAAAATCAATACTATACTATTAATAGAATTTTTATCTATGTAACCATGAAGTGACTAAATGCCATGTCTACTTCAGGTCTGCTGAAATGTTGTATTTATTTCCTTTGTTTTTATCAACAGATTCATAAGCACTACAAAATTAATAAAGTTGCAATGTTTCATCTTATTAAAAAAATATTTTTATTCACTGTACAGCCACATAATAACCACGCTGAAGTCCATCTAGTAATAGTAACATGTTATTTTGAAGAAGACAATTCTGACACTGAAATCCTAGAACTGGACTAATAATTGGAGGGACATATTTTGTTTATCTGACAAGAAAAGAGACTTTTAATAGATTCTAGATACTAAGCTTGCTAGTATCTTCTCTTTGTCAGTATCTGCTGTTTCTCTTTTCCATATATATGAGCAAGCTACTGGTAAAACTAATGTACTTGTTCTACTGCAATATTTTTAGACTGGTATGTGAAAGTTATTGAAAGAACAGGCACTATTATAAATGGCAGATATTTATTTTTTAAATTTCAAAAGACTGAGAATTTAGTATTTGGTGCTTATAATCCATCTTCCAAATGAGTCAGATGTTGTAACTATGTTTACACTGCTGTTGATACACGAAAGATAGTCCAAATACAGTCTAATAATAACCCAGCCCAGGAGGCTATTTACCATCTTTGACTCAGGGCACATTTCTGCCTCATGGTCAGTTCATTGCCCAACAGGATGCCCAGTTCCTTCTCTACAGAGAGAGACAGTCTGGTCCCAGCCTATTTTGGTCCTCCAGGTACCAAACTTTACATTTACTGTAGTTGAACTTCAAGGACGTTCCTGTCAGACTATTTCTTCAACTTGTCAAGGTATTTATGAATGGTGGCACAACAATCCAGTGTAGTTTTCTATCATCTGAAAACTTGCTAAGGATGTGGTCTGTCCCAGCATCCAGGTGATTAAAGAAGATGTTAAACAGTAATGGCTTCAGTGTCAACATCTGGGGTACATCACTAGTGACTGACCTCCAACTGGACTTTGTACCACTGGTCACAAACCATCCACCAATCATGTCACCTCATCACAGAAAGCTATCAGGTAAAATACATTTTTCCCCTTTGCAAATTCATGCTGAATTATTTTAATCAACTTGTCCTCTTGTGTTTTGAAGTGGTTTACAGGAGGATTTTCTCCATTACTTTCCCAAGACCTGACTGACCTTTCATTCCTTGGATCTGCTTTCTTGCCTTTCTTGAAGATAGGAGTGTCATTTTCTCCCTTTAAGGAACCTCTCCAGGCCACCATTACCATTCAAAGATAATCAAGATCGACCTCACAATGACATCATCCAATCCCTCAGTACTCATGAGTGCATCTCATCATGTCCCATTAACTTGAATATGTCCATTTTATTTAAGAGGTCCCTAAACAGGTCCTCCACCACTGAGAGTGTGTCTTCCTTGTTCAAGACTTTCCCTCTGACCTCAGGGGTCTGGGATTCTTCAAAGCTGGTATTGATGGTAAAGACTGAGGCAAAGAAGGCACAGACTTTTCTGTGTCTTTTTTCACCAGGGCACCCTGTACCATTAAGCAGCTGGCATGCGTTTTCCCTCATCTTCTTTTGTTGCTTATGTACTTTTACAATTCTTTATTGTTGTCATTCTTGTCCCTTGACAGATTCAGCTCGAGGTGGGCTTTTTCTTTCTCAACTCAATTCCTGCAAGGTCTGACAGAACCTCTATAGGTCTTCTGCTTCCAGCTCTTTCACACTTCCTTTTTATCTCTAAGTGCAGTTAGGATCTTCTTGGTTATACAAGCAGGTCTGCTTGATCTCCTAATGGTTGGAATAGACCTTTCTTGAGGTTGAAGGAGGTGATCCCTGATCATCGGGATAGACCATTCTTGAGGATGGAGGTGATAACTGACCACATTGGCCAGCTCTCCTGGACTCCCTTTTCTCTCCACAGCCATATCCCATGAGATTTTTCCCAGTAGATATCTGAAGACTTTGAAATCTCTCTCTTGAAATCCAGATCTGTGGTACCGCTTTTTGTCCTGGTCCTTCCTCTTAAGATCCTGAACTCCACCATCTCCTGATCACTGCAGCCACAGGTGTCTCTGACTTGCACATCCCTGACAGTCTTCCTTGTTTGTAAGTATTAGGTCCATCAAAGAACCTTTCCTTTTTGACTCCTAAATCAGCTGTATCAGAAGTTGTCATCAGTGCACTCCAGAAGTCTCCCAGGTCATTCAAGTCCTGTTCTTCCACCAGATATGGAGAACAGATCAAAAAAAGTCTGGACGAGAATGAATTGGGGTTGATGATGGATGAGAAACTCAACATGAGGTGGCAATGTGCACTTGCAGCCCACAAAGCTAACCGTGTCCTGGCTGCTTCAAAGGAGGAGTAGCCAGCACATCAAAGGCTTCTCCCTTTTTACTCGGCTCTCATGAAACCCCACCTGGAGTACTGTGTCCAATTTTGGAGCCGCCAAAATAAGAAGGACATGGAGCTCATGGAGAAAGTCCAGAGAAGGGCCACAGAGATGATCCAAGGGCTGCAGCACCTCTCCTGTGAGGACAGGCTGAGAGAGTTGGGGTTGTCCAGCCTGGAGAAGAGAAGGCTCCGGGGAGACCTTATAACAGCCTCTCAGTGCCTGGAGGGGGCCTACAGGAAAGCTGGGGAGGGAATTTTTACAAAGGCTTGAAGCAAGAGGACAAAAGGTAATAGATCAAAACTGGGAGATGGGAATTTGGGTTAGAAATGAGGAGGAAATTATTTGGTGTGAGGGTGGAACAGGTTGCTCAGGGAAGTTGTGGAAGCTCCATCCCTGGAAGTGTTCAAGAACAGGTTGGATGGGACCCTGAGCAACCTGATCAAGTGGAAGGTGTCCTTGCCTATGCAAGGGGGTGGGAACTAGATGATCTTTAAGGTCCCTTCCAACTCAAACCATTCTATGATTCTATTATATCAAGGTGGTTGAAGTCCTTCCCAAAGACCATGGCCTGCAAACGTGAGGCTTCTTCCAGTCATCTGAAGAAGGCTTCACAAACTACTTCTGCTTGATCAGTCTTGTTCTGACTTATGATCAGCCAGCAGCTAAGTACCACACAGACACTCACTCACTCCATCAGTGGGATGTGGGAGAGAATCAGCGGGTGAAAAGTGCAAAAACTTGTGTTTTGAGATAAGGGCAGTTTAATAGGTAAAGTAAAAGCTGTGTGAGCAAGTGAGCCTCTACAGGTCTACAGGAGACAATCACTACAGCAGCAGCTATGTTGGTCTCCCCATTAATCTTGACCCATAAGCTCTTGACTGGCTCCTGACTCATCCCACAGCATGCATTGCTGTTTCTCTCTTATGCAAAGGGTCAAGTCTCCTCCTGGCCTTCCCAGCCCATCTTTCCTGAAGAGTCTGAATCCATCCATTGCAGCAGTCCAGTTATTAATATTTTCAAACATTGTTTCTGCCAGCAAGATACGAATGTAGGAATTTCTCGCAGAACTTCAAAGTCTGGCACATTCTAATGCTTTTCCACTGAACTACTTCATGTGATTTATCAAAAAAAAAAAAAGAATGCCAAATACAACAGTGGACAATAATATTATATGTAGCTTGCAAACGCCATGTTTGGTTCCAGAAATAAAGATTCAAATGCCATTAGTGTAGCATGTGGACTGGAAATATTTCAGAATTTCATCCCTCTCTTTAGGTTTACCACAAATTATTTTAAAAATCAGATGGGCCAGCCAAGTCTAACTTCAAAAGGTATGAAACCCTCTGGGTAAGTTTTTTATTTCTTTAAAAGATAGTTAAATTTTAAACATGCTTCTTCCTGGGAAGTTTGCTAAAAAGCTCATTTGACATAAACACAAAAAATGTATTTATTTATTAACTGATCCAGCCATAAAACCTTATTAAGCATAGGCTGAAAACAAAATTTAAAAAAAATTAAAGATTTTATTAAATCAGGATGATAATAACCTTTTTTCGAAACAAACAAAAATCATTAATCTATTGAAATATATAGTACTGAATAGACCATTCAAAGTCTGAAAAAGGAATCACTGTTTTTTAATGACATGACCCTTTGTGGGATCATCCATGATTAGAAAAAGAATAAACTAGTAGTACGCTAGTTTATCAGAACTAGTCCTGTCTAAGAGGTTCTCAGTATGTACAAGCTAAATGTTCCTTTCTGTTTTGTTTTGTTTTGTTTGCCAGTTTTAACTGCTACTGTCGTGATAGCACTTTGTGTATTCCCAACGCATTGTTCTGGTCTGTGGCAAATCCGACGGGAAGTGTACCTTTATAATCATCTACGAGTGAGCTGTAGCCAAACCTTTTGAAAGATATGAAACACAAAGGAGTCAGACAATAAAAGTTACCTCATTATTCCAGTACATACCACAACGGTTCTGTTCAAACCATGGACAACAATATTTGGAGAGGTTGCTCACAACATACAATTCAGAATTAAAGAAAAAACCTGTTACTTTTAAATACGCTCCCATCTCAAAAGATGTCAAGATATTTTTATCCTTTATTCAAATAATTAATACTATATGAAAAAAAGAAAAAAGAAAAAAGAAAAAAGTCTATTTTTTGTTGAATAAGCTGAGGAGAAAAACCTTTTCAAATATATTTCACTGCCTGATTAAAAGTAAGCTTTCTTCCCCATCCAGTCCTTCACACAGTAATTGTTTATCTAACTTGATGCTGGTGTTGTCTGTCATGTCAACTGTGACATTCATAGATATAATTATGAGACTAATTAATTTCACTTCATCTGGTACAATGGCCATGCAGAAATGAGATATATTTCAGTTCAAAGAGTTGCCTCATCCTATAAGCCTTGATTGTGTTTATTCCTGAGTCAAAGTGCAACTGCTTTATCTCCAGTAATATAGGTTTTGAAAAACTTTTGGAAATATATATGGAAATATATTTGGAAAAAAATATATGAGTGCTTGGGGAAATGACACCAGCCCTGGAGGCAAGGAATATGAAAGCACAAAACAAACATTCCACTTGTATTCATTCCACACAGACAGATGTCAATACCACGCAGGAAGGGATGCCATTCAGAGGAATCTTGGCAGGCTTGAGAAGTAGACCCAAGGGAAGCTCGTACCATTCAACAAAGCCAAATATAAAGTCCTGCATGAGGGTCAGAGCAGTCTTAGTATCAATGCAGACGGAGGGATGGAACTAGATGAGTATGAAGGTCCTTTCCAACCTGAATCATTCTATGATCGGATCGAGGATAGCCTTGTGGAGAACAACTTAGGGGTACTCATAGACGAAAATTTGGACGTGAGCTGGCAATGTGTATTTGGAGCCCAGAAAGCTAACTGTATCCTGGGCTGTATAAAAGGAAATATGGCCAGGTGATTCTCCCCCTCTATTCTGCTCTCATAAGAATCCACCTGGAGTACTGTGCCCAGTTCTTGGGTACCCAATACAAGAAAGACTTGGACCCGTTAGATCAAATCTAGAGGAGACCCACAAAAATTATCAGAGAGATGGAATGCATCTCATATGAGGAGAGGCTGAGAGATTTGATAACACTGTAGCATTTCAAACATTTAAAGGGGCTTATAAGAAAGACAGAAAGACTTTTTACCAATCCTATAGTAACAGGACAAGGGGCAATGGTTTTAAACTGGAAGACAATAAGTTTAGATTGGACATGAGGAGGACATTTTTTAAAAAATGGGTGGTGAGACACTGGAAGAAGTTGCCCAGAGAAGCTGAGTGCCCCCTCCCTGGAAGTATTCAAGGTCAGGCTGGATGGGGCTTTGAGTGACCTGGTCAAGTGGGAGGTGTCCCTGCCCACAGCAGAGTAGTTGGAACTAGATGATCTTTGAGAGTCTCTAACCCAAACTATTGTATAATGGCTCCACATGGACATGACCAGAAGTTGTAGAAACGTAAGCCTCTCCTTGTAGCAACCTGAGCTCATGAAGTTGGCTCCACCAGCCTAGGTTGGTAATTTGACTTAGGGGTTTTCCTATTTATTTATGGAAATGTATCAGTGTAATAAACATAGTATTTCAGTGAATAATAAATTCAAGTTTCTTTGTCTGGATGTCATCAGAAAGAAGAGGCATAAACTTTAGATCTCCCAGAAGTAGCAAAGTTTTCCTGTTTAAACCTGGGAAGCAGATTTGGATTTATCAGAACTCAAAAAAATTCTTGATAACATAGGGGAGTACTAGTGTCAGACTAGATCCCTCCAGTTACATATCTACTATAGACTGGCAGACATCAAATGAAAAGAAAGAACAATCTGACTTTAACAAATAGAAGTGAGAAAAAAAGCATGATCAGCTTATGAGTAGTATGAGGATTTGGCAACTTTCCCACTCTTTTGATTAACCTTAGAAGCAATGGGGAGGAATATGACCCCTGTACGATGTCACATATAAAAGGAATAAACAGGTCAGCACTTTCTTAACAGTTTTAACATTTGGGATAAACACGGTGAGATTGCCTTGAGGTTTAGAGATTTGGCCTATTCCATAAATACTAAAAAGTAAAAAAAAAAAAATGACCTGTCAAATTCAGCATCATCAGAATCCAGAGAAAGAAGGAAACACATACCTCTCCTGGGTCCATTTCTAGCCACAGCATATTTTACTCTCACAGTATGTTGGCAAACCCTTTTATTTCAATAATAAATGTGTATTAACATATAGAACAAGCTTCCCAGCTGGGGAGTGTGAATGTATTGGAAGAGACAACCTGGAATGCTGAGTTTTTCTGCTTATGTTCAAAGGGCAGAAATAGACAAATACCAAAGGCCTTGTTCACCTACATAATATGCTGAGCATTGGAATTTCTATCATAAAGATTAAACTTCATTAGAAATACAGCTAGTAGCTGAAGGAGAAAAAGGAAGACTGAAAACAAACTGATTGCTTTTGTTAAGAGTGTTTCAGACTTCATTTAAATGTGCAAGAGTTGATATATTCGTTTTAGGACTAGAAAAAAAATGCTTT
Organism: Apus apus; assembly: GCF_020740795.1. Classification (NCBI taxonomy): domain Eukaryota; kingdom Metazoa; phylum Chordata; class Aves; order Apodiformes; family Apodidae; genus Apus; species Apus apus. The sequence goes on along the minus strand of NC_067282.1, from coordinate 56,274,607 downwards.
ATATCTCCTATTATGTGATATTATTTGTGGCATAATATCAGAGAATCACAGAATCACAGAATCACAGAATTTTTCAGTTGGAAGGGACCTTAAAGATCATCAAGTTCCAAATCCCCTGCATGGGTAGGGACACATTCCACTAGAACAGGCTTCTCAGAGCCCCATCCAACCTGCCCTTGAACACCTCCAGGGATGGAGCCCCCACAACATCTCTGAGCAGCCTGTTCGTGTCTCACCACCCTTACACTGAAGAATTTATGCCTGATCTCTAACCTAAATCTCTCTTCTTTCAGCTGAAAACCATTACCCCTTGTCCTGTTACTGCAAGCCCCTGTAAAAAGAGCTTCCCCAGCTTTCCTGTAGCCCTTCTTCAGGTACTGGAAGGCCGCTATGAGGTCCCCCCGGAGCCTTCTCTTCTTCAGGCTGAACAGCCCCAACTCCCTCAGCCTGTCCTCATAAGAGAAGTGCTCCAGCCCTCGGATCATTTTCGTGGCCTTCTCTGGACACATTCCAACAGGTCCACATCTTTCTTGTGCTGGGAGCACCAGAGCTGGATGCAGTATTCTAGGTGAGGTCTCACCAGGGCAGAGTAGAGGGGCAGAATCACCTCTCTTGATCTGCTGGCCACACTTCTTTTGATACAGCCCAGGCGTGGTTTGCCTTCCAGGCTGCAACTGCACATTGGTGGCTCATGTCCAGCTTTTGATCCACCAGTACCCCCAGGTCCTTTTCCACAGGGCTGCTCTCAAGCGTGACCTCCCCCAGCCCGTATTCATATCTTGGGTTACCTCGGCCCAGGTGCAGGGCCCTGCACTTGGCCTTGTTGAACCACATGAGGTTCACCTGGGCCCACTTCTCTAGCTTGTCCAGGTCCCTCTGGATGGCATCCCATCCCTCTGTCACATCAACTGCACCACCCAGCTTGGTGTCATCAGCAAACTTGCTGAGGGTGCTCTCAATGCCACTGTCAATATCGTTAATGAAGATATTAAACAACACTGGGCCCAGCACTGACCCCTGAGGGACACCACTTGTCACTGTTTTCCATCTGGACTCAGAGCTGTTGACCACTGCCCTCTGGACGCGATCATCTAGCCAGTTCCCTATCCACTGAACAGTGGGATCAAACCCATATCTCTCCAATTTAGTGAGAAGGATGTTGTGGGGGACTGTGTCAAAGGCCTTGAAGAAGTCCAGAGAGATGACATCCACTGCTTTTCTCTGGTCGACTGATGTAGTCACTTCATTGTAGAAAGCCACTAGTTTTGCCAGGAAGGATTTGTCCCTGGTAAAAACGTGCTGGCTGTCCTGGATCACCTCTTTGTCCTCCACGTGCCTTAGCACGTCTTCTAGGAGGATCTGTTCCATGATCTTCCCAGGCACAGAGGTAAGGCTGATAGGTCAGTAATTCCCAAGGTCCTCCTTTCTACCCTTTTTAAATATGGGCATAACATGTCCTTTCTTCCAGTCACCAGGGACTTCACCTGACTGTCATGACTTTTCAAATATCATGGACAGTGGTTTGGCAACTATATCCACCAATTCCTTCAGGACTCTGCGATGTATCTCATCAGGTCCCATGGACTTGTACATCTTCAGGTTCCTCAGATGGTCACAAACCTTATCTTCACTTACAGTGGGGGGTACTTTGTCTCTCTGGTCTGCATCTTGTGGGCCATCAACATGAGAGTTGTGAGGAGAGGGGTTGCCAATGAAGACCGAGGCAAAACAGTTGTTGACAACCTCAGCCTTCTCCTTGTCTCTTGTTACCATTTCACCATTGTGGCTCACCAGGGGGGGTAACGCTCTCTTTAATCTTCCTTTTCTGGTTTACATACCTGTAGAAGCCCTTCTTGTTTGTTATATGGATATCCGTATCCATAAAAACACTGTTAAGAAAACATCCACAAGGCAAGGTTTATTAGTGTAGATATGGAGCTATTCTTATGTAACTATACACCTTTTGGGACCAAACAACTACCTTTCACTCCAATTTGTTCTGCATCAAGTGAAAATAATGGCTCAGGTCACCTCTCTGCCTGTGTTCCTTTACAGGGTCTAAACATGCCTCAAGTCACTATTGAACCTTTCAAGGTTTTAACTCAAAGTCATAAAAAAACTTCTGTTGTTAGAAATTTATTTAAATTCCTAGGATGAAGGTTTGCTTTAAAAACCTGTCGCATTAGTTCCAGCTTGTCAGAAATATTGAGTGTTTGAATATATGCAAGTCCACACATAGTCCAGGGCTATTTCTGCTACATGTAACACCCAACAGAATATTAATACATACGAAGTGAAGAGGCAGACTACAGGCATCATTTTGGTCTTCTCACAAAAAAAAAAAAAAAAAAAAAAAAAATTAAAAGGAGAAAAACAGAAGCTGAAACTATTTCTGGGTTGTCAAAAGTGTGTGCTTTTTTAGCCTCTGGAGCACTTATGGGCAGTCTTATAGTCACAACTCAATCAAAATCTCTGTTGTCTTCAAATAACAGGACTGAGGCCAATATATGACTGAAATGGCCAAAGCCCTTGTGCAGTTCTGCAGTAGACCTTTTCCTTCTATTTTAGAGGTTAATCCAGATCACTGCTGAAACTAAAACTATTACATAGAGGGGCTTATGTGGATTTGACTTAGAGTTACTACAGTACTGAAAGTAATGCACATTATAGTAAAATAAGTGCCAGTACTTTGATTAGTCTTTCTTGGGCTGCTCTCTGGGGATGTGTGGAGTAGTGTTGTGAGCTTATGAATATAAAAGCTGTCTGAACATAAATTTAAAGTACTTTAAGAAAAAGCAGTTTAATCATGGCACAGTATATAATATAATGATCCTCTTAGCTAGAGTATAATAAGATAAACTTTAATCATAATCAGAGTTGTACTTGTGGGTGCATTTACAGGACATTTTTTGCTACAATATTATGCAAAGTTATGAATTTATTTATCTTTATGCATGTGATTTGAATAAGGTAGGAAAAACAGTCCTACGTACTGAGCAAGACCCATCTTATTCATGTAAGTTATGTTGTGCTCTTAACTCTCTTAAGGCATTTTTGGTGTGATCTACTCAGGTCCTCAAATTAAGCATGTTCTTAGGAGTTTTTATAGTCAGGATTACAAGGCAAACAATTTTCATTAGGCTTGCTGAAATTGTTCAAGCAATGGAGTTACAAAATTATTTACTATATGAGCTTTGTAATGTTTCTACCTTTTATTTTCATTTGCCTTTTTTTCATAGAAATAAAGGTACTTAAGCATGTTAACTTATTTTAGATTATTGTAGTGATTTTGAATGATACCTCCAATTCTCTTCCTCATCCCACTGGGGGAGAGTGAACAAGCTGATGTGTGATCCTTATTTGCTGGCTAGGGTTAAACCAAGAAATGTGCTACTCTGATTTCTGTACACCATGGATATTCCAGCATGTAAAAGGTTTGTTCCACTGTACTACTTAGGAACATGATACTTTATTGTTTCAGGCATCTGTTAGCCCTACCAGAGTTTGACAAAATACCTTCAAAACACTTGTCTGTCTGGAGTCACAAGACTGACTGAGTCAGGTCACAGAAATTTCTAGTATACCACAGGTGCTATCCAGTGTGCACACCTGATTTGCAGCTATGGAAAAGTCATGGTCGTAGAACAGAGATTAGGTGTTCTTTTTTCTTCAGCGTAATTTGAAATAAGATTTACAGACTAGAATTTACCTTACTAAATGATGACATCAGCACAGTCTAAAATGCATATATGCTGGTCACCTGATGCTGTTAAAGAGAATGTAAAACAAACAAACAAACAAAAACCTTCTAGAAAACACTACATTCATTCAAGTTACAGCCTAGTATTTGTTAGCTGAATTGTGTTATAAATTGGATATGTGGGTTTCCAAAGTGTCAGATTTAGACAACCACATTTAGTATTGTAAATCTATTTAACAGATGTGCAAATCATATGGTAATTTCACCACCAAAAATGGTCACCCTCCCTAGCACTTAAGGAATAAGATTTTAGGAAAAAAGAAAAAATAAACAGGTAAACAAACAAGAAGAAATGCCAAACAAACAAATGAAAAAAGTACACCAGGGAATAATCTCTAAGCCATGTTTTCAGCTCTCTTGCAGAAACAAGCAGAGAAAATGCAGAAACAATGCCAGTGATTGCCAATTATGGATGCTGCGGAGCAAAATTAATGAAATTGTGACTAGCCTGAACCATAATGGAATTTTACTACACTCCCTTCCTTACCATACTTACCCCAAGCAAGCATTTTCACGTCATGACCCAAAGTAAGGAAGTTAACGCAGAATCCATAATAACAGCATAGCCACAAATAATAAAAGTCTTCATTGTCTTTTCACTGAAATTATCTTAGTTTAAAAAATCAACAGATAATGAAATTTCACTCACCAGGAATTCAAAGAAAGCTTTACAGTTTAGAATGGGAACAGTCCTTCAGAAATTACATCCCACATATCAATCATGTCCAAATCAAGTGAATAATCCAAGTCATTTTACAGAGAGATAGATCTTGGAAACTAGGAGTTGATAGTCACAAAAATTACTCAAGTCTAAAACTATGCAATTGCCAATCAAAGAAATAAGGAACCTGATGCCAAAACTGTAAACACTCTGAACTTTCAAATAGACTCCTGAAGTAAAACTAGCTGTTTAGTCTTATTTTCAAATTTGATTTATTAATATAGCTGAAGTGAAGCAAAAAAACCAGACATGGTCAAATCCAGGCATATTATAAATTGCCTTCCAGTAAAATCAGCAGTTTTAGCATTAAGCTTTCATCATTTTAGAACAGAACAGTATAGATGACTGCAGAGTATGGCATATTTGATCAAATGGACAAAAGATAGTAATTTAGATCAGTGAACTTGGTATAGAGACACCTGGATTTATTCTGTACTCTGTCATTATCTTTGCATGTGGCCTTGGGAAACCAGTGCCACTCTCCTTCCTCCAGTTCTTATGTGCAAAATAGAACAGTAATACTTTCCTGATACCACATTCTGTCATCTCCTAAGATCCTACTTCTGCAGAAATAAAATAACTTAAGCTATGCTGTCAGAGTTAAACCACAAAATCTCTTGCATATGGATGGAGTTTATTGTTAAATGAGTTTTTCATGCAGTTATAATCCACTTCTGTTCAAGAAGGGTAGCACACTATGCACATGTAAAATACCTTCTTGCAAAGATAACTCCAGACATCCCTCAGGTGTTTATCAGTGTTTTACTATGTTCTTTTGTGAAGCGTGGCCCCAAGGGTGCTTCACAGCAGAGCAAGCTGCCTGTGTTGTTTCTTGGTAAGTCATCCACAGGACTGGTTCTGGCTAATGATATTCCCAGAGAGAAATGGTGGGACAATAATCCAACACCACTTTCTTATACTGACTTATTTTGAACTTACTTCCACTTTGTGATCACTCCTTTTCTAGCTATTATCACCTTTCCGTGTTGCATGACTTCAAGAGAAAATATTACCTGTAGTTTTTCCTTGCAAGGTTTCTGAATTTTTTCTATCTAAGCTTTGATATTACCTACCTCAGAGGCAGATGGGATTTGCATGCAGTTTAAATTTAGTATGGCAGTCACAGATATCAGATCCCTGGAGACTGCAGTTCAGCGCACTCCCCTCAGCCCCCTATTCATCCAGTTGACTGATTGACAACATAACCACTTATGTATATAGAAGTCCCACATATTCCAAATGAGAACAGCACCTATATTAAACACATATTTAAATAGCCTGGCTTTAGACTCTCAGGATTTCAGAGTTTCAGAGCTATAGAGATATATGGCTCCTAGCAGTTATCCTCATAAACGTAATCTCAAATCTCTCATCAGGTCTCCCCTCCAGTTTTATTTTGGTTTGCTTTGTTTTGTTTTAAATTTTAGGTTTTTTTCAAGAGCGATTGTTATGTCTGAGGTTTAAATTACCGAATATTTCTTTTTGCTTATAGGAATTAGTCTACATAGTATAAAAGAAGGTAGAAACACTAGAAATTACTTGTCTTGATCTAAGTGGATAAAATAATTGTAATATACAGGACTTAGTGCAGTGTCAGTTTACCAAAATTAAGCATAATTCCCTCATTGAAACTTTAGGTTAAATGTAATTGCTAGAATGAGAAATATCCATAAAATATGTTACATTTGATGTAAAGATAGTAAACACAGGAAAAGCAACCATTACATGGGTAGATTATACTAAGATTTTTTCTAATAATAAATATTCTAATTATTATTAGATTTTTCTATAACATTGACTCAGTCAGCCAGACTTTATTTCATTTCCAAGTTACCTTTTTTCTACTTTCTCTGCAAGCCTGTGTGTACATATGAAAGCAGGTATATAAGCAACGAAACACTGACACACCCAATTCTGTAGTGTAGTATGATCATTATCTAATGAGAATATTTATAGAATGTGTGGGACTCTGCTGAGGTTTTCCCTGGATGGTTGGTTTTTGGAGGGTTTTTGGTTGGGTTTTTGGTTGTGTTTTTTTTATTATTATTATTATTATTTGTTTTGAGTTTGGCTTGGTTTGGTTTTCTTTTTCCTTTCCATACAAATCCTTCAAAAATAATTTCTCTGTTTTAAAATACTTTTGGATTTTACCCAATACATATTAAAATTATTTTTACCCAAGTTTCAGGCTGTTTGCATCATCAGTGTTTCCTTCCAGCATCCTTTCAGTAAGTCATATGTGGTTTGACTTATTATACTGCACCATTTCTGGGGATTTCTCTAGGTGCACCTACAATAGCATTTTAGTTTGGAACAGGAATGCCAAAATAGAGCTACTCTGAAGCAAATCCCACTGAAATGTTTGTGAGTTTAACCACGAGCTCTTCAGCGCTAAGTTTTGCTTTACAAAGCCACTCGTATTTTGCCATGCTACTTGCCAGTGGAGATGGTCTCTGTAATATAAACCCCATGTAAATGTAATTTCTCTTCCACATATAAGAATGATTATAATATTTTTATTTGGTTTGGTTTGGTTTTTGTTCTTTTTTTTTTTTTCTGTTGACTTCAGTCAGGTTTGGGCTAGGTCATGAATATCTTTCCTGCAAGAGACCCCTGCTGTTTTGCCTAGCTTTGTCAGCTCCAGTGCAAGGGTAACCCCTACAGAAATATTTGTCTTCTTTTTGGGCTCTGTACTTCATCACTCCTACTTCCCTTCTCTTTGTTTCCTTTCCCTACAAATACCTAAAAGCCTTTTTTCCTTACGTTCTATCAGTCCAGATCTGGTGGCAATGCATATCCTTCTCAGTGCTCAGCTCCCGCTTTCTGCCCAGCTCATACCCCCGGTCCCTTCAGGACGGTGCAAGTTAGTGCTCTGCAGCAAGGACCCTTCTTGCACTTACAGGGACAGAGTTACATCAGAAAAGCAAGTTGCAATCAAAAATCAAATGTAAATTGAACTCAGAAAAAATGTAATCCAAAAAAGAAGAATTGGCATGCAGGTGAAGTCCCTGAAGTTATTTACATGTCCTTGTGCTATAGTTTCCTATGTCTTAGATCCTATGGGGACAAAAAATAATTATGAGTGATTACACCATCACATTCAACTTTTTCTCCTTTTAATAATTTTCCCACACTGGATGCTACCCACAATAGTAACATGACTGTTGCATAGGTATTCTTGTTAAGAAGTTTAGCATTTTACTACTTGACTTGTGAATACAGACATGCAAGTATTTTCACTGGGTTATTTTGTACTTTCGCTTTGCAGACGCTTCTTATATTCAATTCTTATTTATTCATTCATTGTTGCAGTAAAATTTTCTATGAAGTATGAAGACGTAAACTTGGATTTTTAGAGTTCTTGTCCAAGAAAGAGGTAACTACTGATATTTGTAACCATAAAATGTCTCCAATCCCTAACTGTGCTTTAAAAACACTTATACAGAATATCCCAAATATGACATGCTTCCCACTAGAGTTTTTAGTTGAAAACATAGATTAAAAAATAGCTTAATTATACAAATTTGGAGTTTCTCAAACATAAAAAATGGTAGATTAATGATGGCTTTAGATTGGTGCAACACCAGGCACAAATGCAGGCTGGAGGGAGAATGGCTAGAGAGCAGTCCTGAGGAAAAGGACTTGAGGGTGGTAGTAGATGAGAAGCTCAATATGAGCCACCAGTGTGCGCTCACATCCCAGAGGGACACCCACATCCTGGGCTGCATCAAAAGACATGTGGCCAGCAGGGCCAGGGAGGTGATTCTCCCCCTCTGCTCTGCTCAGGTGAGGCCACACCTGGAGTACTGTGTACAGCTCTGGAGATGTTGGAGAAGGTCCAGAGAAGAGCCACAAAGATGATCAAAGGGCTGGAGCACCTCTGCTATGAAGACAGGCTGAGAGCTGGGGTTATTCAGCCTAGAGAAGAGAAGGCTCCAGGGAGATATCACAGCGGCCTTCCAGTATGTGAAAGGGCCTACATGAAGGCTGGGGAGGGGCTTTTCAGCAGAGAGGGTAGTGACAGAAAAAAGAGTAGTAGTTTTAAACTGGAAGAGGGTAGATTTAACTTAGACATCAGGAAGAAATTCTTTGCCATGAGGGTATTAAGGTGCTGGAATAGGCTGCCCAGGGAGGCTGTGGAAGCCCCCTCCCTGGAAGTCTTTAAGGTCAGGTTGGATGAGGTCTTATACAGCCTGGCCTAGTGTGAGGTGTCCCTGCTCATAGAAGGGAGGTTGGAACCTGATGATCTTCAAGATCTATGATTCTAAATAATGTAACTGGTAGTATGATGAAATTTAGAGAAAACTCCTTGTTAATTAGAAATACGCACAATTTTAGTACCGCAAAAGTGCTCTTTAAATTGAAAGATTACTCAAACAACGAGAATTAAAGATATAAATATTATTTTTCAAAAAAACCTATGAAACGAATGTGAATAACATACAGGCATTTTCACTTTGTCTTACTGGTGAGACAAACAAAATTTCTGCCGTTTTGGACCAAGGAAATCTCATGGCAGTATCTTTTCTCCTTTCCACAGGTAGGGTGTGATCTTATTGCTTGCCTAGACTCATTAATAAATTATTAAAATTTGGTATAAACCACTGTAAAAGTTCAACAGTCTTTGCAGTCAAGTCACTGCCCTGCTGACTACAGATAAAGTTCAAGTCCACAGCCTGTGCAAATTACACGTATAAGTGGGGACACTTGTGGTACATAATAGTTGGTAGCTCCAGTGAGAAAGATCAAAACTGGACTTATGTATATTTCTGTAGAATGAACTTGAAAACGCATGACTCCGAGCTTGAAGAATTAATTAAACTTTAACCTTACCTTCAATGAAGTCCATGACTATAGTCCTGTCTTAGGTCAAACTGTCATCAAGTCAGTGAAATTAATTTTGTGTCACCAGTTAATTGATCTCTGTGTGCTTTGCCAGAGAAAGCTGGTATTATAATGCTTTCCTGTATCAGTTCAATATTCTAGTTTGTACCAAAGTAAGCTATATTGTTGCATTTAGATCTTTCAGATTTATGAGACAAGTGTTTTAAAATTCTTTAATAGTAAGTAACATAATATTAAGGATTTCATATTGCAAATGAAGTACAAGGATGCCTAGGTGAAAAGGTTGAATAAATCAATACAAGCCTGCATTAACTGATGTATTTGTGTTATTCATTTGAAATTATTAGCTATTTGGATGTTTACCAAACAAGAACAGTCCAAAGACCTAGGTGACTCATTTAAAAAAATAGCATAGTTTTCTTAATTTAATGGGAAATTATTTTTCTTCCCTAAACCTGAGTATACTTCTCTGTATTTCTAAAATGTTTAAAGATGCATCTTATCTTCGAAAATGCATCTTATGCATTGTGCCTTTAAATTATATTCTAAGCTCAGGAAAAAAAAAAAAAAAAAAAAAGTTTTCTTACTGATATCCTGTGTAGATAATTCAGCACCAAATATAGAAAAAAAACCCAGAATGCTACAAATGTCAGCTATTCCCTTCAAGCACTGAGAAAAACATGTAATAAACATATGGTGCTTTTATGTAGCTATTATGTTGCTATTGTAAATCATTCCTAAAGCTGGTAAGATATTTTTGCCAAGTGTACCAGTTACAAATTGGAAGTGTTCCATTAAAAACATCTTGTGTTCACTTTGATTTTGCTAAAAAAAAGACAGAAATTAATCAGGATCCCTCCTGGGTTTCTCTTGGGGTTGCCCTGTTGTTAAAATCTCAGAAAACAGAGGATGTGTCCCAAGATGCTCAGTGAGTACCCTGGGTTGCTGTATATGTCCCTGAAGGGTGCAGAGCCCTCTCCTCAGAGCTTCTTTCAGCCATGTTGTTGACACTCAGTCCCAAGATCACTTCTCTGTGACCAGATTTGGATTTACCTCTGGAGTATTTTAAGTACCCTAATACCATCCTAATCATACAGCCACCTAATCTCTGTTCTACCACCATGACTTTTCCATAGCTGCAAAGAAATTTAACTCAGAATCACAGAATCATAGAATGTGTGGGGTTGGAAGGGACCTTTAAAGGTCATCTAGTCCAACCCCCCCCTGCAGTCCACAGAGACCTTTTTTACTAGATCGGGCTGCTCAGAGCCTTGTCAAGCCTGACCTAGAATATCTCCAGAAATGGGGCCTCCACCACCTTTCTAGGTAACCTGTTCCAGAGCTTCACCACCCTTGTAGTTAAGAACTTATTCCTAATATCCACTCTATATCTACCCTGCTCTAGTGTGAGGTCGTTGCCCCACATCCTATTGGTACAAGCCCTTGTAAAGAGTCCCTTCCCAGATTTCCAGTAGGCCTGCTATAAGAGCTCACCAGACCCTTCTCCTCTCCAGGCTGAGCAACCCTAGCTCTCTCAGCCTGTCTTTGTAGGAGAGGTACTCCAGCCCCCTCATAATTTTTGTGGCCCTCCTCTGGACTCATTCCAACAGGTCCATGCACTGAGGGCTCCAGAACTGGACACGGTACTCCAGGTGGGGTCTCATGAGAGAGGAGTAGAGGGGGAGAATCACCTCCCTTGACCTTCTCTCAGATGTCAAATATTCATTCTTTAACAAGATCCTTGAACTGCTATATTTACAAAATGAACTACTTAAGCAAATTAATTGTGTTATAATTACTGCCTCTGTAGGAAGAAAAATATAACATTTAAAGTAAAGAAACATAGATATGAATTAATTATGATTGAATTAGTGTCCTTCAGAGATTATTCCATGTTTGAACGAAGTTGAAATATCACAGAAATGTTCATAATAGGATCTTATTATTAACTTCTACTAAAAAGAATACTTCTGATCTCCAATCATATTATGTGAGTTCTTTTCACAGCATTAAAGCTGTAATGAAATAAAAATGTGTAACCTTCAAAGTGTAGGTCACTTAAAAACTAAAATGACAAAAGATTGCAGTCTATGAGTGCCTCCTAAACGATCCATCGTGTATACACAGCTTTTGCTTTATGTGTCTTCTTGTTTCACTTATATAATGACTTTGTTTACAGATATATGTAACCATTCAATAAGTAGTATATCATGACCCAGCATGTAGATTGCTGTTACTGCCTCTGGGCTGTGTCTTACTCTGTTCTATCCCCAGCTTTATTAGTACTTCTTGATTTCTTTTCTCTCTCTCTCTCTCTTTTTTTTTTTTTTTTTTTTTTTTTTTCCCCCCTCCCCAGTTCTTTAATGATGTGGGTCTGGAACAACAGCAACATCTTTCAATCACAGGAAAAAATATATAAAGTAAAAAAGAATTTCCAGTGACCAAGTGAAGATGTATTCTATCCATCCTCCCATATTTTTTCTGTTCTTTCATTTACTGATTACTACTTAAATACGTTCATTGTTGATTTCCGATTACTGAGGTTTATTTCCATCATCTTACGAATGGTTGTGAATGGAGGTCCTAAGACATCCTGAATTACTGCTTACATCTGTGCCAATAAATAAAATAGGACAGTCCCAATTCTTTAGCTCCAACAGTGAATGATACGGCTTTGCATCTCAAGAGCTAAACAGTGTGGCTGTTACTAAACTGGCTTTTGTGAAAAATCCCTGGAGTATACTTGGAAGATATTTAATGTTGCCTGCAAAGGAGGCAAGAGTAAAAATTTTAGCAGAGAGCATAATAAAGATTTAGCACTGTGGATGCTCCTGATCCAGTGACCAACTCTCCTTGGAAATATTTACTTTACTAACACAGGCATGGATATGTGCATGCAAATGCATTCTCTGGGAGACTTCAGAGTGGGAAAAAAGCCCACCTGGATGACTTAGAATGTGATGAAAAGGTAGACTATGAAGAGAGAAATCAAGAACAGGGAAGAGTTAATGACATCAAAAGAAAAAATCTCTCTTGGTTTATGTCAAAATGCTCTTGGTGAAAGTCATCCTCCAGTCATTCAAATCAGACACAAAGGCAACATTATCTTCTTTTGCCAAATGTGTTGATTTTATGCCTAGGCATGAAACTGGGACTGATGCATAACAGTTTTAACTTGATATGAAGATGGGACATGTCTGGTGATGACCAATCTGGGAAATGTTCTTGAACCCTCAGTCAATTGTTATTTGATTAATGTACAATGCGTACAGAATGCAAGATTGGACTCAGGCCGTGCACCTGGCTAATTTTGAGATGATGCTATCCTTTTTCTGAAGCTTTGCTGAAGTCAGATATCTTCTTTAACAAGTTAGTTTTCCAGGCTCGTGCACTGCATATTATGTTCTGTCCAACTCCTGAACAACACTTGTTTTTGAACTTTATACAGCACAGGATTTAAAGTACTGACAAAGGGGTTTAGGGTTTTTGGGTTTTTTTTTCCATTATCTGATAATGCATCTGAGAAAGAAAGAAAGAGAATGTGAGGTGTGTTCTCTGGTGTGTTCTCTACCAGGCACTACCTTCCTAGTTACATTTTGTTTAAAAAAACAACCCCCTTAAAGCTTTAATAAAAGTGTGCTTACAGAAAAAAATTGTGAGGATGGGAGTAACCTGTGATTTATAGGGTAGTTTAGTGGACAAAGGATGTAATCTACCTGGACTTCTCTAAGGCCTTTGATACAGTCCCTTCTTAACTCTAAAATGGAGATATAGGTCCAATGGATGGACTGTTAGGGGGATGAAGAATTGACTGGGTGTTTATGTGTAGAGTTACACTCTGTTTCAAGGTTCATATGAAAACAAGTAATAAACACTATCCCTCAAGGGTCTGTACTGAGACCAATACTATTTGGTCTTTTCATCAGTGACAGATAGTGGGACTGACTGCACTCTCAGTAAGTTTGCAGGTGAGTAGTGCAGTCAATTCTGTATAGGGAAGAGATGCCATCCAGAGCGATACTGAAAGGGTTGACAAGTGGGCCAACAAGAAAAAATTGATAAAAGATACCTTTTAAAAAACATTTCATAACATTAATAGGCTTGACTTTTGTTAAAAAAAAATAAAAATAATTATCTTTGGCTTTGTTCATGTAGACAACATAAGATCCTCCTTAATCAAACAATAAAGAGGCTTGTAACAGAAGATAGAGAGATGCCTGACTAAGCTCTCATACGCAGAAAGAAAAAAAGAATGTGAAGAAATAGTTCATAATGAAAATTAATTGGTGTAATGGTTCTTTCTCAGGGGAACTGAGGAAATAAATGCCCTGCAATTGACAAAACATCCATAAAAATTGTTACACAGCAGAATTAAACACAGGCTGCATATACTGCAGACATATAAGAGGACATTTTTTAGATAGTTTCTCTTCAAGTGGGCATCACTCCCCTAGCGCCAAAGTTCTTCAGTGGGAAAGGTGGTCTCTGTTAAAACAACTGCTTTTTCCAAAGGAGACAGAGATTCCTGCACCTTCCTTGTCCCCCAAAGCCAGGAAATAGACTACAGGTCTTTAAAACGGAAATCTTCCTGGTAGCAAATGTTCATATTATGTGGCATTTGGATCTCGTGCATGATTGGAGGCTATAAGACCAGTAATTAGCAATACACATGTACAATCTTTCTTTATGTTAGATTTCATATAATGAAAGATTTGCCCAAGAGTTTTGTGGGTTTGAAATATTAATATAGGAATATTATATATATATACACACACACAAGCATTACTTATTACAGCTAGTAAGATATATTTTTTAAAATTAAAAATCTGAAACTTAGAGACAGCAGGGTTCTGTGTTTTTGAGTTTCAGGGTTTTTTAAATTACCTTTTTACAAGTTCTGTGGAAATAATGAATTTTAAATTTTTAAATATCCTTATTGTGCAAAACCTCCAATTTTTCATTGAAAATGAAGTGTTGTGGAAATTTTCATCCAGTCCTATTATTTGTATATTTGAAAGACCAATTGTTCTTAGAAAAGTACACATGGAAGAGAACATCTCTCTGTTTTGCATCTCTGTGTCAAAACTCTGTTTGTCCCATCTTCCAATTGCTTTTCTGTTGATTAAAAAATATACACTGCACAGTGTCTGTTAAAGAGCACTGAGTTCAAGGGGAGGAGGGGGTCAGCCAGGGGACATCCAACCATATTAATAGGCATCTTATATGGATCCTAGATGTCACACAAAGCTCTGAGTGTAGGCTTTGCGTTAGACAGGAAGATGGTAGAAGCATTATTCTAACAAGAAAATGCAATAGGTCTTCTTGTGATCTCAAGCACCACCACACTGTAGTGTCTAGTAAAGCTGCAGTCAAAAACTCAAAATATTTTTCTTGATGCATACTTAGATAAGACAGCAGAGATAATTGCATTAGTTGTGTTAAAAATACGGCATATGGAGAGAAGTGGAGCTTCCAAAAAATATTAAAAGAGATTCAGTTGCGGTGAACAGGAAATCCACCCCCTCTTATTGATATACAAAGGAATGCTTTGAAACACAAAAAGAAAGGATAAGATAATTAGATATGCTACTGCTAGAAGACACACTGAAGAAAAAAAAAAAAAAAAAGAAAGAAAATGAAAAAGCTTTGAAAAAACAGCATAGTAATTAAAAGTAACTAAAGGCTACCAAATTGGACACATTTATATGAAGTTATTTTCTCTTCAGATGTAGCCTGTTAAGCATCTACATGTTTAAGCCACTTCTAGGCATTCAGAACAAAATCCTGCAAACTCAGCTAAGTTAACTGGATGCAAGATGGATATACATGTGTGTGATATTATATTAGATACTTCAAGGTTAGTGTTAGCTGCTATAAGATATCCCAGTCCTTGATCCTACAAAAAATGGGTTTCAGCTTTGTCAGCAGAAGTGATCTGAATACTTGTTCTACTTTTCAATATAACCTTTAGAACTGGCAGCTTAAATCACTGTTGGATGTCAATCTACTAATCATGAAATATACATTTTAGCTTCAACACACACATAAAAAACCCCAAACATTTAGTGGCCATCATTTATATTAATTTAAGTCAACTGCCAATATTTCAGAATAATTTTCATGCTATTATTGACTTTATTATTTTCAGTCTTTCTAGAATATTAAAGCAAACTACAGGTCCACCAGTTCAGAGGATCATGGAATCATAGAATCTTTTAGATTGGAAAGCACCTCTAAGATCATCAAGTCCAACCATTAATCTAACTCTACCAAGTCCAGTGCTTAAACCATCCTAAGCACCACATCTACACGTCTTTTAAACACTTCCAGGGATGGACATTGAACCACCTCCCTGGGCAGCCTATTCCAGTGTTTGATTAACCTTTCAGTGAAGAATTGTCTTCTAATGCCTAATCTAAACCTCCCCTGACACAATGTAAGCCCATTTCTTCTTGTCCTGTTGCTTAACACTTGGGAGAAGAGAAAGACACCCACCTCACTACAACCTCCTTTCAGGTAGTTGAAGAGAATGGTAAAGTCTCCCCTCAGCCTCCTTTTCTACAGGCTAAACAGACCCAGTACTCTCAGCCACTCCACACAGTCTTGCACTCTGAACCCTTCACTAGCCTTGTTGCCTTTCTCTGGAAATGCTTTAGCACCTCAATGTCCTTCTTGCAGTGAGGGGCCCAAAACTGAACATAGTATTCAAGGTGCTGCTTCACCTGCTGAATACAGGGGCACAATCACTTCCTTAGTCCTGCTGGCCACACTCCTTCTGATACAAGCCAGGATGCTGTTGACTTTGGCCACCTGGGCACACTGTTGGCTGATATATCCAGGTCCTTTTCCTGTGGCCAGCTTTCCAACCACTCTTATCCAAGCCTTTATCATTGTTGTGACCCAAGTGCAGGACGCAGCACTTGGCCTTGTTGAACCTCATACAACTGGCCTCAGCCCACCAATCCATCCTGTCCAGATCCTTCTGTAGAGCCTTCCTAACCTCAAGCAGATACAACACTCATCCGACTTGATGGTGTCTGCAAACTTACTGAGGATGCACTTGATCCCCTCATCTAGATCATTGATAAAGGTATGAAACAGAACTGGCCCCTGGGGAACACTGCTTGTGACTTGCTGACAACTGGATTTTTACTCCATTCACAACAATGTTTTGGGCCTGGTCATCTAGCCAGTTTTCTACTCAGTGAAGTGTACATGCATCCAAGACATGGGCAGAGAGTTTCTCTATAGGAATGCTGTGGGAAATGGTGTCAAAGGCTTTACTAAAGTCTAGATAGACAACATCCACAGCCTTTTCCTCATCCACCTTGTCATAAAAGAAGATCAGGTTTCTCAAGCAGGACCTGCCTTTCATAAACCCATGCTGACTGGACCTGATTGCCTGGTTGTCCTATACGTGTTGCGTGATGGCACTCAAGATGATCTGTTCCATAACCTTCTCAGGCATCAAGGTAAGACTGTAGTAGGTATGTAGTACCCCTGATCCTCCTTCCAGCCCTTCTTGCAGATGGGTGTCACATTTTCTAATCTCCACTCAACTGGAATCCCCCTTGTTAGCAAGGACTTTTAAAAGATGGAAAGTGGCTTGGTGAGCACTTCTGCTAACTCCTTCAGTACCCTTGGGTGGATCCCATTTGACCTCATAAACTTATGTGTCTAAGTGCTATAGCTGGTAGCTAACCATTTTCTCCTGGATTATAGGGAGCCTTTTATTCAGCCTTTGTCATTATGTATCCCCCTTGTGGGAAATGGTTCTTCTTCTTCCCCACACAAGTCTAAACAAAATGCCTTTTCAGCCAGCACAGGCCTTCTGCTGATCATACCCAGCTAAGGGACCAAAGCCAGGCCTGCTGCTCAAGGACAAACGAAAGCAAACAACAGGTGTGATCCAAGGCAGGAAGGATGGGCAACAGGTAATTGCATTGCCCTGCTAGTTACTGCCCTGACTTGGGGCTCATGGTGCCAAGTGGCTCTGGACAGTGACACCGGCTGGACAGGGGGTCACGGGGGTATAAAAGGCGGCGAGTTCAGCAGGTGGGACCGAGGCCTGCGCGGACGTTCCTGCGTGGGACACGTCCCTGCTGCGGAGCCTGGTGCCGGGACCCTGCCCGCCCGCCCGGGGATCGAGCCTGAGCCTGAGCCTGACCCTGCCGGGTCCTGCCCCTGCGTGCCGGGCTGTGGCCCCTGGAGCACCGGGGCCTTCCCGCAGCCCTCGGGGCCGGAGCCCCCACCCGTTTTGCTGCCGGTTGCCGCGGAAACCAAACCCCTGCCGCCCGGAGGGGCTGCCCCCGGAACCACGGGTTTCGAGATCCTGCCGGAGCTGCCTGCCCGGCCCGCTTGCCGCTCTGCCCGGGACTGCAGCCTGCCCGGCCCGCCTGCCCGCCCGCTGCTGCTGCTGCTGCTGCTGCTGCTGCTGCTGCTGGGGCCGCCCCCGGTACCGGGAAGCCGCCTCCCTGGAGCTGCTGCCGAGCCTGCCGGCAGGAAAAGAAACCGCATCCCAGGAGCCACACGCTATGGAAAGGTCGACGCGCACACAACACACACACACACATATTCCCTCCCCTCCACACACACACTCTCTAACTGTCCTGCCGGGCTCAACTCCTCCCTCTCCTTTGATCCACAACCCTCTCGGAGAGAGCGCCTTAAGAGCGCAGCACTTTTTGCATCACCTCGCTAAAGGACACATCACTACAACCCTGATACATCCCTGGTAGCCATTTGCCATTTGTACATTTCCCCTAAACCTCCTCCCTCAGGTTTGTGTTAACCCTTAATAAACCGGTTAATTCGTAAACTAAACACTGGTCTCAGTAGCGATTTGTGGGCGCGGTGGGGCTGTATCTGACTTCCACTCTGAAACACGGTCCCGCAGCGGCCGCTCCTCTGTGAGAGGCGAATGCCGCGTGTGACCCTCGGGCTCATTCAACAACCCTGCAAATTGGGAGATGAAGTCATGCAAACATCCTGACAGCCCGTAGCCCCTCTGGCATCTCCTCACGACACCCCTGCATCCAATAAAGGATGGAGAATGTCCTTAATCCTCCTTTTTTTGTTAATGTATTTATAGAAACACTTTTAATTTTCTTTTACTGCAGTAGCCAGATTAATTCCAGTTTGGGCTTTGGCCCTTCTAATTTTCTCCTTGTATAACCTCACAGTATCTTTGTAGTCCTCCTGAGTTGCCTGCCCTTTCTTCCAAAGATCACAAAGTCTCCTTTTTTTCCCTGAGTTCCAACCAAAGCTCTCTGTTCAGCCAGGCAGGTTTACTTCCCCACCATCTCATCTTTTGACACACGGGGACACCCTGCTTCTGCACCTTTAAGATTACCTTCTTGAAGAATGTCCAGCCTTCCTGTTCTCCTTTTTCTTCTGAACCACCTCTCAAGGACTCTTTCAACCAGTCTCCTAAACAGACCAAAGTCTGCCTTTTGGAAGTCTAAGGTAGCAGTTCTGCTAAGCCCCCTTTTTCTCCAAGAATCAAAAAATATATCATTTCATTATCTCTATGCCCAAGAAGGCCTCCGGCCATCACATCACCCACAAGTCCTTCACAGTTCACAAGCAATAGGTCCAGCAGGGTGCTTTCCCTAGTTGACTCCTCCACCAGCTGTGTCAGGAAGTTATCTTCCACACACTCCAGTAGCCTTCTAGACTGTTTACTCTCTGTCGTATTTCCAGTAGACATCTGGCAAGTTGAAGTCCCCCATGAGAACAAGGGCTGGTGACCATGAGACTTCTCCCAGCTGCTTCCAGAATGTTTCATCAGCCTCTTCATCCTGGCTGGGTGGTCTGTAACAGACTCCCTTGTTGGCCTTTCTCCTAATTCCTATCCATAAACATTTAACCCTACCATCACCATCATCAAGCCCTAGACAACCAAAACACTCCCTAACATACAGGGCCACCCCACCACCTCTCCTTCCTTACCTATCCTTTCTGAGGAGGTTATAGCCACTCATTGCAGCACTCCAGTTGAGTGAATCATCCCACCAGGTTTCTGTGATTTCAACTATGTCATAGTTTTCCTGCTGCACAATGGCTTCCAGCTCCTCCTGTGTTGCCCATGATGCTTGAATTGGTGTAGATGGACTTCAGTTGAGCTATTGATCCCACCACCTTTTTAAGGAAACCCTAATTCAAATGTGACCATTCTCAGGTGCTTTCATGGTTTCTAACACACCAATAACTCTTGTGCCTTTGCTGCTACATGGATCGCTATCCCCTACTTGTACTGAGATGGCAGACCAAAGGACCTCACTAGCATATCACCCCTCAAACATTGGCATGCTGCCCCAAAGCTTATCTCTAGAGACACTGCTTTCGTACCTTTCCTCCTGCAAATCTAGTTTTAAGCTCTTTCAGTGAGCCCTGCTAACTCTTGTACAAAGATCCTATTCCCTCTTTGAGACAGGGGTACCCCATTTCTCACAGCAGGCCTGGTGTTGTGCAAACTGACTCATGATCAAAAACCCTAAAATTCTTCTGGTGACACCAGGCTCAGACACAGATAATGATCTACTGGTTCATCCTATTTCTTCCCTCTTCATTCCACGCAACTGGAAGGATAGAAGAGAACACTGCTCGTGCTCGTGATCCTTTAATCATCCTTTAGCCATCCAAGACCCTGAAGGCTCTCTTGATTGCCCTGGGACTTCCTGTTGCAACTTCATCACTGCCTACCTGAAAATTCAGTAATGGATAATAGTTTGAGGGCTGTATCAGGGCAGGAAGCTTTCTCTTCACACCTTTAACCAACAGGACCATTCATTTATCCCTGTTGTTTATTAAGATTCTTGGGTCCTTTCCTAATGTTCTTTAATTTAATTAAGCACTAGATCTCTCCACCTTTTCTTTTAAATAGTCTTAAAATGCTGTATGGTTACTATTGTGCTACAGCAGTGATTCTTTTAAGAAATAATTCTAGCACATTTGCAATTCTCTTTTTTCTTCTTAGCGTCTATATTTTTCATAATTTAGAAAACAGTGATTTTAACTGGTAGGGCTGAGATCTGCTGCCGTGATAATCAGTGGAAAGATTCCTGCTGGAGGCCAGAATCAGAAAACCTGCCATCATAGTGCACGTTCTGGCACCTTCTGAATTAATAAAGGAAAAATCTCAAGTACATTGTTTGCTTAAATAATAAGCCAACATCATTAATTTTGTAGATATTGTAACAGGGGTTATAGATGGAGTTTTGGCAGCTTTTTGATTCTATGTGTAACTAAAACCACACATTTAAACCAGATGGAATTATGAAACAAAGTTTGCAATTTTTTTATTATTATTTTTTTAATAACCCAGTCAATGCTGCAAGAGAATTAATAACCATCACTGGAACAGTTTGGACTGATGTGCCATGGCAGCTGGCAGCAAAGAGTCTATTTCCATAGAAAGATAAAGATGTCTGGATTTTGTAATGTTTATTAGTAAAAATCTGTGTGTGGTTTATATTTCATCTACATCTCCAGTCTTTACTGATGGAATAATCTGTAAACATTTCTATCTTCAAAACTTTAGCAAGCAAAACTGTCCTTTTGCCACTCCCATCATGTTTTAAACTAATAGAGAATATTTAATAGAACTGATCAATATCTATTGTAAATAATTAACTATTTCTGGTATCCAATGACCAATTAAAATGCATATCAATGATACTTCAAACTCAGTATAGCAGTTTCCAATTGTGTTTTCCTTTTGATAGATAAGCATGGAGAAAAAAAGACAATGGAAACCTCATGGACACAAATAAGTCAAACAGAAGTTTGTAACATAACCAGTAAAAATAGAAAACCCTCTGCCAAGCAAGCTTCTATTCTAGACAACATTCATTGGTTTTCAGATAAATGCTGCTACTGTGACATAAAGTAGCTCAATTCATTCACTGCTGGAGTTTAATACAACTGTAAACTTTTATGTAAAAATATATTAGATACCTGCAAATGCTGAGAACTACTTGCACTTTTACTGGCCTTTATTTGAGTTATTTCCCTTCAGTTATTACCTGACATTCTTTGTGACATTAATCAGACGTTTCCAATTACTTTTTGCATTGCTGCTGCTGTTTAGCTCCTCTTCTTATTGTTCTTTACCTGTAGCCTAATTACAGGTGAGCAGCAATGGAGACTGAAAAAGTATTTGTAGTTGCGCAGAGTTCAACAGGGTAAATATCAAAATCCTCTACGTCACACCTGCTGCTCCTTCTGTAAATTAGTAAAGATATCCAAAATATGACTGCTTCTCAGAGTAGCTACTATGAAGGTATCAAAGACAGAGGATTAGAAGCAATCAGATCTGAGGAATGCTCATTGGAGGCAAATAGATTTAAAACCACAAGTTACATAGGAAGATAATGTGAGCCTCCTCAGGGGCAGGCAACTACACGGTAAGGGAATGGAAATGCAGAATTTAAGAGGATCAGTCTTAAAATTATTTGCATTGTTTGTTTACTTTGTTGGTTGGATTTTTCTTTCCACACTGACAATGGCTGTTGATAAGCTGACAGAAACCAGAGAAACATAGGAACACAAGAGTAACCAAAATATGCCCATATAAAGGCATTTGAAAGCATGAGGTCATGCATATTTCTGAAGAAATCTATCAGGATTAAAGGATATCTCTTCAAAGTTATACCTTTTAAAGTGTTTGGGATGCCTTCAGGTCTACGTTTCTAAGCTCTTCAACTTTTCCCTATCCCAACTACTGCCAGTGTCTGTTACTCCTGTTTGCTTGTACATCACTCAGTCAATATAAAAAGCAACGTAATTTCTAAAAAGAAGGAAAAATAAACGCGTCATGCAACAAGATGTTATTTCTTTGTCTTTTCTGTTACTTCTAAAATCAGTTTTGCCTAGCTCCAAAGTTCCCACTGCCAAGAGCAGCCAAACACTGTTGAATCATTTGTTACTTGTTACTGAAGATTTCAGAACCATTCTCCAAGGTGATACCCCAGGTCTTTACTCCTCCTTTATACAGCATCATTATTTTGAGGTCATAGACAGTCAGTCTACACTGCATGATTACTTGTTATTCCTATCTATAAAAACATTTTTAAGACTATATATTCCAGTCCAGAATTATGCAAAAATGAACCAAAACGAATAGAGCTAAGGTAATAGCCACCTGTTAGTTAGGTAACTGCTGTTAAAATAAACAAGCTAAAACAAAGCTCCAAGCACCAAAGCAACACTGAAGTAAGCTTGTTACACCCAGTCTTGCTGGTTTTCTGTTGCAGGGCAACGTTTTGATTCTTGGACTTTAAACTGTTTAGTAGGGTCTGGTGAGAAGGTATGTTTCTAAGATGTAGATCCAAGCTACCAAGAATTGACATCTTGCTAGAATCTGTCTCCTACTTTATACACAATCATCCCAATTATATAACACAAAATGTGATAGCTTTTGCTGTTAGATTATTTTTAATAAGACCTTAATTCTTCAATCTTTATCCTTAGAATGATTGGGAGGGCTGAATTTAGATATCTAAGTTTTCCTACTGATTATTTGTATAGTCATTGAAGAATGATGAATGCCCTACAAAGGTGGACTGTTCCACCTGTTCATTCAATAATTTCCCCCCTCCCAGATGAATTAATAGGAAACATTTAGTAAAGGTGAACAGCATTACCTTGTCTCATGTTTATCTGCATCTGCAACTTAGTGGGATGATCAGGCATTAGAAGAAGAAGAGCACTTTTTTCCACAGTCACTTTATTTAAAGAAAAAAGGGGTTTTTTTGTAAGAATAAGTTTGTAGTATTGCTGATTGAAGGGGTTTTTTTCCATCATCTTTTTAGGACTAACATTTTTTTATTGATTGAGTGACGTATTATTGTAAAACGTAAAGTAGACCTTAGAGTCTTAATGAATCAAATTTGATTAGTCAGTATTGAAACACAGGACAAGGTGATAATACCTAGGTGATACCTAAATATAGGATGTCCTTGCTCTAGGAGCTAGTTCTAACTTTTTTCTTCTATATGCTTATTTGAAATTCTGATCTACTTCCAATGAAAGAAGTAGTTTCCTTGTTTTAGCCATACAGAAAAAAATAATTATAAACATTGTGATTCTCTATCATACAGAGGATTAAAACACAAGTCCTTTTAATTTGACATTAATTTCCTAGTGTATATTCATAGTAAAAGAAACCCCACAGGTCAGAAATATAGGGAACAAAGTATTTATAGTAAATTTCTTACTAGCCCCCAAATGGAGTTACTTCAGACCTTGAAATAGGGGTTCATATTCCTTCTAGAATTTTAAGTCTAATGTAAATTATGGATGATCTCATTTTAGCTATGAGTTTCCCCAATTTAATCTTAATCATGATAAGCTTGAGATAGAAAATCTTTATCTTCTTTTATTAAATATAAACTTGTCTTTTAGTGCTTTAGCTGTCTCTTCTTGTTTTATGAAAGAAGGAGATAATGTTATTTACATATTCC
Source organism: Apus apus (assembly GCF_020740795.1). Lineage (NCBI taxonomy): Eukaryota > Metazoa > Chordata > Aves > Apodiformes > Apodidae > Apus > Apus apus. The sequence continues at coordinate 56,250,816 of NC_067282.1, read as the reverse complement.
TACTTACATATTCATTGTGTTTTGTAGGTCATGTGTGCTCTGTTCAACTTAAAAGACAATTTAAATAAAACCTGTATATGTAGAGTCTTTCTTCATTTTCAATATTGGTCTGAGGTGTTGGGCTCTCTACTTGAGGTAATAAACCCCTTTTTTTCCAACTGATCTGTGAAAGACGAGAAATAGTACCACGATGGCATATGCATATTCCAAATGTACACTACACATAAAGATAGTCCAAGTAAAAAGAAAAAAGAAGGAAAAAAAAAAATATAATCAACTTGTCAAAAGTCTCTCTCTTTGATTTGCAAATAGGAATGTTGCATATATTTTGAGAAAATAACAAACACATTGGTGATGGTATCTGTATTACCTCTACTGAAGAAAAGGTCAACAGCTCTATTCCTTATCTTAAGTTTTAAACTGTTTCACAATTTTCAATAGTTACATATCAATTTTTGGACAGCAAATACAATTTTATGACAGGTGACCTTATCCTTGTCAGAAGGAGATGAACGTTAGAGCTGTACATCAAAATGAAATACATTCTTTATAATTTTGTCACTGTTACTAGGGTAGAATAACACATCTCCATTTAATGCGTACCATTTACCTTTGAAGACTAAAGTTCAAAAAAGTTAAAAGAAATAATACAATAAAAAGTTATTATATAATAACACTACTTCTTTTAAAGTAAAATTGAGAAACTATTTCCAACAAGATCATTTTTTCAGTATCTTGACTTAAAAAGTATCAGCAGTTTGTTTTCCTATATATTTCTTTTTGTACAGAGGCTATTTTCCATTTTTCTTCTTACACTATTTATCCAATGAAGAACAAAGCAACATTTCTTTATCTGATCTTCTGTATTAGGTCTACCAAATAATCTATATTTCTTGAAAGAGAATAGATGTAATGTTATGTTATACTAACCAAGGTACTCAGACTTAATTCAAAACAGCCTATTTTACTATAATTTATCTAGCTGTACCATATTCTAACTACTTCTTGAAGTGTATGCTTATAACATTTTGACTTAGGATTTAGGCTGTTTACAGATTTATTTATTGAAATCAACTCTTTGAACACTGTCTCTTTTAATTGATGTTCAAATTGTTAAATTTCACAGTCTATTTTAAAAATAAAATTACAAAATTAATTATGTACCAGCTTTTAAATAACCTCTCAATACTGGATGAGTTAACAGATGTTAACTGATGAAGCACCTTATAACAATGATCTCTAATTGGGAACAAAGAGCATTTCCTTCAATGCTTACATTGTCCTGATTCTTTCTACATTGGAGACACATGGATTTGACGGGTGGACTGTTTGTTTGAAAGTGTCTTTGTCAGTAACACAAATGTCTGTTGGAGTTCCTGAAAATAAACTTTCCTCCCAGTGACATGTAAATTTAGGTAGACTCAGAAATTCAGACCTTGAGATTGGACTTCATTCAGACTATAAGAAGGAAAATATGGGCCCTTACATCTCTCCAGTATAGATAAATTGTTTGACAGTAAAATATGGCAATCTTCAGCCACATCCTCAGACAGGACTGAAGAGAGAAGGATGAGCAGCAAGCCCACATTACACCCTAGTTGTCCTGGTCTATGGAAAGATACCAAAGGCAAATGTGAAACTTGCAATGGATCTCAGGTGAGTGTGCAAACCTTTTTTCACTGTTTTCAGAGAAGTATAGCTTACATACTTGGTCTATACTCATTGTGATGTTTCTGTGCTTTTTAGTTTAGACTTCTCTTTGATAATTAAACACGCAGTAAAGACTCTGTGTTATCTAAATTACACAAGATAAGATCAGTAATCAGGAGGAAATACATGCAGTATTTAAAATATCAGCTGATCGTCCTCAATAAAAGGTGCTCCTATATATTAAGATAAGTCGTCTTGAAGAACTTCTGAGATCCAACAGGTGCTTTGGAATTTTAAACAAGATTAGTCAGGTGTAATGAAAGTTACTCTTTCAGGCATTTATTATTCTTTGATTGCATTTCAGAAGTCACATTCCTCTGTGAAGTAACTTTCTTTTTGGCAACCAGGAAATGTCCTCTGAAAAGATAATCAGTTAAGACAGAAATCTGGAAGGACACAACAGGCACAGCTTGAGACGTTCATTTTCTACCTGTTGAGAATGTGGTGGCTGTGCACTTCTCTTGCTGTGTTCTGAATCACACAATTTAATATAGATAATTGAAAGCTGAAAGAAAGACTGAATATGAACAGTAAAAACACAAGCCAGAGGACATTACATATAACATTGATTTCTGTCAGTCTAGTTATAGATGACAGAACATGATGATACAAGTTTTGTAATTGCAGTATTGTCTTATGAAAAGAGATGTGACAATATTTAAATCTATAAAATTACTTGGTTTAGTTGTTCATTATCCACATCCTTCTACTTGTCTTTGTTACACCATCTAGCAGAAAATTTTAAACCAGAGGCAGCATCATGGTCGTATTAAAAAAACAAAACAAAACAAAAAAAAACCCACCCCAACAACAAATGCTATGTATATTTTTGTCTAATTGTGGGAAGGGAAGGAAGGCAAGGAAAGGGAAATCATACTAGAGATTTAATATAGGAGAAAGAGAAAGAGGGGAAAAAAAGAAGCAGCAAAGCAATCATAAAAATTTCTTCTCTAAAAACAAACAGCAAATATCTTTACTCATGATACAAAACTAAATATGAAGCTGATATGAATTACATAAACTGTCGGATGCGGTCTACTGATTTGCTGTACTTAGACATATAAAATGGTAAACAAATGATCAGGCAGGCCCAGAAATTCTACCTTGTTTTTCATGAAGATAAATAATATCTTTCACTTGTTTTCTCTATTTTGTAATGAGAGTGAAGAACTGGGAGCATACAATGACAATTCAAAAACCTATTTAAGTCTCAAGTGCCGGCAGCTCCATATTTGTGTTTAATCCCCATTAAGTGGGTATGTTTTTCAGAATTCCACAGTTTTACTCAGAGAATTCACCTGATACTCATTGGTCAAGCTTTGTATTAAACTTAGGTGTTGCGTGAAGAATCAGAAACAGGAATAATACTCCAATATTTTACCCAATAGGTTTATTACTACCTTCTTCTTCCTCCTGTTCTATTAATTAATCTTATTTAATTAATTCTACTTCATTAATCCTGTAACTAACAGTAGATTTCTCATCTCCGTAGTGACATGCTGTAAATACTCCATTTCAAAGTCAGTGGCAGATAAACAGCTCCAAAAGGTCTGCCCTAAGCATGAAGCTACATGATGAATGTAAGCACTTAACTGCTGAAAGCCAACAAAAGAAGAAGGTCCTGCTTCCTTTTTGCCCCTTTCCTCTGTCCTTATTCCTTACCTCACAATTTCACTGCATTCCCCTGTGCAGCTGAGGGAGCTTAGGTTGTTCAGCCTGGAGAAGAGAAGGCTGCAGGGAGACCTCATAGCAGCCTGCCAGTACCTGAAAGCACCTACAGGAAAGCTGGGGAGGGACTTTTTACAAGGAATTGTAGTAAGAGGACAAAGGGTAGTGGATTAAAACTTAAAGAGGGGAGATTTAGATTAGACATTAGGAGGACCTTCTTTACTGTGAGGGTGGTGAGACATTCAAAACAGGTTGCCCAGGGAAGTTGTGGAAGCCCCATCCCTGGAAGTGTTCAAAGCCAGGTTGGATGGGGCTCCGAGTAACCTGATCAAGTGGGAGGTATCCCTACCAATGCAGGAGGGTTGGATCTAGATGGCCTTTAATGTCCCTTCCAACCATAGCCATTCTATGATTCTATGATTTTGCAAGCCTGTACAATTGCTCAGGTTGACTTTGTAGGAAGTATTCTCCAAGGCTAAGAACTTGAATCAGAGGATGGCAGCATCTGAAAAGTGCCAGATTTGGTGCAAGGTATGTGGTATTAGCTCGTGGTTGGAAGCAAAGAGCAGGAGGGTGATAGGAATCACCTTTTAGGTAGTGAGAAGCTACTGAACCTACTTAATTTTTACCACAAGTGATTCAGTTAAGATCATGCAACAAATATGCTAGAAGCAATAAACACTAAAACAGAGGAGCTTTGTTCTGAATTTCCTTCTTTAACAACATGACTTCTATTCCCCTCAGAAATAAAATGTTAAGTGAGTCACTTTATATGTGCCATGTTTTACTGTACATCTGTGTGCCATAGAGTTTTAATAAGACACCATACCCTTTATGTCTTTAGAAGTATAATAGTATTCCATGCACTCTGCATATCTATTTCAGCTTCATAATGTGAGTAGGACAGGAAAAGATTTTTTTATTTTTTTGGTAGAAATGAGGTGAAGATCTCAATTAAATGTCATGTTTTGTACGAGCAATGTTCCATAATCAATAATCTATAATCCAATGTGTGTTTCTAGTTCCCCATCAATGTCCTTCAGAAAAGAAATGGAAGCAGAAGGGAAATCTGTAAAACTTACTAGATAGTAAGACATTGGTTATTTCAGGAGGAAAAAGACCAGACATGATTGCACTCAATTTTATGCCAGTTTTTCATCTCTGATCTGCTGCAGGTTGGTTTAAAAAGTCAAGCCAACCCTAATATAGCCATATTTCTTTTAATTTCTTTATAAGAAGCTTTTGTTTAAGATCACTTTTTTTTTTTCCTACTATTTTATTTCATATAGATTGAACAACTGATTTTTTTAAAGTCTTTAAGGCAAAAATATTAACTCTACCTTTTTTCCTCTTTCTACACTCAAAAATGTACAAGGAAAATAATGTTAAATGTTCATAACACTATCTTTAATTACTACACTGGAGGCTGAACTCCACACCGTAACACTCCTGAATGCTAGGAGAGTAAGTGTGGATCTGAGTTATTTCTGACTCTTGTCTAGAGTACTTACTGTGTGCTAGTGCTTCTTTCTAGGTTCATTTAATAATTTCATTTCTTTCATCTAAACACACATCTAGTAGCAGATACTTATTGGCTGCAAACTTTCCTCTCACTGAGGTCAGTCTCTGATGCTGAAAATGGTGGATAATGGAGAGGGAGGCTTCAAAGGGAACATGAAGACGTTTTGAGAGCAACAGGGGCAAATGTACGGGAGTTAATTGACACTGCCATAAAAATGGGAAACACCTGAGCAAATACATCACAGATCAAAAGAGAGAGAAATGGCCTAAAGAAAATCAGAGGGAAAAGGGAAAATAAAATGCATTCCAAAACTTCCAAAACTCTGCATGTAACTTTGTTACATTAGCTATAGAGGTGCAATCAAGCTGCAAAAATCAGATTTTGTACACCCCAGAGTTCAGGGTATTAAATCTAGTGTTTTGATCCACAACCTTTTATACTTGATAGCATAAGCTCACTGAAGAAAACTAATTGACTGTGTCCTCTGATAACTAAAACATTACCCCTTTAGTCCTTTTGTCCTTAATAATAAAAAGATAAAAACATATCTTCTTCACTCAGTAGGGAATACTAATGACATTTGATTATTTTTTCCATACTTTTTCCTTCTAAAATATCTAGAGGTTTGTTCTAACTACACTCAAGGTATGTCTGTGAATGACAAAGTTAACGTTTTATAAGACATGCAATTCTTTTACCAGTTAGCAGTAAAAGGATGAAATCTCTCTGCCTCTCAAAAAAAAAAAAAAAAAAAAAGTTGTTTTCTTCTTTTTTTTAGTTTCAATTTTATTTTGTTTTGAAGCCCTAGAAAGCTGGATTCTTAAAAAAAAAAACAACACACAAACAAACAAAAAACAAAAACAGCCACAAAACCTTAAAAGCATAAAGGAACACAGATTAGAGGAAATGACACCTAGCCTACAGGGGCCATTTACTGAAAGTAATCTTGATATGATGCAATAAAAAACTCTGTAGATACTGTGAATATATATCTTTAATTGCATATATATACTCAATCGTTTTCAGTCACATTCTATTCTTCCCCTTAAACCTTAATGTTTTTCTACTTAATTGTGAGATCTTCTGCACAGTGAGCTTATTTTTATAGTTACTGCAAAGCACTGACCACCTTTAGAGTGCTATAAAAATTAATAAGAGAAACATCATTTCTGAAAGGTGATTACTCTGTCACCCAGCAGCCACTTCCTAAAAAAGGATTACTGAGCTATCTTCATAATCAGAGGTACTCCCAAAAATTTGTGTTTAAATAAGTAATATGACATTTTTAATTGTAGTTAACTCAAAACCTATTAAACAGCCTCCTTTGTTGAGCTTTTTTTACTTTCTTAGTAATTGCAATGTTACTTATGATCACCATAACTAATTCTTAATTTAATTCTTAGTTAGGATGAATGTCAAGTTAAAATGTGAGTGACTTTAAAAGTGTATTACTTGTAAATGATATAGAACTCTTAATCTAGATTAATTTTCTTTCCAATAGATGATTCCAACTGAAAATACTGGCCAGACCCTGGTCCTCAAAATCTATTCATGATTACTGCCCAAAGTCTGGGAATTCAGGACAGACTGTCAAATGCAGTACACCTGTTGTGGTTTGGGACAACACAACAACAAAAGGAATAGCCACATGGCTGCTCACTTAACCCCGCCACCCCTCCCCACCCCCATCACCACACACACCACATCCCTCTGGGATGAGGAGGACAAAGCTCCTGGGTTGAGACAAAGGACAAGGAGGATTCTTCACCGATTAAGGTCCTGGGCAAAACAGACTCGGGGGGAAGAATAATAATTTAATTTCACACTAATCAAACACACACAGGACACAGACAACACACAGAGCAGGGCTTGCATATGTTACCCCATCCCTCTCTTCTTCCCGGGCCCAAATCACTTAGTTCCCAGTTCCTCTCCCTCCTTCCCCCCAGCGGCACAGGGGGACAGGGGATGGGGTTTAGAGTCAGTTCACAGGCTGGTGGTTCCTGCTGCTCCTTCCTCCTCAGGAAGAAGGATTCCTTACAGTCCTTCCCTGCTTCCCCACAGGGTGTCTCCCATGGGAGAGAGTCCTCCACCAACTTCCCCTTCATGAGTCCTTCCCACGAGGTTTGGAGCTGCTCCAGCCTGGGCTTCCCACGCAGTCACGAGTTGCTTTGGGAACAGCCACCTCCCCTGGCGCCAGGGTCTTCCAAAGCTGCGCAATCAGAGTCCACAGGCAGCAAATCCTCTGGCCACAAAATCCAAGTCCACTGGCCAAGTTCACGCCTCTTGGCGCCTTCAGGGAATGTTCCACCACAATCCTCCATGAGTGCAGAGGCACAGCTGCCATCTCACCATGGGTTGCAGGGAAACTTCTGTTTGGGCACCTTCTTCCCCTTCTTCCTCACCAACCACCATCACCACTCTCCTTCCCCAGCACAGCTCCTCTCCTGCTGCACAGCTCTTCTTCCCCTAAGTGCTTCTTGGCTCAGCTGTTATAGCTCTTCTTTTGTATGTTAATCACAGAGGCACACCTACTGTCCCTCTAATGGCCCCTTGCCTGGGTTTGGAGCAGGGGGAGCTTCTCAGCTTCTTACTGGAGCCACTCCTGGAGCCCTTCCCCCGCTACCAAAAAGCCCACCAAGCGAACCAGAACAGGACCATAGGGATGAAAGGAAGCATGAGAAATTAAACTAAATAGCTCTTGCATGCAGGAGATAAAGGACCTCCTAGCTGGCTGTTCTACCTGTGCTGAAATTCCCAAAGTGTTACTGTACCCACAGATCCCTATTCTCTCATGTCAAGGTCAGGCAAGCAGTCACAGAAGCATGATAATGTTGGTTTTATTATAGAAAATGTCATGAGTTGCCAAAATGTGGAATTCCCATTACTTGAAAGGTTTATTTAAAGTGAGAAGGGTTGTTTGCTTTTCTTTTTTAAATTATGCAATTTCAAAACATATGGCCAGAGTAGACAGGTAGCTTTGATGAATAAGTGTATCTGTTGTAGGCAGATATCTCTGAATCTGTGAGAGAAAAGATGCAGTGAAAGTCTGTCTGTTCTGTCCTTTTGCCATACAATTCTGGTCTCCAGGAATTCAATAGTCTTTTCATTAACTACATAATTACATAATCTATTAATATCCACGTTTCTGGTGACTTGTGCAGAAGCTTACCATTTTAGTGAAAAGCAAGAGCATTTAAGTATCAATTTTCTCTGCAAAATGGATTTTAAAAATGGTTTATTTGTAGCATCACATTAAAGTGGAATGAGAGAAACAAGTATCAATAGTGAAAACACTGACACTATAGCATCCCAAGTCTTTTAGCTACCTGCTGCTGGCTCATCAAGAGACACAACTCTGGGTATACTGTTAGCCGCTTATGCCTCAGACAATGTCAAGTCATATAAGCCATTATTAGCCATGGTCTCTGCTATCAGTCTGTCACAAACATGGGGAAAGGAATTAACATCCACTCTGGCAATAGATGTCCTTTGTTCACAGAAATGGAGTTGTATACAAACGCAAATATAGAACTAAATATGCCAGATACTTAGGACTCAGGAATTAAAAATACATTGTACCAGGAAATAAATAACAAAATAAAAACAAATAACAAAAAACCCCAAACAAACAAACAAAAACCTACAAAAAAAATCTAGTTTTTAAAAGCTGCTCTCTGGTAAGTTAAAGTGAGGCTATAGGTAACACTGAAGGGAAAAAAAAAATTGTTAGTTAACTGCAGACATTGACAGTGCATTTAATATATGTAGCTATAAACATGTAGTGGCATTGAGCATGTTCCTCTGAAGCATTCACATGGGGCTGTCAGATAGCACACAAGAACTACAGGAGACCTGTGCCATTCTGGAGCAATAGCTGGCATCCAGGCAGGAAAAATACTACAAAATAGAGCATGCATAGATTGTGAGATTTATCTCTGTGTCTATATATGTTTGTGTGTCTGTGTATATGTGTTTATATATAAACTATATACACATACATGGAAGTTTAGCTGATTTCATATTAATGTATAAAAATGAAACAGAGAAATTATATATTCAACTGCTTTGAACTAGGTTAAATAAACCATGTTTTAAGACTATAGAGATCGTAAAAGTCTGTTTACAGAACAGGAACAGAAATAATCCCAATGAATTTTTACTAGATCAGACTCAGAATATTTTTAAATTGTTTTTCTGCCTTGAATGTCACACATTCCCAGTACTTCTTGCCATTTACAAATGCATTTTTCTCTAGAACTGGAATAGTAATATCTAATACTTAGCAAGTGAACCTTCAGGCACTTAGACAAAACTGCAGACATACAATGAAACAAATAAAAAATAGAATACTGGAGTACCAAATGATATTCTGTAGGATGCCACAACCATACAAGACTCTTGATTCACTTCATCACATCTATACCCACTAATATTATCTACACAGAAAACTAAGTGTAGAGTCTTTGTTCCTCACCAGAATCTAGCTACATCTCTGACTACATCAGCTAGCCTTGGCTAGCATCTGGTTCCTCCATTTCTGTTGAGGACACCTCTTCTTAAGGCATATTACGAGAGAGTATCAGCAGCAATTAAGAGTCTGTCTCACCTTCTGCTACTTGGCACCAGCTGAGCACGAGATTTTGTGCCTACCATGTCAGATGAATGTCATCCATTGAATTCACTGGGTTTTGAGAAAGGAAGGAGGTGAAACTGCTTTTCTGTGTTATCTGCTAACTTGTTTAGCACTAGATTTAGTCTAGCAAGGAGAAACTGGAAGGAGCTCAGTGCGCCAATGAGTTTGATCCTTTGCCATCACAGATGCTATGTTACATAGATAGATTTCTCTCCGTAGTACAGTTAGTTCAGATTTTTTAATTAGTTAATTCCTTTGGGAGAATATTGAAGGTGAAGGTAACATAGATAGGAGAAGAACAAGAAAATTTCATAGGTATATTGTCTGAAATCTAATCCAGGAAGTAATTGAAAATTGTTCAACAGGAAAGATGGAGTGAGAAAAAGGACTTAGAAGGGGCCATACAGGTGCAGAGGCACATTTATTTTCATGTCTCATATTAAGTTTGCTCTATGTATCAAGTTTATCTTCAATTAGATTTTTGTTGTCGTGCAAATTAACCTCAGAAATAGGAAACACTTTTGGCTTGTTCATTTCAGGAAAAAGATGGTAGTAGTTCTTCCTTAAGACTCTGAGTCTTAGGGTCTCAGGGTCTTAATATTGTTAAGAATTCTTATTGCTAGTAGATCCCACTAAGATCATGTATTTTGGAATACATGGATTTTCAGCTGCCTATCATAGTAATCCTGTGACAACCATGAAAGAATATGTCTTCTTCCTAAGCTTGTAACAAAAATTCTTGTTAATAGTCCTTGCACTGTGGAATGTTACGTTTCAACACATTTTGTTAACTGACGTAATGTTAGCATAATCGAGTCTTTACACACAACTCAGATTCCTCAAAAACTTTGATCAGTGCCTGGCTCCCCTGCTTCTGCCATGCCTTGGTGTCAGGCTCTTCAAATCAACCTTCATTCCAGGAAGTCATTTCTCAGGAATACAGATTGAGTGCATTCTTGAAAAAGAAAAAAAATAACAACAATAAAACCAACCTTGCTTCCTAATAAGAAAATTTTCAAACAGCTCTCATTGCTCTAATATGAGCAGTCTTCTAATCTTTAAAATCTCTTTCCTTCTGTGCCCCTAACATGTCTCTCCAGTTTCCATTTCTACAGCTAGATATAGTCACACTTTTCCTCTTACAGTGCCAGTGATAATGCTTTTCAGTAGCATTTTCCCTGCTGTTATATCCATGTCAGCCTTAGCTGTACCTTAGCAAGATCCATCACCTTGTTCCTCGCTGACAGAATAAAGTTCAATTTCCTGACTCAGCTCTAGGGTCAGACTGCAAACTTTTCCTAACACACAGGTTTTAATAATGCACATTTGACTCTTCCTCATGTGGATGTGAATTTCTGGTGTTTTGTTGTTTTTTTGGTTTTGTTTTGTTTTGTGTTTTGTTTTTGTGTGTGTGTGGGTTTTTTTGTTTTTGTTTTTGTTCTTGTTTTTTGTTTGTTTGTTTGTTTGTTTGTTTGTTTTTGTCTTTGCTCTTTTACAATATAATTCTGTCTTCAGTTCTTCTGTAATTCAGTTTTGCTTCTCCAGACTAACACTCTTGCTAACACCATTGATACTCAAATGTAAAAAAAATTAGCATGGCCTTATGTGAGTGTTTAGCTAGGAAAAAAACCCAACAACTAAGAGGCTAGCTGTTGTTGCTGATATTCTACCAACTTACTAATAAAGTACATAACTCTATTTCCTTGTAAACAGCAGAAAATATAGGAAATTTATATTTTTAGTATCTCTGACCTAAGCTAGTTGTATCTGTACTTAGCAGAACTTAATGTTACACAGAATTAGACCTATTCGCAATTCATGTCAAGGCAGTTACCAAGTTTCTTGGTTGCCAACACAGAATCTGGTGGTAACTTTTTTGTTTTTCCTCAAGAGTAAGGGTAGGACCAGGGTGAACTCTCTCATTTTTTATTAGCCTTTTGAGAAGTCTGTTTTGCATAAGCAAACAGACAAATATTTACTTAATGGGTCAGCATTCCTCAATACAGCATCTCTCTGAATCCACACTAGCACATCGTATGGCCTTGACAGATTAGAAGTCCTGACTCCAGGTTTCTGACTTCTAAGAACAAGAATTTCAGTCTTCCTTACAGCCCCATGTAAGTTGACATATTCTAGATGTGGGTGTACAGGTTGAAGGAAACACATTTTTCAGCTGCTCGTAATCAGTTTGCATTGCCAACTTCAAATCCCAGCAGTTGGTGGGATCCCTTGACCATCTCCACAAAACTGCTTTAGATAAAAAGTACTGCTACTGTCCTTGTGGAGAGAAGGTAAATAGCGCATGCTACTGTAACATTTTTAAATGGAAAATATATAACAGCATTTAATCCGAAGGAATGATGTTGAAAGATGTAATGCAGAAGACTTTAAGTTGAAAGTTTGTGTTCCTATTTGCAAGCGTTCCTCAGTCTCATTACATGTTATTTCTATGGCCACCTATTAACATTCTCACATAATATCCTGTTATACAGAAATCCTGTTTTCTGGAGTGTTTTTAATGGAACACAATAATTATATTAATCAATAGCTATATTCATCAAAAGGACTGAACTGTTAAAATTAAGGTCCTTGGAAATAATTTCTGTATCATTTGCAGTTTTGAGCAATGAAGAACATGATTTATTTTTTTTCTCATTGCAGTTAAATAAAATCTGTTCTATGCACCTAAGAAACAGCTATAAGTTATTCTGGGCATTTGTTGTTTTTTTGTTGTTTTGGTTTTTGTTGTTGTTGTTGTTTTTAACTGTCATTTGATTTGAACATCCACATCTTAAAGAATAAGATGCTAGTGAATAGTTTAGCACAAATAATCTTCAAATAATGGACAACTCTCTACTATGCAACAAAGAGGCACATTTAAAAAGGAAATTATAATTATTCCCCTTTTATAAGCTAGACATTTGTACTTCTGAAATACCAAGGCTTTTAAGTGGGAGCTAAATTAATCTTTATTAATCCTTGTTATCATGATTGCATAATGTCTGGATTTAAATGTCTGATGTACAGCTCTCTGTTTCCTGCTTCTCTGGCAATCAGAAGTGTGAAAATAAACCTTACACTTTAAAAGAAACACTTCATTTGAAAAAAAAATAGATCTAATAATCTGTACTATTTAAAAAAAAAAAATTACTTCACATGAGAATAAATATACAGCATGTCAGAGTTTCAGACTTGCTATTTTATGTTAAAATATGCACTGTTACATGTCAGAGCTGTGAAAATGGGAGGTAAAACAAGAAGGCAGTTGGCCAAATAGGGATAGCAAGATTTTTTTTCCATTAAGATTTTTATTTTTTTGAGAATATTGCTCCTACAATTTAATTACAGCATTTAAAACACCCTCTAAAATGGTCTCTGTGCACCCTACTGAAACTTCAAACTACCCTAATTAATTATTAGATCAGAGTCAAAAAACAAAAACAGGTTTGAGTTTGAGTCTTCATGTGCTTTTTTACAAGCTCTTATGCTGCAGAAATGAGCCATAATTCAAATAACCACTTTAAAACAACAGACACAGTGTATAATGCCATTTTAAATACTTTCTTCAAACACATCATTAGTTTAGAGTTCAGCTTACATTAACTTTACTGTTGCAGATCTAATTGTTGAGGAGAAGAGGGGTTCCAACTTTATTGCAAACATGTTCTGCCTAAACAAGCTTAAAAAGAGTGCTCAGATGGAACAGATTTCTTAGCTAAGTACATTAATTCTCAGAAATGAATGCATAATCTAGGCTTAAAAACACTGTCAAAACTATATTTTTTCCCAAGCTCTGTTTGGGTTCTTAAAATTGTTTAAAAATTAATTAAAATTGCTATAGTTTAAATTCCATTTGATAATGTAAAGTTAATACACTGAGTAACAAAAGTATATCTCTCTCTCTGTAAGGTTGTTTGTTTGTTTTAATTTGTGATGTTACAGGAAGTCAGTTTAAACTGTAGCGTTACACAATATGGATGAAAAGTGTAGTATAAATAATTGAAGCCATATTTCAAGAGGAAAAATTACTATTGACTCCTGTTTAGACAAGTAAGTTGATAAAATGTTGTTACTAATTCAAGTGCAATGTGCTGTGAAAAACGTGTGTTCACTGTTTAAATGATAATACAGACCTTGTGCAAATGTCATTGACAGACTTTTATGTCTCCAGCAGCTCATTCATGACCAATAATTCTTTAAAGTTTCTCTAATAAGTAGCTGCTCCTTAAGGGCTGACACAATCTGTTGGACAAGACTAATTACACCTACACTGCCAAAGCAAGTTTTTCTTGATAACAACTTGCATAACAATAACCTAACTTAGACTACACACAAAACTAGCTTTAGTTTTATGGCCTCCATGTTGCACCTCCAGTGCACTGTTGAAAAGGGACAGCCTTGACAATAGGTACATCATGATCTTTACTGCAAGTCACAGGAATTCCCTCCAGCATTCATAACACTACACATGACCTATGAGATCTTCTTAGCATCAAGTTACAGTTCACTGTGCAACATGCTGTGCACCCCATAACCTTTGTAGAGACAGAGCCTTTGAAAGCTTCACCCATTCTCATGTACAGTTTTGAAGTATACAGCATGAGGAAGAATCCTCACAGAGACCAAGGTCTTCCAATAGAAAAGTCAGGAAGCATGTTTCTCTCTTGCTGAAAGAAATGTCCATTATTTCTTTTCTTGCATGTAGGGGAAAAAAATAAATCTCATATATATTTATTTATTGCTAAAACTTCATGCAGACTTGGAGGGTTTTATGGCATTTATTTTCTAGACTTATCATTGCCCTGGTAAACTCTTGATATGAATATCAAGCATTGCAACTAAAACACCATTGTCATTCCCACACTGGGTATCATGGTTTGTCCATTCCTACAGTAATACTTAGGATCATTTCTTCTGTGTTCCACTGCTGTATATAAACTTCTCAGCTTTGAGTTCACACTTCTTCATAACCCAGCAGACCTGTGATTGCCTCCTAATAGTTTAAGAAGATAATATTTACTAGAAGTTTGTTATAACCTCCTGAAAGGCTGAGAATGGGTATTCTCTGAGTGATTCTAGTCAGCCTTCAAGTAGAGTCAAACAAACCTGTTTGAACCATTGTATTCTCAGGGGACTAAAAGTACATATGAAGTCAGATGCTCTATTTTACCTGAGTGGAAGAAATAAGCAACCTGACATACTTGTTTCTTAAACTGATTTTTCCAGTGTAATTGCTGATGTAAATCCATTTTAGTGTGAAGACAAATAAGCTAGATTAAACCAAATCTGCATATTTTACACCATTTTGGTGTGACTTTGTTTTCATACAGTGATTATGTAAGTTCTCAGTTAAGAAACCAAAAGCTAGCAAAACACCACTGAATTTTATGCCCATGAACATGAATCAACATATTCAGTATAAAGAATATTGGTTTGGTTTGCATATTCCATGCCTCAGCATCTATCCTCTGTGCTTTGGGTTTAGTGCATACTACAGTGACCAATATGTTTTGTGCAAAATATGTTAGAATATTAATGTAGATTCTCAATTGTGTCCCAGTAATTAAGTAACAGCTTTACTTATCTTTCCTTTAAAAAAAGAATACCTCTGTTTTTTCAAGTGTACCTCAGATACGAGTTGATCATAGAATCCTAGCATGGTTTGGGTTCAAAGGGACCTAAAAGGTCACCTCATTCCAACCCCCCTGCATGGACAGGGAAAACTCCCACTAGACCAGGTGCTTAGAGCCCCATCTAACCTGCCCACGAACACTTCCAGGGAGAGGGGAGCCACAACTTCTCTGGGCAACCTGTGACAGTGTTTCACCACCCTCACACTAAAGAATTGCTTCCTAATATGTAACCTAAATCTACCATCTTCCAGTTTAAAGCCACTACCCAATGTCTTGTCACTATACGCCCTCTCCAGCTTTCCTCTAGGCACCCTTCAAGTACTGGATCAGCGTTATAAGGTGTCCCTGGAGACTTGCCTTCTCCAGGCTGAACAACCCTAACTTTCTCATGGGAGAGGTGCTCCAGCCCTCTGATAATCTTCAAGGCCCTCCTCTAGACTCTCTCCAATAGTTCCATGTCCTTCTTTGTTGAGGGCCCCAAAACTGGACACGGTACTCCAGGTGGGGTCTCATGAGAGAGGAGTAGAGTGGGAGAATCACCTCCCTTGACCTGCTGACCATAATTCTTTTCATGCTGCACAAAATATGGTTGGCTTTTTTGGTTGCATGAACACATTATCAGCTCATGTTGAGCTTCTCATCAACCAACACACCTAAGTCTTTTCCTTAGGGGTGTTCTCAATCCATTCTCTGCCCAAACTCTATTTGTGCTTGGGATTGTCCTGACCCTGGTACAGGACCTTGCACATGGCCTTATTGAATTCTATGAGGTTGGCATGGGCCCACCTCTCAAGCCTGTCAGGGTCCTTCTGGAGAGCATCCCTTCTCTCCAGCTTATTGACTTGCTGATGGTACACTCAATTCCACTGTTCATGACACTGACAAATATGTTAAACAACACCAGCTCCAGTACTGGCCCTTGAGAAATGCCACTTGTCACTGGTCTTTATTTGGACATTAAGCCATTGACTATAACTCTATGAGTGCGACCATCCAGCCAATTCCACCGAGTGGTCCATCCACTGTATGTTTTCAATTTAGAGACCAGGATGTTGTGCAGGACAATGTCAAACACTTTCACAAGTTCAGGTAGATGACATCAGCTGCTCTTCCCTTATTAACCAGCACTGTGACCTCATTGTAAAAGGCCACCAAATCAGTCATCCACTGGTCAGTCACATTACTTTATTCTGGTCTTTCTCCATCATTCATTAAAAGTGATACCCAAAAGTCAGCGCAACAGAGCAGCTAAAATTTTGTTAGTGTATAGGAAAAAGTATTAATATTTCTGTATGTGATTGCTAAGACATATGAGCAATAGTTTAAAACTTTTGTTTTACATTTTTACCACAGAGTCTGGCATTTCTGGCTGATTTTCGTTTTCTGGGGATGTCATCAGAGGATGTTACCTTAGAGAATAGTAATGCTGGTTTGATGCACAACAGATAATCCTAGGTGTTGTGAAGAAAACAAATCAAAGCAAAAATAAACAAAGGGGAATTTGATTAAAATAGCATCACATTTCTTTCTCAGTTGTTTTTTTTCCCTTTCAAGACTCAAAGAAAAGTCACTATATTCTCAAAGTCAAGGCTTTTTAACCTTTCATCTGTTTTATTGATTGAGACTAGCTTGGTTTGATGTATGTGTACAGTATACTCAATCTAAGTTTCCTTAGACACACATCCAAAGATTCATAGAGATGAGATTCATTGTAAGAAATACAGCAGTTATTTTTGTAATACTGTGATTAATTCAACCTTAATTCCTTATTATTAATTAATTATTTGGAACTTTGAAAGAGAACCAATACTCTGAAACACTTAATTATCTGAGCATGAGAATAATACAGTAATTAGTAAGTATCTTCAGAGTTTAGAAGAAAGTACTGCATCTTTAATCTTTACTAGCTTTAGTAACTTCAAAATAAAAACCTAAAAGCCCCACTAGGTCACTTTGCACCTTCTCCTTGGCTAAATTGGACCCTCTTCTTGCAGCTATGATATCATGTTGCATATTTGGAAACTTGACATATGTCACACTGAGGACAAGAAGATTAAAGTGCTTTCCTTTTCCACTGTTTTCCTGACTGTTAATCCTATATTGCCTCAAGACCTAGAATATGCAGCTTGCTTAATAATGCTCTTTGAACTTTACAGTGATTGATCTATTGCAATTAAACTTTGAACTCTAAATATTACTAGGTCATCTTATTTTCAGCAGTTGTAGACCTGTGAGTACTCTTTAAAATGAAATCCTATGGTGGTTAAGTCACTAATCCAAGAGAGGACAAAAACCAAATCATCTAAATGACCAGCCATGCCCTTTGTTGCAGGAGGAAATAAAAAACTGGAAAAGAACAGTAATGTTGAAATGGGAATGTATTTCTAATTCAAACACTGAATTGTGTAATAACCATTATCAAGCAGGTCCACTACTCAAGTGTAACACTTCAAAATAAAATAAAATAAAGCCCTATGCTAGGAATCAGAGTTCTGAGGAGTTTTGAACAGATCATTTTCATAAAAATGCCAGATTACTGACACCAGAATTTCTCCCTCATACTCACACTAACCAAACTGAGACAGAAAAACCCCGCCCTGCAGTACCATTCATTTCCTTAGTGGTTAGTATCTGCAGATCAGATGTTGCAAAGAGAAATTCAGCCTTCTCTTCAGCATCAGGTAGACCATGTAAAATTGTGTCTTTCACATCTCAGTGAGTCCCTTCTCTGTAACTTGGTGGATTTCTCAAGCGTAATACACACATGTTACTCATTAGCAATAGAATATTTGAAAGTCTTGAACACGAAACAAGACTTGACACTGAATAGATGCAAAGAATGAAAAATAAAATATGTAGGCAGCGACAGACAGAAATATTATAGAGAAGAATATAAAAACTGCTCTGAAAATAATTATTTAAAATAAGAAAATAAATTTTTTTAAGGTGCTAATCTATCATGGCATTATGTGTAGTTAGAACTCCATATAATCAAATTCACAAACAGCCACTTTCTTTCCTTCAATTTCTTCTAACAGCCCATGCCATCTTTTTTAACTCTTCATTATAGACATCTAAAAACAAGACAGAGAAAGAACGTCAATTTTCATATTTGTTTTCTAGCCTTTGAATAAGAATAAAGAGTAACATATCCACAGAAACTCTTTGAACCTTTACCACCCGCAGATTTGCACAGATGACTAAAACTCTACTTACTTTGTAGAACACATCACAAAGAGACAAGGAGAACTTACAAAAGAAGAAAAAATAGTGCCTCCTCATATTTGCAGTGTACTTTCCTTTTTCCACTCAGGGAAGATAGAGCATTAGTTTTCATCAAACCCTTACAAATATAATTTTCCCTATACAGGTCCAAAAATGTGAAGGCAATATAACTCATTTTAGTGACTTATCCAAAAGTTGTGCCTTCCAACTTTCTTTCCTGCACATAGGATATACAGAAAGAGCACACAATCTGCACATTTTTGTCATATCTTTTGCTTCATAAAATAATTCCTTCTTCCCGATTGGCTCTTCTATGAAAAAGCATAACTGTGAACAACAGTTCGTTGCTGCCATACTGTTTCATGTAGCCTTCCCTGGTTGCTGTTTCTGCAGGATTCCCCTCAGGGCTGGATCCCTCAGGTTGGTTTGGACGAGCTGCTTCAAAAATGACTGTCAGCATTCACTTTGCGGTGCAAGATGCAAGAGGAGCTATGCAGCCTCAGGGAGAGGAACAGCATTTTTACGAAATTGATTCACAAGAAGGAAAAAAAAATAGCAAAACCCTAATGATTTCTCCTATAGAATAGATTAGGAGAGACACAAGAAAACAAAACAAACCAAAACAAACAATAGAAAAGCAATATCAAAACTAACCAACCAACTAACCAAACAAACCAACAGACCACAAAAAACTCCAGACACTTAGAAAGAAACATATAAACACCACTGACTGAGGAGAGGCTTAGATGTGACCATCATAGCAAAAGACATAGTTACTGAAGCGAAAGGAAATAATGTTACACATATGAAATTCTGGCTTTCCAATGACAGTGGAAAAATGAGTTAATCAGGGCACTATTTGTTACATACTTCCTCACTGCAGAAATACATACAGCCTTTTTCTTTAATCACAACAAATGTGGTTTACAGACATCTAATGTTAGCCTGTTGATTTTTCATTTTGCATATTTAGTTTTCCAAAGGTGAACTTGTCCCATTGACTGAAAGACAGTGCTTTTTATTATCCATATAGTTTATATGAAATTATACAAAGCTTGGATATCTTTGGTTGATTTAAAATTTAAAGGTGTTGTTTTGAATGAATGGTTCCCTTGAACAAAATCAAGGTCACATTAGGGAAAAGTCAGAACAGACTAGTGAATTTTAGAGAGTATGTTCAAAGGTTTATCTGGAAAAGTAGAGTAGATCATCAACTTCTGAAGAGAGTTTTGTTTAGTAGAGATTAACAGCAGGAAAAAGAAATTAAAGATCAACTACAGACTTCTAGAATAAATTCTAAGAAACTGACCTTCTCAGGCTTGAGTAATGAGGTCACTGGAGAAAATGAGTAAACATATTCTTGCTTAAGAAAATTCACAGCAGAGTGCAACAAGTTCATCCAGATTCCTATACTGTTCCCCATTAACCACAGCTATTTTTCCTACATTTTACACACAATAGTCAGGAAATCACTTGTTCAGAAAGCTTTCGAAACCTGCATATTAGCTTTCCAAGACAAACCTTTACTTCCAAAAATATACAACATTTAGTATGCCTCTATAGAGAGGTTTAATTATTGAAGAGATTTTCAAATCTCTCCCCAATGCATTTAGTTATTTTTTAGATACGATTTCTTTCTTTCTTTTTTTTTTTTTTTTTTTTTTTTATTATTTTCAAGTGTATACCATGGATAACATATTTTAATAATAATCAAATGCCATTCTTGAAATTAAAATATTCCTTATAGTACAAAAAGTTTTAAGTACCAATAGTTTTAATATCTTTGGGGGGATTTTTCTGTGTTTTGGTTCCAACTTTTTTAACTTTACATATCTAATATTCTTAAACCTGGCACTCATGATGTTAGCCAGCTAAGACTGGCTAGCATGCCATTGTTTGTTTCACATTTATTGGAGACTGAAAGCTTCTTTCATCTTTCTTCCCCTGTGCTCTGACTCACCTTCCACCTTTACAAGAGATATGTCATTATCTTGTTCAGTTGACACATCAGCTCTGACAGGAAGATAAAGTTTCCAGTTCCACAGTACCTGTCATTTCTCAAGACGTTTTGTCTGAAAGGAACATAAATATGAATTATTTTTAAAACCTTCTGCCATATCAGGAACTTAAGATAACTTTTGTCCAGGTTTGAGGAAATACTTTAGTTTTCCAATTTAATTTTAATCAATGACGAATTACACTGAATAAGGATGAACAATTGTACAACTACCATGCACAGGCTGATAACGAAGATGAGGACAAGGTCATTTTCAATATTAAATCTAATGCAGAGTACAGACAACCTACACACTAAAGGCAGGGTAGGCATTGTCTCCTCTACATGTCTAACACACATGCTTGTCCACTGATGATCAAGCAATTTGAACTACTATCACATTCTGTAAAATAAAATTTATCTTAAAAAATAATAAATTCCTTTGCCTTACACAAAGTTTCATATCAGTGGGACTCTCTGTGAATTACTGCTATCCTGTCTTCTCTGTCCTTAAGAGTCAAATTTAATATGTAGGGTACAGGACATTATGTCTTCTATGACTAGTACAATAGAAAGCAATTTTCAAAGAATTATATTATCTGCCCAACTTGAGAGAGGGCTTCAGTAGCCAGTTTTGATAGTAACGTATTTTGAAAACCAACAGAAATATTGTATATATAGATGGACATTGGGTAGTTAGACAAGGAAGAACATCCTAGATCAAAGATAAATATCCCCTGCATAGACCTCCCACAAAGACAACTACATAATTTATTTCTTTTTTTGTTTGTTCGTTCATTCATTCATTCATTCATTCATTCATTCATTCATTCATTTTCTTCCCCCATCCCTCTCTAGAAGTAAAGAAAAGCCTTTTCTGTTAGTGGTAAGTGCTGGGCTTTATTTTCAGCTCTCTATGACCCCAGCAGCTTGACAGAAATTAGAGCATACCTCCATGTGCTCCAGTGGGGTAGTTACGAACAGGAATATGTGAAGACGTACTTTAAAAACACATTAAAATTCCTATGACTGCTTTCTCTGTAACTTGGATAAAGCTAAAGTTTTAGTACCTTGCTTTTATTTTCAGGGATATAAAAGGGGGAAAGGCTAGGAAAATAGGAAAGTCCAGTATACAATAATTCTTCTTTTGTATATATTCTATAACATGCAAATGAAGAGCATATTTTTTTATATTTAACTAAGTAACTACCACAAATAAGCATAGATTAATCCATCCTACTTGATCCTGAGCAGAAAAAAAAATAATAAAAAAAAAAAAAGAAGAGAAAAAAAACTGTGGCAGTTCAACAAGACAAACAGAAGATGTAATTGTGTTACTGAGGACTGAGAAGTAGAAGTGCTGAATCAGAAGTCCAAGCTGGTTCCCTCAAATATCTAGTAAAATATAATGAAAACTTCAAATTTGTGGTTCCCTCGACTTGAGATTTCCCTTTGACAGATCTGTCTGAGTGCCAGACCTTCCCATCACCAGCTGGCTGTAGTCCACTTGGATGCTCAATTCAACCCAGCTGTGGTCAACAGGCTATCACACCATTAGGCTCTGAAGCCAGATCCCTGAACATCTTCACAGCTCATTTTTCCAGGACTCTCAGCACATGTGGGCTCCCTGCTGCTGAACCATCAGCTGAAAATGTTGTGTCTTTGCAGCAGTCCTCATTGTAGGGCTGTCTAGTGACATAAAATCTGCTCTAAGAAATTATGGGGATTTTGTGGGGTTTTCTGCTTTGAATTACCATTTAATTGGCTGAGGATGTTCTGGTTCACAGAAAAAAAAAAAATGAAAAGAAAAAGTCTAGGCTAACTTTAGATAGAAATTCTGCAATAAAATCATAGATAACAAAGAAGACAATATGAGTTGTGACTTTTTTTAAGAAATACAGTAATACAAAGCTAAAAACAAACAAAAAAGCATTTAAAAACTCTACCACAAATCACAAACCTTTTAAACTTTGTTGTTGTTGTTGTTTTTTCTCTTCTAGAAAAATTCTGAAAGTTCTGCTAGCTGACAGTGCCTGGATGTTCAGGGTTCTTTTCATATTCCAACCTCTTGTCCTTCCTTCCCCTCCCACCCATACACTGATACGTGCATCCTCCGCTTAACAGCACATAACATTGACTTCCAGTTAATTATTCACTTAAATTAGATAATACAGGAGTTAGACAGGAACCAGACAATAAGAGACTTTTTACAGAATGCCTTCATAAAATATAAAGTTGGAATTTTACACTGTTATTGTTTGCAGAAAGGGATTTGCTTTTCCTATTTAATGTACAACAGCATGATATTAATATCAGAGATAAACAATTATCCAGACCTTAATTAATTTTATTTTTTTTAGTATTGTCAGAGCTCTAGGGAGGCAAACATGCAAAATCTCAGTCCTCACCATCAGCACCCCAAAATTACAAGATTTTAATTATGACAGCTTATAGCAGCCGTTATCCCTTTATTTGTAAATGAAACATAATAATTACCTAATTTTAACATTAATTTGTATAATGAAAAAAGGACCATTCTAAATGTGGTTCAAATGCCCTTATCTCTGTCAACAAGGGAAGTAAAATACATTATGAATGGAGTGGCTTGACCTACTGCATTGGTAATATTTTTCATAATGATCAGACTTTTTTAAAAAAATAACAAGCACTAAATCAAATGAACTGCATTTCTTTTAGCAAACAAATTATATGCAGCACTTTTGTTTTTCACGTAACCATAGTTAAGATTTAAGGAATGTGGCTTGACTCTGTCTCTCTCTGGAAAAGATATTACAACTATAAAACAGCCTCTACAGCAGAGGCACCTAGTTATACCTGACATAGTGTTTGACACATCTGTTAAATTATATTATACAGTTTTTTTCCCAAAATGCGTATTCCTAAATTACCAGTTAGAGCAGTAACCTCTGTCTCTTCTTCATTAACACGTTTGAAGAGCTTTCTGTATAATGTGTACAATGCAATTGATATTGGCACTTTCGCTACTACTCTAAAACATTTGAATTTGTAACCTTCCTATGGCCTGGCAATATACTTTTCTGTGTAGTTCACAAAGAGAAATCTCAATACTTGGATACTGGGGAAAGAAGACAAGGAAAACTTAGGGGGGGAAAAAAAAAAAAAAAAAAAAAGTGTATGAAGAGACATGCTTCAGTAGTGCATCAGTTATTCCTGACTGATACATTCTACTAGCTTCCACCACTAATTTCAAGGAAATGAAAGATGGGCAAAATAGCTCTCAAAGCAGAGATAACCCCACATTTGTATCTTCCATGCACTTAAACATCCTTCTTAGGTCAGTACCTGCTAACTTTTAGATAAAATCAGGTTACAGGAAAAAAACAACTTGAATTTTGTTGCTGTTTCATCATTGACAATTTGATGGTGTGCTGTCGATCCATTAGTTGCAATTTTCAACAGTGGTAGTAGTCTCTGTGTTACCAGTAGGAAGCAGCAAGTCTAATGACTATTAATGTTTCCTAAAAAAAAAAAATTCATGGATGACAAGACAATAGGCATAATACAAATAATTCAAGAGAAATTAATAGCATGATTGTCTATGGAAACTGTTCATTGTAAGGACAAAAATTACAAATATTATTTCCACTTTGTAGAATACTGTATCAAAATTTAGATATTTTTAAATTAAATGCCTACTAAAAATATCCTAAATAATATTCTTTTTACCCATTATATATAGGTAGCTAAGTTTTAATTTACAATGTGTCTACTGACTATATAGAAAATGGGCGAGATATGCAACTAGCTTTCTGTTAAACAAAGAAGTATTGCCTCCTGAAATTAGTGAAGGTTTGGCTTAATTTCAAAACCCCAATAATTATGTTAAACAGATATAACATGTAAAGATTATAACTTCTATAAAAACTTTGCTAGTTACAGATATGTTGCATTCTAATCAGCAGAATCATCTCTTTCAAAGTGTAAATTCCTCCACAAGCATTTAAAACAACTAGTGTTAGACGTGTTTTTCCTAAATAATATTTTACCTCATGCCAATATCCTTTATTCTGATTATCATGGTAATGAAGAGGGAAATGTTCAAATCATATCCAAGCAATGGTTCACGCAGTTTTAGAACAGAGTGAATGGTTGTCTTTATATAGCATTTTTGCTCTGGGAATATGCTTATTTCTTTCTATTAACTAAGGAAAGCGCAGATAATATTCTAATTTTTAAGTGGCAAAATTAGGTGGGACTTACCTTGCCCTTACATTCATAGCACTCCAGGCTTCCTGTCTCACAAAAGCTCCTAATTTGATAAAGTTCAGTACTAGTCAGACATCTAAACCAGTCAGAATATACTATGGAATCTCAATGGCAGTCTACTTCTAACGCAAGTTGAGATATTAAGTAATCTAACAGGTCAGTAGGTTGGACCTGGGTGGTTTTTTTTCAGATCTCCTAATCCCAAACATGGGAGAGTATCATACATACATAGAAAGCAGGTAGAAAATACTTCTGAAATTCCACAAGGTTGGAATTTTCAAAACTCATCTACTTTTTCTGAAACATTTCACTACATCATTTTAAAATTTTCATATGTAAGGCAGTATTGCAAACATGCATTAAAAACACCCAAGTACTTCATAAGGAAATTATTCAAAATCACTTATAGGAATTTTCACTGACAAGCAGAAAAACATATCTGTTTTTAAATGCCATTACCTGCCAAAAGAGCTATAGACCATATTACCTGATAAAAATTTAGAAAGCACCAGATAGAACACAGAAGTAGAGGTCTTTTCCTTATATGATCGTTGTCTAATGTGACTGGACTGTCTGAGGGACATGGTGGGGACGGATTAGTATTTTGGCTTCTCATAAATCTGCCTGTATTCCTATTACCAACCTGATACACAGTGCCACATATTTCCTTTTTTCAATATCCATTTTTCAATTGTTATTTCCTTATCCAGTGCTTCTGTTTTCTTCTTAATTCATTTCTCCAAGTATTCTCCTTCAGCTTCCAATACTTCCTCATGCCAGATCCTCACTCTGACTTTCTACTGCTTTCCTTATTCCAGCACCGGTTTCTCTCCTCTGTCTCTTCAAACCATCTTACACTTCTTGGACTCTGCAGATAATGGAGTAGTAATGCAAGTAATACAGTTTCCTTCTATTGTTTTCACTGTTTATATGCTATGTATCTTGAAGCATATGGGAATAGAGAAAGTACAGCTCACCTCACTGCAGTTTTTGAAGAATTTTGATGCAAAATTCTAAGAAGGTCCAGCAAAAGCAAACACATTTTTCAGCACCTTCTCATTTGGCCAGTATCTTGTGGATTTCAGTAAGGGCAGTAAACCATGTTCCCAATGTAAAAATAATAATTGGAAAATATCAAATTCCTGCTCTCAAATACAAGGTTTCTAGAACTGCTCTATTGAAAGGTCACTAATATATTTTTTTAATTGATTTTTCTAATAGACATAATAACTTTTTTTTTTTTTCTCTTGTGAGAACCCAGCTCGAGTACTGTGCCCAGCTCTGGAGTCCTCAGCACAATTAAAAAATTAACCTGTTGGAGTGGGTCCAGAGGAGGGCCACAAAAATGATCAAAGGGCTGAAACACATCTACTATGAGAAAAGGCTGAGAGAACTGGGGTTGTTCAGCCTGGAAAAGAGAAAGCTTTTTGGAGACATCATAGCAGCCTTCCAGTACTTAAAGGGAGCTTCTAAGATAGATGTGGACAGACTTTTTAATAGGCTGGTTGCGACAGGACAAGGGCTAATTGAAACTTTCAAGGTCAGGTTGGATGGGGCTCTTAGCAACCTGGTCAAGTTGAAAATGTTACTGCCCATGATGTCAGGGGGGTTAGACTAGATGACCTTTAAACTTTCATTTCAACCAAAACCATTCTGTGATTGCATGATTTAATGATTCTGTTCTATTTTATTCTATTCTATTCTATTCATTTCTGGAAGTAGAAGAATATGACATATATTAAACACAAGCAAATATTGCTTAAAAAATAACTAGCAGACAGAGAAGCTCTAAACGATACAAGTCCACATTTTAGGAATCAACACACATTGCAAATTAACAGAAAATTTACCTTTCTTATTGAAACAGGATTAAGTAACTTGGTCTCCGAAGGTGAGGGAGAGAGAGAAGGAGAGGAGAGGAAAGCACATATGCAAACCCCCAGGATTCTTAGTGCAAAACTTTCAGATAATTCTTAGAGTAATTTTGTTCTTTGGTTAATTCCTAGTATTTCAAAAAATGCTAATTAAACAATTTTAATCACAAAGTCATGCCACTTCAGATTTTTGAAACACTTAGAAGAGATTGCCAATTTTTTTTTTCATTGAACCAACCAGCATAATCAAAACTAACACATGAAATCACTCCATCTTAATTTCAAATATTTAATCAGAATAATGTGTGTCTTGGGGAAAACAGATGCACTCTTATCTGTAGAATGTGTCTCCAAATCCATGAAAAACCAATTAGACTGAATGCAGTACTTGCTGCATACAAAATATTAAACTTTCTACAAACCTTATTGTTGGAACACGTATAGATTTAATACACATTCATCCAGTTTCAGTTCATGCATCTATGCATCTGTTGTACAGTAGCAGTATCCATTAATGAGACATTTGATACACTGATAGAAAAATTCAATTTATTAGTATTTCTGCAAAAGTATTAATTCCCCCTAAAGTAGGTACTTTCTTTTCCTTATATAAAAAATTATTATTGTTCCCATATTTTATTAATATCACTAATACTGTCTCCTAGGTAAAAGATTAATTACTTGGCTGTGATTCATCAGAATGGTGCTGCAACTAAATTACTTATGTGGCATATCAACCTCTTCTTTTGTTATGTCATAATATACTACTATCTAATAGTGAAAAAAAAAAAAAAATTAATTTTCCTGTAAATTGCTATACTCACATGTTGGGAATATCATCAATTACCCAATCAACAGAAAATTATTAATCTGCAACAAATGTTTTCTGTCCTCAACAAGTTTCATCTTTAATGTCTTCCTCACTTTAATGCTCATTAATTGTATTTAGGTCAGCTACACTTGTGCTAGACTTCCACAACATAAAGGAGCATTTTCTGTTTCAAGTGGGTAGGGAAAGGACAGATCTGCAACTAATTAACATCGAATTTTGACTACTGTTTCTAAAGAAGATTATGTCTTTCTGTAACACTGTTTTTCCAATTACATTACACATTACAGGGTCCATTGAGAGTAAAAGCAAGCAGAGGGTGTTTGCAGTCTTGCAATTAAGGAGAGTTTGATCACTTCTCATCTATGAAAACAAATTATTGGTGGTGTGAGGGAAGTCTGGAGTTGGTCTGGGGGAGAGTGGTTTCCCATTGCATCAGTGGGATATACTTTAATTTGCCTTGCATATTGATAAACTGTCCTGACACTCCTATCGAAGAATACGAAATACTTACAAAAGCAAAAATATTGAAATCACACATATATAAATAAATAGAATCACCTATTCACCTTAGCTGTGGTCACTGTTGACCCATTATATCAATTCAGTAAATTTGAATATAGAGCTAAATTGACTTTAATAATATTTTAGAGGTAGTGTCATTACATAAAATCTTGTTCACTTTATATGTGATATATATTTATGAGACAGCATGCTTTCCATCTAACCTTTCTTATCTCTGTATAAATATCTCTCTGAATATATCCTTAATGTCAATAAGCCTGTTTTATAAACTGTTTCGTCTTGTAATCATAGCAAGCTTGTAATCTTCCTCTCTTTTATATGAGAAACTCTGCACTCCATTTTTAATTTGACATATTATTATAGTTTCCCTACAGTAAATGCAGTTTTGCTGATTACAAGACCTCCAAAATTTCAGGTTATCCTTTACTTGGAAGCCAATGCTCTCTTGCATTTTTCTGATTGATATTGTTTATAAAGTCTGACTAATAGACAAGACGTAGACTATTTACAAGGCAAATTTGTTTGAGTTTCATATTTTAGTTTAAATATTAGAATATTTTTTGTTTATATGGCCTCTTGTAAGGGTCTCAAACAGTAGCTACATTTTTTTTTTTCCAGGTAGAATGTACCTTCACTGCATACACTTTATACCTAACATTTTCCCAATGTTGACTTTATTAACAGCTTTGCCACCAAAATATAAGCTGGTGTAATGTCCTCTCATGGTCCATGGTTCTTTGTTGCACTTATCCACCTTTTTTATCTCATTGTATTTGAATGGAACACTTCAGTCCTTCTGAGACCCTTGAATTAGTAACATATACCAAGGACCATGTCAGAAGAAATTATTCTGAATTTTAGAAATAGTTCAAGCACTAGAAAGCAAATAATAAAAAGAAAAAGTGGAATATCAGGATATTGGGTGATGTCTTAGATTTTTATCATCCAGTTACTAAAAGGCAAAGGAATTATATATCACTTGTTTCAAGGTTTGCACTTGTAGGTTTTGCCCTCATACTTCTAACATCTACTAGCATGAGCGGCTCAACGATGGTTGAAAGACAGTTGTTTGTTCACTCTATTGTATTTTTCTTTGAAGACTTGAATGAATGCAATGCCTTTAATACAATCATGTAGAAATTAGTTAGATGTATCTGCAATTCTAAAACAGTAATCTATTTATTCTTTTGTTAATGCTAAAGAAGAAAAACAAAAACAAAAGCACCACAACAAACAAGTAAAAAACCCACTTCACTGCCTTTTTTTTCCTTATCTGACTTCAAAACCTGATCTTTTAAAAATATGTAGTAAGCAAGAGGATATGAGTTTGGGAGAGAGACTGAATGGCTGATATCATGTACAGTATGCCCAACAACTCAAGGATTTGGAACAGGACATTTTAACTGTTACAAAGTAACTCTACATATCAAAGCTAAGAGTAACACAGATAAGTGAAGTACTTCACCAATTTCAATACTAACTGGATTGAGCCATCTTTTTATTTAATAAATAACTGTAGTCCTGGTGTAGGATAGCTATTTAAATAATTATCCATAGCTTCAAAACTGACATTGTATACTCTTAATTTGGATGACATTTCTAATATTATAAAAGTATCAGTAACATCCATCTTAATAAGAAATTTAACTATGAAAAGACTAATTGGTTATATGGGTTTATATGATCAAATCATTTGAATGGTTCTGGTTCTACAAGGTGCTAAGACACATCTAAATTTATGTCTGAAAATACTTTATCTGAAATTTTCATAAAACTGTACAGTGTAGTGTGGGAAGCAAGAGGGAAAGTAGCCGAAGATAAACAATCTATTACATGTTTAACTTGTAAGAAAGGCAGAAAGGTGTTACCTCTATGCGCAGAGCATAGAAACATGTTAACTAATAGTTCTTTGAATCCAAATAAATCCAAATAACATTTCAAGTTTTTTACTACATGTAGAAACTCTGCATACTCTATTTAGAGATAGTATTTTGACTAACCTATTTCTAAGTCCGATTTGCTAAGTGATTTCACTAGACAGCTACTTAGTAGTCTCAATTTGTCTCCTGAAATAACTGTTTACAATGAGAAAAACATTATGCTAGTAAGATAGATTGATCAGTCACTTTAAAATAATTAAAATTTAAAAAATAAAATAAAACAGAAAGGTTTCAGGAGACAGCATAATGCAAAGCCAAATAACAAAAAAAAGTCTCTCTGTACACAAGAACAGATGCTAAACCCAGAGTTTTGGCACACACACACACACAAAAAAGGTATTACAACCACATGTGCTGCTTCAAGTTCTTTTCCAGAATCTTAATACATATTTTTTCCATGCTTTTTGTATATTATTATTTTAACATGTATTCAAATGTGTGCTGTAGCAGATACCAAGGCAAAGGTTAAGCTTTTCTTCAGGGAGCTTAAAAGCTCTCTTTGACCACAACTCTGCTATCACTTTAAGATTTCCTAGGTCTTTATGTGGGGTTCTGTGGGTGGGGAAATTCAAGATTTAATACTTTTTTGTTCCTGTGGAAAATATGAGGCTAGTTTAGACAGACTGAAGGAAATTCTTTCCAATTTAGAAAACTTTCCATTAGCTATTTCTGTCACTGTAAGCTCTCAGAAAGTATGAACCTCTGTCACATACTGACAGCAAATACCGAAAACAGTATCATTCTCACCACTGTTAGAAACTAAAATAGCCAAAATTTTACTTTATAGGTGTTGATCTATCAGTTTCCAGTGCCTAAATCTGAGGATTCTGCTGCATTCCACTGTGGCATACAATCTTTCAGTTTCAAAGTACAGTATTGCATGGTTGTATCAACAAACAGTGACTTAGATATCTAACAACTAAAAAGAAATTGCACTTTTCACAAAGCTCAAAATTGGTCTGGAAAGTGAAAGAACTTTTGTAGGCAGTGATACCCAATGAATGCTTATAAAATCGATACAGCTGTTATTTATTCTTAAAAAAATGCAGCCTTTTGAAGGAAGAATTTGAAGTATTGACCATGTGGATTTCATTTTTTTCCCCCTCAATGTTAAGTAATTTATTCAACTATGTCAGAATTTTTTAAACCAAAGAATATGCACAGAACATTCCAAATTGTGAAAATTGTTTATATTGTGATAATTCCAGGAAGAACTTCCAAACCTCTGAGCATTAGTTATGACAATAAAATGCCATAAAAGAGAGATACTTGCAGAAACAAAACTAAAACATTACGTCATCATTAAAAAGATATTTCTATCACATATCTGATAGAACTTTAAGGTTGTACTAAAAGCTTTGTATTTCATTTTATAATTTCCTTGTGACTAATTTTTTAGTATATTAAATGTATATTTTCTTACACTTTCACCAAATAACTACAGTTGTTGGCAGTTTTTCTGCATAATCACAATGGCAGCATAAATTATTTCATAGAACAGGATTCTCCTGCCTGGACACTTGCTCAATATGGAAGCATAATTATTTTTTATGCTTTCTTATCTAAGAAAGAATAATTTTACTTTGGGCCAGAATACTTCTTCAAAAGGTTTTGAAATAAAATGCATATATAGCACAGGTGAAAGATGGCGATGTTAAAAGAAAACTCTTACAAACTCATTCCATCTGCAGGTGCTAGACATATCTGAGTTATGAGGTATGACCCTAGGATTTTTATAGTACTCACTAAAGAGCTGAAATAGTCTTCTCCCAATTATACATGTTTTAGTATGCTGTGTACTACGACACCAACCATAGACTTTGAAGCTACTAAGCAGTTTCATACTCAAGGAAAAGAATAGAGGGAAGTATTACTAAATGGTATGCCATTACTTTAACTGGATCCAAGCTCAGCCAGCTGCTCAAGAAAAGAAATAGATAATGTTTACCTCTACTATGTCTACAATACAGATGTAGTATATA
Source organism: Apus apus (assembly GCF_020740795.1). Classification (NCBI taxonomy): domain Eukaryota; kingdom Metazoa; phylum Chordata; class Aves; order Apodiformes; family Apodidae; genus Apus; species Apus apus. Next base: position 56,219,028 of record NC_067282.1, on the reverse strand, counting down.
GTGGTCATTTTAACCTTCTAATTTCAGCCTATAGTTTCTATATAGTAAGGCAAGAGCCATAACTCATTTATGACACAGAGAGCTGCAGAGATCTGGAACAGGTTTGAAGAGATTTGTTTTCCTTCCCAATTCTTTATCTTTAGATGGCAAAAATCAGGTGAGCTAAATTGTATAACATTCAACAGAGCTTGGTAATTAAGGCACATTTGCAGTATATCCTTCAGTGACATATTACAAACAAAATCAAAAAGGCAACTTGAGAGGGAAACTTTGAAATAAAGTAAAAGAAGTTGTGCAGAAGGAGATAAAACCAGTGTCCTTTAGACACTGTCGGTGTCCACCAAAAAGTTAGATATAAATCATCTGTGTAAAGTTAAGCAGTTAGTCATTTTGATTCCTCCTGGTAGCTGATGGAGAGAAAGACATTTCCAGAAAGTGATTTACCTCAGTGATATATAACCTCCACGGTGTAAGGTTTATTACACCTTGGTGGAATCTTTCTCCTTGTTGACACCAAAGATTTAAAAGGATGAAGATAAACAGGGTGGATGCCACCTTAAATAATTCTAAGCAGGATGATGAGACAAGAAGAAAGACATACTTTCACCAGGCAAAATAACTATGGCTGCTAGTAGTTAACTTGGAAGAAATAAATCCACAGAGCAAATAGTAAAGGATATAAAATTATACAAAACAAACTGGGGGGGGGGGGGGGGGGGGAGAATTACAAACAAACAAACAAAAACCAAAAACCCCACAACACAATGGTGAAAACTTTAACTATACTAATAGCAGCAAGCAAATCAACAGAAGTAATTTATAGATAGATTAACAAGCTGTGGTGGTTTAACCCCATCAGGCATAACCCCATTTGCTCACTTCCCCCACAGTGGAATGGGAAGAGAATTGGAAAAATACAAAAATCCATGGGTTGAGATGAAGTTTAATAACTACAGCAAAAGCTGCAAGCACAAACAAAGCAAATAAATAAATAAATAAATTCACTACTTCCTGTCAGGAAGCAGGTGTTCAGCCAAATCCAAGTAAGAGGGGTTCCATGACATGTAACAGTTACTTTACTTGGGAAGGCAGACATCACAACTCCAAATATCCTCTCCTTCCTTCTTCTTACCTGAAGCTTTTATTGCTGAGCAAAATGTCTAATGGGATGGCATATCCGTCTGGTCAGTTGGGGTCAGCTGTCCCAGCTCTTGTGCACCTCCGGTCTACTCACTGGTAGGGGGTGTGTGTGAGAAACAGGAAAGACCTTGTTATTGTGCAAGCACTGCTCAGCAGTAAAAAAAAATTGTGTGTTTTCAGCACTGTTTTAATCACAAATCCAAGGCATTGCCCCATGCAAGCTACTATGAAGAATATTTACTCTGTCCCAGCCAGAACCAGTGCAAATACATAGATGTCAACTATGATGGTACATCTAAAATGAGTAGAAAATAGACCTCATTTTACTCTATAAGCAGCTCATAGCAGGATGGCTACACTTCAAGTGAAGTGAAGCCCTTTAGACACTAGCAAATACCAAAATGTATATGTTCAAACTCACATAGCATGCTTCACTAGAGAACAAGGGAGTAAATGTCTAGCCAAACTCCTTCCATTCCCAGTAATCACAGAACAGTTTGGGTTGGAAGGGACCTTAAACATCATCTAGTTCCAACCCCCTGCATAGGCAGGGACACCACCTGCTAGATCAAGTTGAAGACGAAGTGTGAAAATGAAGAAATTGGAGAACTCAAAAGGAGATTTGATGGAGTTAAAATTGAAAAACTACAAGTTACTTGGTGAAACAGCTAAGTTTTCTGAAAGAATGATTCGGCTTCTACTAACAAAAATAGGCAATCTATTCTGAATCAGCAATAGCACATCAGTAAACTGGTTCTGAAAAAACTTGATCTTTCTATAAAAAGGTGACCCTGAGAACTACAGATGACTGAAACTTGAATCAGTAACAGGTCTGTGAATTGAACAATGCCTATAAACAAGAGTCAGGTCTATGAAGTGTTAGATATTCTTTCCACGCAGCCCCCCGTCTCTGAAGGATGTAAAGCAAAGTCAAAACTGTCTGAAAGCAGTAGGTGAGAGCTCTGCCACCTGACGGGCTCAGAACCTTTGTGAATCAGATCAATAAAGAATTGGTGATTCAGGAAGACACTTAAAACCCCTAAAAATACCATCATTTTAGCAGTAATTCTCAAAGTAAAGCTGGGGAATGAAGCTAAAAATGTTCTGGTCATCTGCTGCATGATCAAGTTGTCTACTAAATAAAACTGAGACCTTCCCATTGTCCTACAGCTCTGTCACATTTTTGTCCTCAAAACATTCCAAAGAAAATCAATAACATATTAAGAACACAGTGATACCTGGCAGTTTAATTTCTGAAAATCTACAGATCAATAGCTTTAGAGAGGCTTACAGTTCTTAAGAATATGAGTGCAGTAACTAATGCTGGGGCCTGTGTACACGGCCGTGTGTGTATGTATGACTGAGAAGCTGAGATTTACATTAATTACAGGGACTTTTGTGCAACATTGTATTTCAGTCACTACATTTACTGTTCCTTTGTTAAAATATTTTAGAGTTGGATGATTTTTATTCTTTTAACTTAAATAGTTATTTGATTTATTAGCTACAGAAGCAACTTCATTTTTCCTACAGGTTAGATTGGAATGCAATTTCTATTAAGATGTTGATTCGAGCAACATGATTGCCACAGGTCTGTGCATAATATTTGTGCTCAGAATTGAATTATTCCTAATTAATGAGGGACATCTGCAGTTAGTTTTAAAGTGATTTTTTTTCAAGTAACTATTAGTTGATACAATTTCAAACTTGCAACACTTCAACAGAAAAGATGGCATTTTCAAGGTTTAATTAACAAATTCCCATCCTATTTATTTAATTTTATTATTTGAAATAAACCAAATAATTTTCAAGTTCAGTTATAAAGAACTATGTATATAATTATTAAGCTATAAATACAAAACACAAAACTCCTGACACACCAAACACACATGCAACAAAGATTTAGCTGGTCACAGAAGCACCATTTTTGCTGTCCTATGAAAGGTATAAATAATTATACACAGGGTAGTTTACAAAACCTTATAAAATGAAGAGTCATCAACTAACAAGTGAATGTGATCCAATAGACAAATCCAAATATATATTTAAACATAAACAGTAAGTTATAAAAGTTCCAGTATAAAAATTCTAAGCTTTATTTAAATGTTTTCTTATAGGTAAGCATGAGAGACATATACAAGTAATTAAGCCAGTTTATCATGTCAGGGCAACCAATCCCATACTAATGTAATAGGGAACCTATTATCACCCATTAGTGGTTTATTTTCTGGCATACAGTGTGCTTGAAAGAAATCAATTTAGTTTTAAGACTAACCATTTAAATATTTAGGGTTTTTTTTTTAAGATTATAAATACTCTATTTTGTATTAAAAAATTATGACCTAAAATGATGTCTTGGTTTGGATTTCCCTCATCTTACTTCAGATATCTGCTATGCAGTTAATGGAAAGAAGGATAGTCTTATATTATAGTTAATCTGATTTTAGACCTCTGTGTTATTATAATGAGTGAGAAAAATATCCTTGCAAATGTATTTATGTCTTCCCATTGACTAGACAGGAAGTGTAGAAAACCAGATATGAAGAGCTAATCATCTGAAACCTACTTTTTCTTGTGGCACTCTCATGTTCATAACAAAACAAATTCAAAACAGAACAATTTGCTGAGCAAAGCATAACATCATACACTTTATACCTTTCTGAACTGAAGGGATTGAGACAAAAAAAACTACTATGGGCTCTACTGTTGCATCTCATTTTTTCTTTGATCTTTTTTTCTCAGTCTGTGCTCCATTAATAAACTAGTAGCACTAAACTCCAAATAGAAGGCCATTGGAAAATTTAAAAAATATTTCTGCTTCTTTAAAATGGTTTCGTTTTGGAAGTACAGAAATGTATATCATCAGGTCTTGATTTCAGGAATACATCCTTCTTCTTAACTTCGATGTGTTCAAAGGAAATTCTGCAAAGCTGCCTCAATCTGAAAAGGCAGCTTAAGTACTGAGAACATGAAATAATAATACTCTAGATGTCACAGGCACCTCACCACCTGCTTAACCTTAAAAAGATAAGGAATCTCTGTGACTTTAAAGCAGCAGCTTATTACTTCATTGGTAAGCACTTGTCTAGACAGAGTCGTAATAACTTTCAAGAAGTACCTAATGTCCCTATTATTTGTCTGGAGAAATCACAGTCAGGTTCAAGCATTCCTGGCACCAGGAGTAGGTGTGAGCTATGAGCACAGTAGTTTCTGAATAAGTATGTGAAAACTGATTCACTGGGAGAAAGGAGAGTTGGTCACAGGTAGTTTCATGTAACTGCTTCTTTCATTTCCTTTCATTTCCTACAGACAGATCTGCCAACTGTACTACTCACTGTTAAAAAGTATTTAAGTCCTGCAATAAGTATCTCACATGACTTACCATTCAGAGAGGCAGTCTAACCCATAACACCAACCAAGTAAAAGGAAAACTTCAAAGACATTGAAGCTGTGCTGTCCTCTTCAATGAACTGTGCTGATTCATACCAACTGACTGTTTGGATCAAAAACTCATTTTGTGGAAAGTGGTCCCTCCAGTATTACCTTTAAAATTTGTAAATTTCTTCGTGACACACCTGTAGGAGGATATTTTTTAAAAAACCCAGCACTGCTTTCATTGTTAAGAATGATAGTGGGGATAACAGACAGTGCTTAAGTCCCTTCATTAAGTACCCAGTTTCTGTAATGGTTTTAGAAAAATAAAATAACTTTGAATTCTGTCCACTTCTTGCAACCTTACTGCTTTTAGGTAGGACATGCTATTGCAGATGAAACACTGAGCTGAGATTGGTTGGCACAAAAAAATTGTTAATTTTTCCCAGTAGCAATGAAGTTATAAACTATAAATTTGTACTCAATCATAGATCAGCCAATACTTATACTTGATTATGCATCAACCTTGAAGTATATATAAAGCCTTAGGTCTCCTGCTCATACCGACAGTGAACTGTGTAATTAATATATGATCACACTCACATTAATCACATACATGGATAATTCTGTTTTATATCAGCTCACTGTAAGGAACTCCCAAAACATACTTATTAGCTGTAGGAAATACACAATTTTATCAGCTTCTGCAATACTGATTTGCTCACTCCCTCTGGCAACCCCATGAAACTCTTTGAAAGCCTGTAAAAAGTCTTAACACTTGCTCCTATTGAACAAAGAACTGCAAAGTTTTAGATGAGAGTGTTGAAGTGCTGGGCTACCAGTGCCTTCAGGATGTGTTTTGAGTCTCACTGACATAATCTTTATATATAATGTATGCATATGTATACTTTCCAGTTGGATTGATCTTACTCTCACTGTGTTCGAGGAGGAGAACATGCAAGTCATAGAATCATCGAATCACAGAATTGTTTAGGTTGGAAAAGACCTTTAAGATCATCAAGTCCAACCCTTAACCTAACTTTACCAAGCCCACTGCTAAACCATGTGCCTAAGCACCATACCTACATGACTTTTAAACATGTTCAGGGGTGGTGACTCCATCACTTCCTTGGGCAGCCTGTTCCAGTGCTTGACAACCATTTCTGTGAATAAATTTTTCATAATTTCTAGCCTAAACCTCCCCTGGTACAACTTGAGACCATTTCCTCTTGTCCTATCGCTTGACACTTGGGAGAAGAGACCAACATCCACCTCTTTACAACCTCCTGTCAGGTAGTTGTAGAGGGCAGTTGTGGTTGCAAAGATCTCTCTCAGATCTATACAAAAAGGTATCTAAATGCACATTGTGCAGTGCTCTGCCAATAATACTAAAGATAGCAATGAGGCTGGGCATATGAGCTTGGGATCAGTGAAACTTTAGTGCATCCATACAAATTCTAGTTTTAACAGGAATTCAGTTAAATTGCCCTTGAAAAACCATGTTTGTTCCTTCTCCAAGAAGGCTACAACCTCATCTACTCCAGCTGTGCACAGTGAGCTCACTCAGTGTCTCAGTAAAAATGTTAATACCTTACCAAAGCACAATAAAAGATTCTGATGATACCAAGTAGTGTAAGCCAACACATTAGGATTACAACAGAAACATAGAAAGAGGAAGTCTACTTGACCAAGAAGAACTCATAGTGTAGTTTGTGATAAGTGAAGGACAAGTGGAAGAGAAAAAGAAAACAAAACAAAGCAGGTGATACAATGGCAGTCACAGACCACCTCCTACAGGCAGGACAAGGCCCAGAGAGTTCCCAACCAAACAATGGCTAACGTCCTAAACCCCCTCCTCTTGAGCACTCCCAGTCAATCACTGAGAATGAGGAACAGGGAAAGTCTTCATGCTGTACAAGCATTGTTCAGCAACAGCTAAAACATTAGTGTTTTATTAACATAATTTTGCTCACAAATTTAAAACATAGCACTATATAAGCTGCTATGAAGAAAACCTGTTTCAGTCAAACCCAATATGATGTATTTGATTCTTAAAGCACTTAAAAATAATGAAAAATATGCTCTGTAATTTGTGGGATCTGTTAGAAACAAAGTAATTCTAAATTAAAAGGCGTCATCCTTGTTTACATCCAGTCTATAACATTTGATTCTTTGTTTATTCCTGAAAATCAAAGCCAGGAAGAGAAACACTAATAACTTGCAACTAGAAGACATGCCATACTGCCTTTCTAACCAGAACTACTGTTTTGTCATCTTGGAAATATACAGAGACTATTAGAAAATCTGGTGAGTAGGGAAAGAGGTAATTAGCAAACTATTGACAGAGATATAATCTCTTGCTATTTCAAACTCTGAATTACATAAATGTCCTGTGGCAGTCAAGCCTAGGGGAAAAAGAAAAAAAAAAAAAAAGAAAAAAAAAAAAGGGAAAATAAAATAACTTTTGGACTTCTGCATTTGCCATTTTCTTTTTGGAATTAGTTTAGTTATAAGGTCTGAATCAATAACTTGCCACTGTTATCATTTACTTTGTTACTACTTTCCTCATTGGATATTTAAGTGAATGCAGGTTTTAAAAGTGGCTTCCTTATTTTTAGAAGTTAGTCCAATAAACATAATCAATGACAACTTGAGAAGCTGATATGCATCTAATGCCTAATCTCAATAGATTTTTAAGTATTCGATGATTGATTTTAACAGGTAGCTTATAGACATCCATAAATTCAGTTACAGCTTTTTAATATATAATTATGGTCTTAAATTACTCAGGAGTATGCTAAGTGCTTCAGAGGAAACACAACATGCTATTCCCTCCCAGGATGCGAACACTGAACATAAAAAGCAGCTTCCAGTTAAAATTCCCTTCCGCTGCTCACCAGTTAGACTGGTTGCCAGCATTACCTAGTTACCCACAGCTCCCCACTGCAACACACACTATAGATGACAGGGAAATTGTCTAATTCAGACCTACTTCCCTAGCCATGCTAATGTCTGCAGTCAGGGAATAACCAGAACAAGAGTATTAACCTCTAACAGCCTTAAATTGCCCATTTCTGAGCCCAACAAAGTCTGTGGTTTTGCCATATTCTTGAAAGATTAGATGATATGAAGTTGTATGTGAGGGCGCATTTTCTTCATTTTTATCAATTTTTCATTCTTCAATATTACCTTTATATTTTCTACTCAGTTTATATTTTTATCTATTTCCTTCTGATGGTTTTCATTATTTTAAATGCCTGTCCTGATTAACTTTCCTTCATTTAGCTTTCTCCCTTAACTTTCATCAGTTTATTTCTTTTTTCTGTTACTCTCTTTTGTTTTAACAAAAAACACCTTACTTTTATAGTTCATCTCAGGTTTTCCCCTTCATTCCTTCCCATCCAGTGTTCTGTATCACAATAAAATGTTATCTGCACTTAGTTATTATTCTCTCCATTTCCCAACTCAGCCTTCTAGTTTTCTTTAATTTAGTCTGTATATTTTGCTAAAGAAATCATGGTTTTCCACACCACTTGCCTGAAAATGCTCCTCTACAGAAACTTTCTCATGGTTGGAATGGGGAGATTAATTTCTTGCAAGCTGAGCTGTTTCCACTATTATTACCTTTCTGTATGCACTTCTGGTGCTACGTTCCTTTCCCCTCCCATTTCTTATTTTTTTTGGTTTGTTGTAATCTTATTTGCCTTCTATCCAAACATACTCTTTCTCATGGAGTCTTCTTCCTTTTGTTATTACTCTTATCTGTCCTACCTGCCTTTTCTATGTGACACTATTCCCCCCCAAAAAAAAAGTGTTGGTTTTTTGTTTTGTTTTGTTTTGTTGGGGTTTGTTGGCTGTTTTTTTATTTGCTTGTCTTGGTTGTTTTTTTGTGTAGTCATCTTTTTAAGTTTTGCGTCCTGCACACAGTGTTACTCTAGTCAACAGTTCTTGCCTTCACTCTGTGTCTTCTCAGCACCATGTCCTTTCTTTTCCCACCCTGTCTCATTACAATGCATGGCTGGTTCAGAGAAGTTAGCACTTTTGCTGGCAGGGGAGTCTGAAACAGTTATTGCTAGACTTTTCCCATGTTATGTCTCACCCGCAGACATTTCCATGACATATTACTGTGTGTAAACTCCCACTTTTCAACTAATTTTTTAGCTGTTCTTCTCTTTAGTAAAGGACCAATTTCAACATTGTTCTTGTTTTCATAAATGTCACTAGGAGGAGGATAATATGACAAGAACAAACACAGGAATGTAGACTTAATCAATTATGGACAAAGTTATTCATCATTTTAAGTATGTTTATGCAAACATTTCATTTGAATAAGCAGTAGAACTCATGAAAGCTAATACTTAAAACATATTCTAATGTATGAGAAAAAAATAAATACTGCAAGTTATTCTTCACCAGGTGGTAACTAAAGTAGAAGGACCTAGACATAGATGTTCTTTGATATGCAGAAGATAAAGTAAGTTTTAGGAAGTGTTAGTGAAAGCTATGCCTTTTAGACTATTGAAAGATGCTAACATTTTGCAACTGAGTGTCTGGAGTTAATGTTTCAAAAGAAAAAAAAAAAAAAAGAAAAAGAGAGGAATAAATGTAGAGACTAAATGGAGACCAATAGTCAGGCATTGCTGATGCTAATTACTGTCACTGATCTTTCAAATATACTAGCTTTTTTGGTGCTTCCACATTTTGCATTCATTGCTGCATTCCTGCAACTCCTCAAGCAATTTAGGATTAAAAAATGTACACCTCCAATACTAAGTGATTTGCTTCACTTTGCATGATAATAACTTTTGTTTTAATAGCTTATATCTCATTTGTGCACTTTCATTAAAGAATTGTACTTGCCTTTAAAATATCATGAAAATATGCAGACAACTATCAAAAGATGGAACTCCTGATGGTAATAAATGAATTAATAACAAGTTATTTTCCAACATCACATGCATACACAAACACAGTAATGAGCCATAGAAACAGAGTGATGCTATTTTCATGGTTGTATAGGTAGCTATTCTTCATTTGTGTTGCAACAGAAAGAGCCACACCGAAGGCCACGATTATGACCACAAACATAGTCTGGGGAATAACCTTATACTGGTACTGGACAAATGTCTAATAGGAATATTTTCCTTGTACAGATCATTCCCCTGGCTAGCAACATGTTTTCAAATAACTAATGATTACAAAGCACGAAACTAGCTAAGCGAATATGCTAGGGTGGAATGTTTCCTCCCTAGAATAAGGTTATCTATACAATGCCCCCAGATGTATTAGCAACTATGCCTAGTGAAGGGACCCTACCAGTCTTCACTTTTTGCTTGTTTTATGAGGGAAGGGGAAAAAAAAAAAAAAAAAAAAGAAAAAAAAAAAAGGAGAGTGAATTGGAGAGTGCGGTTTGCTGTCTAAAGTTTTGTAAAAATACTAGACTAGTTCTGAACAGCATAATTCATAATATATTGGATATGCAGTTAAAGAATGACTTGAAGAACATTGACAAATACAGGTTTTATAGTCAGTTACTATAGATTGGGAAGCCAATATATTTAACTTTAGCATTTAAAAAATAAATATTTTAAAATATATTATTTGTGAAGGTGGTGGCTGAGTAAGCAATTTACTGCAGCTGACAAAACCTAGACTCTCAGATCTGATAATCAAATTGGTTAATTTCTCACAAAATGTTTGGTTTAATACAAAAAAATACTTTCTCAAAATTCAAAGTTAAACTGTAAACTTGACAAAATATTATGTTCACTGTTGAGAATGAAAGGGATATGGCCCAACCCTGGAGAACAGCATGCTCAGGTGTTTAAGAAAAGATGACTTATTTAGAAAGCACAACAGGAAGAACAGTGCTAACTAAGGAGACCTTCCTTCAAGGAATGGAAAGACAGAAGAATGCAATAAATAGAAAAGCACTGTTCATCCGTTTTGGATAATATATTGCTATTACCAGTCCCACAGGTTAACGTATTGCTGTTATCTGTTCTATTGGAAATAATAAAGGAAAACGCTTAAAGTGAGTGAAATATCAATCTGGAGACCAGTGAAAAGGTTGCTATTAAATTGAGCCAACAAGAAATCAAGATCCAGAGCAGAGGATTCACCTCAGAAAAAGAAAGAACCAACTCACACTTTGCAATGAGTTTGATGTTAGTGGAAGTTTCAAGCATCTACACAAAATATGTTAGGTTTCACTCACTGTGATTCACCTTGCTGGTTATTTGGTCATATCACGTAGTTCAATATATGAAGAAAGGCTACCTATCAGCAAAACTCTTTAGATTATCAATTACTTTTAGCCTTTCAGGTAATATTTAAATATAGCACCTTCCAGAGTAAAACCCAGTAAAATTCAACCAATGTTATTTTTCAGATATGCATAAACTATTTGCAATTATAATGACATCAAAAGCTTACTTTTGCCTCTATTTAAGTGTAGGCCTAACTTGCCTGTATAGTGAGTTTTCACCTATAATTTGTGACTGAAATTACTTTTTACATTGTTCAATAAACCATTATCATAATATTGACTCACTAACAATGATGACCATCTAAGCAGCAGTGACGTACAAAAGTATGTAAGGAAATTACTAAAAGTCATATCATATCATATGAATGCCTAGATGATTTATGCAACAAACTTGCAGTAATGCTAACCTGAGTTTTGCATATAAATCCTCTGTTCATCAGTGGGAAAACAGACCCCAAAATGTTTAATTTAATTAATCTCTTGGCTGTACCTTTCACTACAGAAAAAATCTAAATAATGCATAGGGATGAGGTACTAGGTATCTTTCTACAGTTACTACATGATTAATTACAATGGCTAAGCCCCTAAATGTTAACTTGAATACTAATTTGGTGACAGAATCTGGAACTGGGAATACCCAGAGGCCACGTATTTTCTATCACAGTTTTAATGACACAGGGGTCAAAGAGAATGTCAGAACTTTTGCTGCTACTTAGGGATTTGCATTTGCATTTGTATAGATTAAGATCCTGCAATTGTATTTGTACTTTTGAAATAAAGAAGAGCATCATACAATATGACATGGAGACCTGGATTGTATGCTGCTTCCAAAACCTCATTGTCTCTTATGGTTTGAAGGGGCAGAAATTAATTTTTATGACATTGATGTGATGACCTCTGATGGACAAGCCCGAGAGAGACAGAAGGTACTACTTGCAACCCCAAGGATTTCCAGAGGATCATAGATTATCTCAATATTCCTTCCCTCCCATTTTCAGCCATAGCCCACAGAACACCAGAAAGGCAAGAAAGTTCAGCCCTGGCTCCTTTATTTCTTCCAGCAGGTATCTTGGAAGGAGGCTCTTGGCTCTCTCTCTGCAGCTCACCATGTGCTCTGCAGAACCTGACTCTATCTGTTCCTGAGAAGAGTCCTGGCCCTTTTTCCATGTCGGCTCTGCCACAAGGAACATTTGGACTCCTTTTCAGCTACCAAAAACTTTGAGTTTTGCATACATACAAATACGCAAATATTTGTGGGTTGTTGGTTTTTTTTCCTTACTCCCCTACTTATTACTTCCTTTTCCCTGTTCCACTAAACTTGCTCTAGTTCTAATTTCCAACCCTGAAGTCTCCCTTCCTTATTCCGCTTTTTATCTTTCCTGGGAGAGGGAGGAGGAATCAGGAGAGAGGAATTCAGTTGTCTGTGGTTTTGTTTGCCCTGACCAGTAAATGGAGACCCTGTCCACCAGGAAATGCTTCATATTCACACAACACCTCTAGCTGCAAATATTGTTCATGGAAAGAAATGGGCAAAGGTCTGGCTAGCTAAATCACTAGTTTATTGAAACAAAGAATTGTTCAGGTTGTAACATATGACCATTTGATGCCACAGACAATGTTTAATAAATGCTGCCATGACAATATGATGCCATTAATATGTATTGATGTAAATTACAATTTATTTTCAGTTCATAATAAGGCTTACATGACAATATGAGAACAATGCTTAAAATGACCAAACAACTAATTGTATTTAATTTCTATTGCCATGAATAGTCAGCACGAATGACTAACTGAAATATATATTACCCACAGGTTATTAAGTGTTCCAGGCAGTTTTGAACACCAGTTGCTTTGTATATGGGTGCCCTATAGATTCATAATTAAAGTGACAAGCTGAAGTTTTCATAGTAGGAAAGAAAACACTAAATGGGTCAATCTGCCTTTCAGCAAAGACTGGTAAATGGGCAATGGTTGTTAGGGGAATTGACAAAAAAACCCACAAAAAAACCCCAAAAAAACAACCCACACACAAAAAAATCCCACACCACAAAAAAACAAGTACTTCTATAGAAACAGTAGTTGGCATTTCAATCAGTCCTCTGGACACATGCCAATTCCGTTTGCAGTAGATCTGCTACATTCGGCACTGATCCCAGGCCAAATTCAACAAAGGGTCTGGATGATGTGTTGCCACAAGTGCCCCAGTCAGCACCCTTTTCTCAGGCCTGCCTGGGATCACTGGGCATTCTTGCTGCATGACAGATTTGCCCGTATCACTTACCTGCAGTGTCAACCTCTGGAAGGTGACAAATAGGAAAAATACTCGGCTCCATGCAGCTCCAGGGCTCACAGCCACACTTCATAAAGCAAAGCAGAGGGATGGCTGTTTTCTCAACCCTAGCTTATGATAAATCCCAAAATCTCCATCTCTCCCATGCCAAGACCATTGATATTCGTCACCAGCGGCCTAGAAGCATCCAATATAAAAAAGAAAAATATAAAGCTATCAAAGAATAAGGTACAGCAAACAGTGAATTTGTTGTATTTACTTTTCTGCAACTTGCTCTTTCCTATGTTCTCTTAAAAAAAGAAAAAAAAAAAGAAAAAAAAAAGGAAAAAGAAAATAGTGGTGGTTCAATTTGATAGAAACTTTAATGCTTATTTTGTATGGGATGCTACTCTCTTTGAGGATGGAGGAAAAGAAGATAATCTTAGTGACTGGATTTGTCCCATATATGTTCCTAAATTTTGCTGTTTGGCACCAAACCCACATAGGATGAAAAAAGAAAAGAATTGTGTATAACAATAATCCATCTCTTCTCTCCTCACCAATATACCACAGATGTTTCAGAGAACAAAGTCATTTTCCACAACAAGTCATACATGAAATATATAAAATGAAAGCTATTGCTGGTAAATGGGCTGTCTGTTCCACAGAAACTATTTTCTTTTGCCCTTTCCCTGTGGCTCCCACTACACAATATAAAGCGGCACTGTTATATAAAGCAGCTATGTTATGCTTCTGTCTGAAAATGTCAAGCTTAGTATACCACATACACTAACTACAAAGATTACAAGTGAAAGAATTTAACAGGAAATAAACATCATCTCTTATTGTTTCAGAGTTATGTCTTTGCATGTGGAAACATAGCAGGTTTCACTTTTTCTCTTAAAACTACTCTTGGAGTTTATTAAAACTATCAGCTGGGAAACACATCTAAGAAACCCAAATACTGTTACAAGAACATACTGTTTGGAGGCCTGTAGCAGATAATACATTTCTTTTCAGTAAGTCTTTAAAAAATATATAAAAATTACTTGCTCTTCTACCATCCCATCAAGTTGGAAAAAAAAAAAAAAAAAAAAGAAGAAAAAGTCTGTAGAAAGCAAAGCATAGCTTATTTTCTGTAGAAAGAATGTCCTTGACTCCTTTTTTGTCAAATACACATTGTTAACATCCTTTTTCATCTCAGACCTTCTCTGCCACAATTACTGGTGATAGTCTGCAATTCGAGGAATGTCTGCATGGCACCAACTGCTTGTTTTAAGGCTGCATTCTGTGAGAATGGATGAAGTATTCACTTACCAGTCACTGTTGCACCTTCTACAAAACACACTCCTTTGAAATATGTGGTGTATAGAAGGCAGTTGATAAAAAACACAGCTATTTGAAAAGGTGCAATCCTCAAATCCCTCTTGAGTTACCAGTACAGTAGTCTCTTTGTACTCACAAACACAACAGACTTATCTTGATAATACCCTCCCTTGACAGTCCTGATCTGTGCTGAATCTTCAATCTCCAAGATATTTTACACACATCCAAGTTGTCCTCCCAGATGGACTAACTTTACTTAACTCTTGCTAAAAATATAACCTCATTCCTCATGCTGCATATTGAGATCTGCTTTCGTGCCAGATGCATAACACTGGAGAGGCTTATGCATTTCCATAATTTTATTGATTTCTCTCTTGAAGATGGGGAACAACTAAAACCTTAGAAATAGGAGTAGAAAAATTAAATAGAAATTAAACATAGGCTCAATTTAAACGTCCTAGCACTCAAGTTTCCTCTTTTACTGAAGTGAATTTAAGTTTTGTTTATTTAGGGGTTTTTTGCTTGCTTTGTTGTTTTTCTTTTGTTTTGTTGGTTTTCTTTTGTTTTGTTTTATATAATGAATGTCAGATAGAAGAATCTCACTTGCACTTGTCTATTCTGAAAAAGAACATCCTTTTGATACAGTCCTCACAAGCCCCATGAAATGTAGTGAGAAAGTGCCTCAGGCCCTTCTATGTACTCAGTCACTCTTAAAACTGCCACAGAGTTGGAACTCCAGTACTGCATTCCCTCATATCATTTCCAGATATGAAATGTAAGATTTAGTAGCTCTGAGTAGTATAAAGACTTGGCATCCACTGGTTGTCAGAGAATGGTATAATTGAATATTTCTTACTATTAGTTTCCTAAAATCCTTTGATCAAGAATTAGGTAATTAAATTACCACATGTCCTGTATATTGTTGAACAAACTTTCATCTTTCATGTTGTACAATTAAACCAATATTCCTTTTGCACCTGAAATAATATTTCTTTGTAATATTTTTTAGTAATTTAAATTCAATACTTACAAGATATTTTCCATTAAATTAATTAAACTCAGCCATTTTTATATAATTAAATTGTATATTTTGCATTTGTTGTGTAACTGGGTCTTTGAACCTCCAAATAGCTCTAAAGATTCTGAAAGTACAATCCAGATACAACTGAAAGCATTGTTTTTTCTGAGTGCTTAGATGTTAATAACCATCATAGGTTTTTCTAAACCAATCATAAATAACCCATTCACTGATATTTGATACAAATACTTCTTTGCCTGATAAATTAATGGCTACTAACACACAATGGCATACCATGAATGCACACTATTGCATATTTGTATGTTCAGGAACATATTGGTTTGACTTCTCATTACAATACCTATGAATAATAGATCTACCTTTTTCTTCCAAATACAATTTTACCATTTAAGAGACCTTTAAGAAAATACCTACTCAAAATGACTAGGAAAGACATTTGGAGTTCCCTTCTTTGGCAGTTGTATGTTCATGGAAATGTGACCATAAATTAAGTCAAAGTTAGGATACATCTGTTTGTTGTTCGTTTGGAGTTTTCTTTTTTTCTTTTTTTTCTTTTTCTTTTTTTTTCCTTACCCATGAAAGAAACAGCTGAGCAAAAGTAAGGTTGGTATCATGTGACTGAATTCTTTGCAGACCTCTAGCAAAAGCATTATAGACCACAGCTAATCAATCTCTCTTCCTTCACAGTACAAAGCAAAATCAGAAAAACTGCCTCCTTTAATAAAAAATATGAAAACCACTTACCGGACTGGCCTGGATCAGTTAGAATTTAGATGCATGTCAGTGACTGCAAGAGTGACACTAATAAACACTAAAAGTAGTTTACATAATTAAATTCTGTATAATTACCAAACCTTTACAAGCTCTGCAGACTTAAGTAATAGAGAGCTCAACTTCTATGCCAAGTTAAAAAGCATTAATTTAGATACCATGTAACATTTTTAGTGTAACGAACTCTAAATATCTTTTTTTTGCCAGTCCTGTACTCACTACCACCGGATGTGCTTATAGACATTCATTGCCTGAAATGCCTAATTTGGGCTCTGAGTTGAGTACTTCAAAAGAATACAAATATGTCTTTTTATTGGAATAAAGAAAAAACAACTAAGACTTTCTGTTTCAATCTAAAAAAAAAGCAAAGTATTTCCATATACATATTTATAAAAACATAATATAATTAAATTATCTTATTCATGCATATATACTTCTACATATTGAATTAAAATATGATCCAAAATTTGATTTAAATATAAGGAAATCCACAGTTATGAGAATTGTAATGATATAACTTCATTTTACATGATCCTGGTTTTGAACACTTTCTTAAATTAAGGTTTTCCAACATTTAGAAAGAATTCACCACAATATTGATTTCTTTCTTGAAAAGTCACTTCTTGTACTACAAAGAAAAAAGCCAGATTCCAAAAGCAATCAAAAAGTATATAAAAAAATCAGTCTATCACCTGGGACACCAAAAAAGCAATCTTCATAATTAATATATTCCAGAGAATAAAAGTGACAAAATATTGGCAGAGCTGAAGAAACATGCATGGGAAGTAAAGTAACAGAGGGAAGACAGCATAGAAAATTTGTGGAAGGAGAAAGGCATTAGAAAGCAGAAAGTTATTTGCAGACTAAAGAGAAGAAACAAAAGAGTCTGAAAGTCAAAGCAATATCAGCATGTGCAACAGTTTCCCTGCTGTTGGTTTTGTATGTGTGTGTGGTTTTGCTTGTCTTTCAAAAACCAAATTAACAAGCTTACTTAGCAAAGGCAGTTAGAGTACCTTATTTTTTATCTTAAATTATTTAAAATCTGCTGTGAGTGTTCTAGCAGTGTGCTTATAAATTGGAAGATGAAATCTCTACAAGGGAAGGAGACAAATTTCAGTATCAATTTCTGAGGCAATGAGGCAGCACCACTACTCATGAGAAGAGGCTCTGAAACTGTCTACGTAATGGTCAAGCACACGTAGAAGGTAAATCAAAGAATGCAAATGTATCACGGAATGTGCAACAAATTAACATTCTTCAAACTTACAAAGGGAAGTGTGTGTGTAGGTCCCAGGCACTCTGAAAACATACATGTTAGAGAAAAAATTAATATCCAAAGCTGCAACATGCCATACAAAGTCAGATACCAATCTAAAAGAAAAAGAACCACACAAATAAAAATGGCTCCACAAACTGTAGGAGGGATTCTCTAACGAGATTGTTAAAGCCAATAAAATATTGATAAAACTCCTTGCTTGCAAATTTATTTGTACATCTTTAATAATTGAGGGCACTTGCCAAAACAGGCTCTGCCTCCCAGACCTCCCACTTTGATATAATTAACTTGAATGAGCTTCTCTTCATCACGAAGACAAAAGGTGGGAAAAGTGATGTAACTGCTATCCATCTTATGCAGGGTTTGTACAACCTCATCTTTATGACTGGTTTCACACACTGACTAATAGACACTTTCCACTTCAGATTTTAATTAAAAGCTATAAAAGCAGTCAGCTGTAGGCCATGAATGTGTTGGCAACAAAGAAGTGCCGTTTTATACTGGGAAGATCAAGCACTGTACAAATTTAGTGTGAAACCATGTTAAGTAGATCCATATGCCTGCATTTAATGTAATTCTAAGATCTACATGGTAGCAGTGGGAGTACTAAAGTAAAGCAAAATGTCAATTAAAGCCAGGACACACAGTTTAGGCATAATCATGTTAATTCAGTGACATATGAAACATATTTCTTTTCAGATGTTTGCAAAGAAATCACAGTGAATGAAAAAAAAAAAACCTGAAAAAAAATCCCAGAGTGTGGCTGCAAGTATCCAGGTCATTCCATAAAATAAAATGTTGAATTTATCCTGGGGAATATGAAATGTATTCAATGCAGCACAGAACAGAATTGTAGAAGTAATTTAGAACAAAAATTGTATTTAGTCATATATTGTCAGTAAATTGAACTTTTTTATTAATTTATCATGTATATAATTAACTACAAAATTTAATAAAACTGTTATGGTGTGAAGCTTCTGTGCTTTCATAATAAACATCTCATATTTGGAATTCAATCTGTTTTGATTAGTTGAATAAATAATCCTGTACGATTTAGCTGCTTGTTAAGATCAAGGTAAAATTTAGCATCAACTAATACTAAAAATATTTAAATATTTTAAATTTAATTTAATTTAACATTAACTTTTCCAATCACCCAAAATATTCTTACTTTTTATTAAAAAAATAACACATAACCACAGGCATAATCAAAATAGTTTTACTTAATGAGTCTTACAGATATTTGAGAAAATCCTTAACTTGATCCTCTATTCTCTCCTGTAAGTAAAAACATAATATTTTGCTATTACAGCTCATACAAAACTTCTTAGGAAATGCTTTTCCTTGGTTTATTAATTTCATCATTCGAATAATAAAATAATGTTCATCAATTTGTAGCTAATATTGTTATGCAGAACACTCTTCAGAATATCATGTATAGTGTCAATGCCACACACTTACAGAAGAATATCTCCTGTATTTATCTGGAAATAATTACTGAAAATTATTTACTGAAAACCGCTGTAATTACAAAAGGTGTTAAATTCCTGTAGAAACACAAGTCTGAATCCATGAACATGAGCTTTAGCTCATGTCTGGCTCACCAGCTCAACTGCTATTGACTGATAACAAAAGCATCTAGTTTATTAGAACAAGGACTCAGTACTTAGGTCATAACATGCCGTTTTGTAGCAGCTTCTCTGCATTGAGTCTTGCTGAGAACTCGACCACAAAAGATCTCTGAAGACTGTTCTGATTACTTCATACCACTGTTCAAAAACAGTGATCAGGGAGGTTGTGTATATTGCACATAAAAGCAGACTCAGTAAAGCAGTTTATGTCCATCCTTTCATTTCTCCAAAAAAGGCAGCGACACACTGACCTCTCAGAAGCCAAGACAAATACCTCTGATCTTTTGTTTGACTTTTACAGAGCAGAAAGCTATTTAACATGTCTGATATTGAAATGCAGAGTAAAAAAAAAAAAGTTTGGCTTTGACAAATAGGGAAAGATACGATCCACCAAAAGACTAATCCTCTAAATTTCTGAACCAGTTTTAACCTCTAGTAAATCCTGAAAGCCTTTCTGATGACATACACTTCAGATTCCACTCGTAGTACAAAACAGCTTTGGAGATAAGTATGGGTGCCCTTAAGCAACCTGGAAGCTCTTGGCATCATTCTGTGCTATGCAACTTACAGTGATGAGTCATTTTATATTAAAATTCATTTCTATTCCATAAAATTATGTCCAAGATGAAAGTGATGCAAAAAAACCTATTGTCATTTTAGCTATAAGAGACCCTAACTTAAGCTGCAAAAATCTTACTGAAGTGCCACTGTGTCGTGGGTTGGACCTAACATGACAACAAAGAACCAGCCACATGGCTGCTTACTCAGCTCAGGCAGGGTTCTCCACCTATTAAGGTCACGGGCAAAACAGACTCAACTTGGGGACAAATAATGATTTCATTTAACACTAATCAAATGCACACAAGACACAAACAACACTAAGAGCAGTGCTTACATACGTTACCCCGATCCCTCCCTTTTTCCTGGGCCCAAATTTCTTTGTTGCCTATTTCTCTACCTCTTTCCCCCCAGTGGCACAGGGGTACAGGGTTTAGAGTCACAGAATCACATAATCTTAGGGGTTGGAAGGCACCTTGAAAGATCATCTAGTCATCACCTAGAGCACATCACACAGGAACAGGTCCAGGTGGGTTTTGAATGTCTCCAGTGAAGGAGACTCCACAACCTCTCTGAGCAGCCTGTTCCAGTGCTCTGTCACTCTCACAGTAAAGTTTTTTTGATGTTTACGTGGAGCCTCCTATGCTCCAGTTTGCACCCATTGCCCCAGTGCACACAAGAGTGAATGAACAGGATAGGTAAACTGCTGATAATACACAGCTGACCAAACGGATATCCCACAGTGCTGCCCAAAATAGAGTGCAGACTACCAGTGCCATTGCACAATATTTTTCAAGATAAAGAGGTTTCTTGTTTACTTCTCACTTAAACCAGTGCAACACTGATCAGAATAGGTGTGCAAGTCTGGAAAGTCAAACGGCTGCTAGGTAGAGTTTCTACATTCACAGTTAGAACAGCACTATCTCAGAATAATTTGCCTGCCTGACGCTCTCAATGCAGAAAGAGCGAAACAGCACATGTGCAAGATGACATCTGTAAGATGACTACTATTAACCACAGAATATGATAGTTCTGCAACAAAAGGAAGGACTTCCAAGTCATCATATTCTTCTAGAATGCATGAAAGAAATGTCAGGATATGAACTTAAAATTTTCTGCAGTAAATCAATGAGGTTCTGGAGGTCAATATCGTCTTGGTAGGATTTAATATTATTCTCAAATAATTCCTTGACCCTGTCCCTCATTCAGTCCTGGAAATGGAAAGCCAGAACTGCCACTGCCAGCCCCAGCAGAAATATAAGCACAATGGCTCCACAGAAAAACTTCAGAAAGCAGAGACAGTTCACAGTCCTTCCCTGCTTCTCCATGGGGTCCCTCCCATGGGAGAGAGTCCTCCGTGAACTTCATGAGTCCTTCCCACGAGGTCCGGAGCAAGCTGCTCCAGTATGGGCTTCCCGCAGCCATGGCTGTTCCGGAACAGTCACCTCTCCTGCCGTGGGGTCTTCCACAGCTGCATAGTCAGAGTCCACCGGCAGCAAATCCAAGTTGACCCCTGCTGGCACCTTCAGGGAATGTTCCACCACGTTCCTCAATGAATGCAGGGGGCACAGCCTGCCATCTCGCCATGGGTTGCAGGAAAACATCTGCTTGGACACCTTACTCCTCTTATTTCTCAGCAACCACAGGCACTGCTTTGCCTCTCCAGCACAGCTCCTTCCTCCCACTGCTTGATCTGCTCACGTCTTCTATCAGTTCTTTCATATGTTAATTGCAGAGGCTCATCTATTGTATCTCTCTAATAGCTCCTCGGCTAGCTGGTTTTAGAGCTGGAGGAGCTTCTCAGCTTCTTACAGGAGCCACCCGTGGCCCCTCTCCGCCACTACCAAAAAACATGCAAAAACAAATCAGCACACACTAGGAGGCTGCTCATGATCTACTAGAATTTTATACTATTTAAGTCTATGCCTATTACTTATAAAAAGTTAGGCAATGCTAAGAGCTGAAGGACTTGTTTATGAATTAGAAAATGTTACAGCAGCTATCTAATAACCAGATATTCCATTGTTAACCTGAGGTTTCATTCACAGAAGAAAATAAATAGAATGCTTGTCTTAAAGCTTTAAATTTAGTAAATTAAAGCCTCCAAAGGAATCTGCAGGAATTTATCTGCTCGCTGTACTTGAAAATCCTCCAGATCAGACTAGGTATGCCAAATGGTGAGGAGGAAGGTACAGCAAAAGTACACTTCCCTGCAAGTTTGGATTAAATGATAGGTGGTCAGAGACTTTCAACAAGTGAACAGCAAAAAAGGATTTCCAAAACCCTGCAGGAAAGATGAGCTAGTATAGGATGAGGCAAGGTCATAGCAGGGAATAAAACATTCTTAGACCGTGTGAGTATATAAAATAATTCGTTCTTCATTCACAGCTGCCAAAAATATTTCTCTGTTTACTGACTTGCTCTATGAAATTCAAATGAACATTTCTATCCATTCTGAAATAAACATTAAAAGGAGTTATTTTGAGATTACAGTTAAATATTAAAACTTTTATGGATTTCAGTAGGGTTTCTGCTTCTCAATCACACAGAAAAGGCAAATTTGTACCTTTTTGTTAATCACTAAGATTTTCAAGCAATATAATGATTCTGTGCTAATTTTTTTTCCAAGTTCACCAACTCTTAGAAGTATTATGTCCTATAAAGAGGCAACTTCACTAGCTTTGGTAAAGCTGTGTTGATTTACATCAAAGATTCTGAGAGTTTTGTAAATAATTATATTTACCCAACAACTGAACATGTTTTTCACCATCATTTTATAGACTTTTTTCCCAGCTGCCTGTGAAACAACAGAACACCAAACCTTGTACTGGTCTTTACTGATTCCTTTGCAACAATTCACTTCTCTTTAGTTAATTTAGCAAGAGCTCTGTTGATGAAACTACCAGCTTTGTAAGAAACTAGAAGCTTGTGTAAGTTTTTCCAATGTTTAAGAATTGTGTCAATCTACCCAAAGTCATTGAACTATTATTTTTTATGTATTATTACCTAAGCAGTATTCCACAGTATTCTCAGTAGTCCATACAGCTTCCCATCCATTTCTCAACCATCCCCCAAAAAGCCCAACTTAGAGCCAATGCTGAGTTCCAAACCAGATTTTGTATCATGCTTAAGACAACAATTATATAAAATGGCTCATTAAAAAAATATATAATATAAGTTGCCTGTTATCCTTACTCACTAAAGATGAAATCAGAAGTTTTCTAAGGTTAGTGAACTGGTAGAGATTTACTACCATAAATTTTTGGCAAACCCAACCCAAATACAAAAATATGAAAAAAGCAATTAAAAATTTAACCCCTCCATATTTTATTTACTTGTACAGAACATAAACAGTTCTAAATTGTCCTGTTTCTTATGCACAGTACTTTGAAGATTATTTTGTTTACAGATTGATAAACCTAAATGCTTCCTGAGAATTCTTATTTCTATCAGATATTTTCTCTTCCTATCTTTAATATCATTACTAAAAAGTAAATTTTGAATTGTAAAGCCTCAATTTTGCTAACTATTCAATCATTTTATTATTGTTGTTCACGATGTTGTTTTATTTTAATTTCTACTGCACAGAATAACAGAATAATGGAGGTTGGAACAGACCTCTGGAAACTGTCTAGTCCAACTCTCTACTCAAACTAGAAGAGGTTGCCCCAGGCCATATCTAAAGAGTTTTTCAGTATCTCCAAGGACAAAGACTCCACAGTCCCTCTGGCTAACCTGTTCCTGTGCTTAACCACTTTCACACTGAAAATGTTTTTTCTTATATTTTAATGGAATTTCCTCTATTTCAGTGTGCCCATTGCCTCTGAACAGTCTCTGGTCACCTTTACAGTAGAATAGTACTTTCTTATGTTCAGATGAAACCTCCTGTTTCAGTGTTTGCCCACTGTGTCTTTTGTTTTCACTGGGCACCACTGAGAAGAGTCTGGCCCTGCCTTCTTTACTTCTGCATTAAGTATTTATTTATATACATGGATAAGAACCCTTGAGCCTCCTCTTCTCCAGAATGAACAGTGTCGTCTCTCTCAATCATCTCCTACAGATGCTTCATCATCTTCATAGCCCTTGACTGAACTTGCTTCAGTAAGTCCACAGCTTTCTCAAAGGGGGGAGCCC
The DNA here is from genome assembly GCF_020740795.1 of Apus apus. Lineage (NCBI taxonomy): Eukaryota > Metazoa > Chordata > Aves > Apodiformes > Apodidae > Apus > Apus apus. The sequence goes on along the minus strand of NC_067282.1, from coordinate 56,195,241 downwards.
AGAACTGGACCCACCCCTCCAGATGTGTCACACCAGTGCTGAGGCGAAGGATCATCTCCCTTGACCCTCTAGCAGTGCTCCACCCAATGCAGCCCACCTTCTTTGTGTCAAGGGCAAACTGTTAGCTCATGTTCAACTTGCTTGTCCACCAGGACCTCCTGTTCCTTCTCTGCAGAGTGGTTTCTTAACCCAGAGCTACCCAGCATATATTGGTGTGTGTGATCGCTCCCCCTACACGCAGGATTTTGAACTTATCCTTGTTGAAATTCATGGAGACCCTCTCTTGATTTCTCCAGCATGAATATAATGAAATTGCCTATAGAACATAGACAAAATAGGGTTATTTAGTAAATATTTGTATTCTATGTAAGGCAAAATGGGAAAAAAATATATTTTTGATACCTAATTGCTGCCTTTACTTTTTGCACTATGAAGACTGTTTTACAGCTCAAAGCTACATTTATAGGACTCAAAGTCTCATTTTTAGGGCAAAACCACTCATTTTTAGGGCCTAAAGCTTCCTCAAAAGAAGTGTAGCCAGCAGGTCAAAGGAGATGATTCTCCCTATTTCCATGGTTCTCATGATACCCCACATAGAGTACTGTGTCTAATTCTGGAGTTCCCGACAGAAGGACATGGAGCTCCTGGAGCAACTCTCCTATGAAGACAGGCTGAGACAGCTGGGGCTGCTCAGCCTGGAGAAGAGAAGGCCCTTGGGAGACCTCATAGCAGCCTTCCAGTATCTGCCGGCGGCGAGGGAAGCAAGCAGTCCAGAATCAATGTGATTGATAAAGCAAGCTTCGATTTATTGAATACACAGTGTTACTTTTATACCCTTTTCCAATCCTACATGTAGTGAATTCATTGGATAGTAACCACGCATAGTGAATTCATTGGATAGTAACTACTTGTAGTGATTTCACTGGACGGCAACTACTTGCAGTGATTTTACTGGATAATAACACACATCTGAGTTCCAGGGTTCTTCCTTGTTTTCTATCATTCTACTTCTCTACCTTGTCCTTGAGTTAGTTTAAGCTAACAGAGATTGTTTATACTTGTGTTAGGCTAAAAAAAGAGATTGCTTGTACAGCTGCTGTTTGTGCTACACTCTCAAGGCCTCTTGAGGAGATAGCAGGGGCCCATGGCCCTGCTGCTCAAGCCATTCTGCAACAAGTATCTGAAGGGGCTAAAGGAAAGCTGGGGAGAGACTTTTTCAAGGGCTTGTAGTGAAAGAACATGAGGCAATGCATCAGAACTGGAAGAGTAGAGATTTAGGCTGGACATGAGGAGGAAATTCTCTAGTGTGAGGGTGGTAAGACACTGGCTCAGGTTGCCCAGGGAAGCTGTGGAAGCCCCATCCCACCCCATGTTCAAGGCCAGGCTGGATGGTGCTCTGAGCAACCTGGTCTAGTGGGAGGAGTCCGTGTCCATGCAGGGGGATTGAAACTGGATGATCTTTAGTGTCTCTTCCAACCCAAACCGTTCTATGATTCTATGATCTTTAGTGTCCAAGGCCTAATTTTAGGCTCCAAACCCTCATTTTACAGTCCAAAGCAGCATTTTTTGGGTCTAAGCCCTCAGTTTTAGAGCTCAGAGCTCCACCTCTGCTCAAGCCCAGTCCCCAGCGTCCCTGGACCTGGACACAGGTGGGGGCATGAGGAAGCCCCTCAGTTCCCTGTGGCCCTGCACTGAGCCTTGCCAGGGTGAGGAGGGACCCGCACGCCAGGTCTGGGTCCCCATGAGGCCAGGCCAGGATTAAAGCTCTCAGTTCTCATGGCCACTCGTTTAAATCCCTGATGAAAAGAACCCTGCCCTGCCCTGGCTCTGGCATTGATAGCAGTATGGCACCAAGAAGCCCTGGATTAGGCACAGCAAGGGATTGCACTTCTGTATGTCCCAGCTCTGCTCAGTCTATGAGCTGGACATGCAAAAGCCTGTATGAGAAGTTGTGCTGGGCTCCATCTACAGTCAGAAATCTGCAGAGGAATATGATGAGGTTAATGCCAGGACTAGGACTGGGGGGCAGGAATCTGTCTGCTGAGAGAAACTCGTCTGCCTGCATCAAAACCAGACCACTTCTCCCCACTCCTTGGAGGGCTTTCTCCCATTTGGGTTGCTGAGAGAGGACCATATGACATTAAGCTCAGCAGTAAAACTGGGGGAAATGTTGGCAAGAGACCACTGCTAGGTGTCAGTTGGTTGGTGGTAAGCAATTATTTTCATTTGCATCCCTTGCCTTAGGTTTATTTTCTTCTCTCTTTGCTATATTTTCCCTCTTTCCTCACAATTTCAAAATTATTATTGTTATTTGTTTTTAATTATTAAACAGTTTCCATCTCAGCCCATGAGTTTCTTGTTCACTTTTACCTTTCCAGTTCCTCACACATCTCACCGGACAGGTGGGAGGAGTGGTTGAGCTACTGGGTGGTGTTTAGTTGCCAGCTAGGATTAAACCATGACAACAGCTTCTTGGCCAAGCTGACATATGTCTACCACCCATCTTGGAAGTTTGGTATTTACTATTTCCATAAGCTATGGAGTGGCTGTTGAAAAAAACTACCTGAGTTACTATGTAAAATTACAGGAGACAAAGGCTGCAGGAGACAGTGAGCTGCAGGTTCTAAGGGCTGAAGAATGGCCATCACCCTGTCTTATCCATAGTGTCCTGGGAATTTCTTACCCATTCTTTGACCTAATGACACTGTTCCCAACACATGTCAGACCTCAGCATGAGCCAGGTGTCCAGCCAAAACCTGAGCAGGAGTTCAGTGAAGAGTTACGATGATGGCAATGTCACAGCAGGCAGAAGGTTATGGGTAATAGAGTGAGCAACAGATCACTCATGACCGTGTCACAATAGGCAACATTGTCAGCAGTGGCTGTATCACCATGGTGTCATAACGGACCTGTGACATGGCTGCTCAGGGGATGCAGGACCATGGGTCCTTCATTCTGAAGGAGTGTCCATAGGGTGAAGAACAGCATGAGCTCCCACATGGCTGTCGCTAAGGAGCTATCCACCAGCATAAGGCAGACCAAGATGGTCTTCTGGGATGGAATGGAGCACACCTTCATGATGCCTAGCATTACCAAAAATGGTACAGGCATCCACAGCCACCGCAGAAGAGTTGTGATGACCAACAGTCACAGCACTGGGTGTGCGAGACTCAGCACTGCAGCCATCTCAGGAGTGTCAACATCTGGGGTTGGGGACAGCAATGACACTTTACATCTGCCAGTGCACCACAGATCAAGGGATACTGGAGGGCTGAGAGCTGGCAGATATAGAGCATGACCTGGTTTTCCTTTGCTTTCCAGAGCGAATAGCCATCTGGGATGCAGTGGCTGGCTGCATTCAAGAACAGCTCCTGCTGCACAAGGTGAGGTGACACTGCATCCTCCTAGTCAACCCAGAGGGGTAGGGAGTCCCCATGGCCCCGGAGCATGGCCTGACAATTACTCTTCCCCTCCTCAGAAAGCAGGAAACACCCCAAAAGTACCAAACAATGGACAAACAGGGTTTGTGCAATGTGGTGTGACCTCTGGCAGGTGGCACCATACCACAGGGCTGATCCTGGTCAATGGACAACTCTATGAATGCCCTCAGGCTGCTTTTGCCCTGACTCCCGAACTGCTTTTTTTGGAGGGAAAAGAGAGGGGAAGCACTTGGTACCTTCTTCCCAAAGCTCTTCCCACTGCCCTGGTTTGTGCCTCTGAACAGCAGAAGTGGGCAGGATCCAGCCTGAAGCAGCATCCCCGAATGGGGCCACTCCCAGCTCTTCCCTCTGGCTCCTCTTCACCCTTCAGCCCTTCCTTCTCTTCCACTTGCAGGGGATCCGAATTCCTACCCTTGGCTCCTTTGAACTTGTCCCCAAACGGGTCCAGGTTGGAGATGAGGCCGTGACTATCCAGAGGCCTGTATTTCACCTGGCCAGGAACCTTGCAGTTGTCTGCAAGCCCTACTCAATCGGTAAGATGGAGGATTAAACCCTGGCTAGCTGCACAGTTATTACATCCTTTCCCTGAGTTTGAAATACTTTTCTAAAGGAACTGCCCCTCCACCAAGCAGATCCAAAACCAGGGCCTTTCTGGGCAATGCATTGATTGTAAAATGCAGCACATTGGGAAACGCCTGCAGAAGGACCACTGGGTGAGCTCCTCCATCCCTCTCTTGTGGTTTTCCAGGCAACAAGGAGCTGGAGCCTCTCAAACATATCGAGGTGGCCATGGCTACCTCCATGTCCCGGCAGAAAGTGGAGAGCTGCATCCAAGGCACAACATCCCTCCTCTCGTACTGCCTAGGGAAGGGGGAGAACATCGCCCTTGTCCTAAGGGACATAGGAGTTCTCCTCATTGAAGGCATGAGGGTCCAAATGAAGTTTTTTTACAACTTCCTGGAGAGGATGTCTGGGAAGGAAAATTTGGAAAAAGCTGGATTTAGGGTGAGTGCTTTGGCTTCTCCATTGTCGAGGCAGTTACAGAGCAACGCACAGGCACTGCTTGCAGGCCAGGATGTGGCCAGCCACTTGGGCCAGGCGAGAGCTATAATCCTACCAACTCTCACTGCCTCAGGCTCCTCCAATACTGAGCACCTCAGCCATGCTGAGGACACCCTGCTCTCTTTATGATTCTATGTTGTAGGTCCTCCAGCTGATGGACACGATGGTGTCCCAGATGGTACCTTTGGCCTCACTGACATTTTCTGGTCATATCATTGTGTTTCCTGAGTGAGTATATTTGCAGATGTAGCCTCTAGTTCCTCAGCTGTGGTTTGGAAGCACTTGCTCCTTGTGACCACAGGTGTCCTGCCACAGGGGCAACAGGCAGTGACTGTCGTTCATGTGCCCAGCCTATATTCATTCTTGTGAGGCAGATCTGATGGGAAAGATGGGGGACTTTAAGTGACGTTTTCTTCCCATCATGGCCTGGATTTCTTTGCAGGGTGACTCCATTGCCCAGGACGGTCCCTGGGGATGGGGTGTCATCAGCTTGGAAAAAAAAAAAAAAATTGATTTTGTGCAATGTTAAAATCTGCTTGTGAGAAGGGGATGGCAGGGAGTGGCAAGGGGTGGTAGTGCCATGGGTCATGCTTGTGTCACTTCTTTGTCTCCAGGTTTGAACTGGAGCTTGTGTGCAAACCACTACCCAGGGAACCTCTCAAGCACTTGAGAAAAGTCTCTGGTGAGGATGAGCAGAAGAAAAAAGAGGATTTGCCAGCTCTCGCCCAGGGCAAAGAAGGTAAAGCTGCTCCTGACTCATTTCCATAGCATAGTCAACTAGCTTCTGTGATACACTGGGAAAATTCTTTGGTGATTATTGTCAAAAGACTCTGACTTGTGCCAAAGACTAATGACAGCTCAGCTAACAACTCATCAGTTTCCACAGAACCAGACCTCAGGGTGGGATGTGCCATCCCAGGATGGCAGTCCATGGCTCCTGGGAAATGACCTGTCTGCAAGAGTCCTTGTCCCATCACTGAAACCATCCAACTCTTCCTTCCCAAATCTATCTCTGATAACACAGACACAAAACCGTGTTGTGTGATGGAAATGAGGAGTTGGGTGAGAGCCAGTGTCAGTGTGGCTGCAACAGGAGCAGAATGGCCCTCTTATATATTTTGGGAAGAAGCCAGAGCAGTCCTGCCTGTCACCAGGCCCATCAGAGTCCCAGTGCTGCTCTTCTGACAAGGTGTCTCCTTCACAATTTCAGGGGAATTTGCTGAACTGCCCTCAACAGCCAGTTCCAGCTTGACTGATAAGGAAACACCACAGCTCCAGGAAAAAGAGGATGTCACAGAGAAGACAAAGTCTCGGGTCAGGTGAATCTGGAAGCTCAGGGCTGATTTCTGCATGGGGTCATTTCTGACCCAGCAAGAGCCCATTCCCCAGTCCCAAACACCATTCATCACAGTCAAGAGTGAAGGCACCACCTGGAGGTGTGGGATGGGGCTGCTGCGAGCTCCCCATTTCACTGAGCTGGCTCCCTCCCTTTAGAAGTGCCCCATCATGGCCTCCTGAACTGTGCATAGGGACAGTCATTCATGTGTCAGTCCAGCGCCCCAGCTCAGAGGTTTTCTTCTCCTGAGCTGAGCACAGACATCAGTTGAACTGCTAGCAGCTGTGCAAAGAGGCACATGGCTCATAGGGGCAGAGTGTGGTCCCAAACCCACTGCATCCTCAGGCACACCCATCTTATTGTGTCCTTGCAGGAAACTAATAGCAAAGCTGCAGGCATCTGCAAAAAAGAAGCCTATGACCAGCCAGCCCAAGGGCAAAGACCAAGCATCAAAGCAGAGTGGAGTTCAGAGGTTCAGAAGAGGAAGACAAGGAGAAAAGAAAGTTTCTGTTGGAAGCAAATTACCATCAACAAGCTCTGAGGCCAGGATGCCTAAGAAGCCTATCTACAAGGTCTTCATTCCACAGCCACCAGGACCTGAGGCAGCACAAGTATTAAAATCAAGGCCTGAAGCGTTCTGGTCAGTGCTGAAAGAACCGCAGAAGACAGTATTAGCTGGATATAGATTTGAGCCCTCCTTTTTGGTGCTACCAATGTATGAAGAGTCCAGTTCTACAGAATGCCACTCCCTGCAGACCAGATCAGCGGTCTCCAGGATGCAGTGGCCCTGGCTGAAGTGAACAGGGCTAGGGGTGCCTGGAGTACCACCTGAGGTAGCAAAACAAGTATGTGATTAAAATCTGTGTCATTCTAGTGTGCTATTTCCTTGTAGAAATACAATTAGAGGGACAGTGGGACTCTTCAGGGAGTCCTTAGTTCTGACTGATGGGATGGTTCAGGAATGTAAAAGGTGGACCCAAGGCTACAGCAGGAGAGCTGCCGCCATCATGCCCACCTATGACCAGACCACCACAAAACACTGGGAAGACCACTGGGATGCCACAGACTTCAGGTGGTGACTATACTCTTACACTGTCTCCAACTTTTACTCTGTTTTCCTACTTTTCTTTCATCTCTTTCTTCTCTCCCCCAACTTTCTTGCGGAAAACTTAATTGATACTGTTGAGTGGGAGCGTTATTTCCATTCTTATTTCCATTCTTATTTCCATTGTTTCTGGGTTAATAAAGTGTTTATTTTGGCACTCAACCAGTGTTGGTTGGACTTTGTTCCTGTGGGATCCTTAGAAACCATTTGCAAAGGGACAGTGGGCCACCCCAGACGTGACACACTCATTGCCCCCTTAGATCCCTGGTGGGAAAAGAAAGGCTTTTTGGGTGGGTCTGGTACAGTTTGTGAGCAAAATGCTGCTGCTGGAGTTGCTGCAGAGAAAGACTAAATAGGAGAGAAATGGCTGCCCTGCTGTCAGTGTCCTGACCTGAACTATCCAAAGGGTCTATGTGTGGCCAAAGATCTCCCAAAACCTGCAGTATTGTTTCACCAGAGTCCCTCTACTTTTGCAGAAACCAATCTGTCTTCTGGACACAAGGAGCTTGGCAAAGAGATTAATAAAAACATAAAGGAGAAGTTGCAAAAGAGTATTGACTTTTTAAATTGTTAACAATGGTCCTTCACTGGAAAATGGGAGAGAGGTTTTACAGTTGGCAATGGCTCTTGACGTTGGTCTAACATGGTCCTGGAAGCAGGGCCATCTGAAGGACTTCCCCTTGGGATGTGTTCCATCCAAAGAACTTTTTGCATGGCTGCTATGAAAAAGAACCCACTTCCTGGGGTAAGAGAGGGCAACTGGGCACTTGGAGTAAAGTGGTGAAGACTTAAATGTCCCTGGAAGGGAAAGAAGAGGGTGCAAGTGCAGATGGGCAGGCATGGAGGGCACCTGCGGGCAGGGTCAGTGGAGGCCACCTGAGATTTCATTCATAAGGGAATGAGGAAGGCAAGAGAGCAAGGCTGAGCCCAGCTCAGCTAGACTTTCTACTTCAATTTGGGGTAGAGCCAGGGAACTTTACTATTTATTTTCCAGTTTATCCAATTCATATCCTATTTTTATCTCTACTTATGAAATCCTCCAAGCAAGCGTCCTGTTTGGCCATTTCTTTAACCACCCACAGTGACAGAAAGTCCATGTTTAGTCTCAGCACTATGACACTCATGTATCCTGCTGTTACCTACCATTATCCTCGTTGCTCAAATCCATCTTATTAAAATTGTCCTTACAAGCAGTTTCTACTTAGGACCCACTCCAGAATCTGAGAGAAGGGCCCATGCTAATGAAGAAGCTGAATAATGAGGTTTTCACAGAATCAGTTAGGTTGGAAAAGACCTTCAAGATCCTTGAGTCCAACGATTACCACCACTCTACCAAATCCAGCACTAAGCCATATTCCCAAGTGCAACATCTAGACAAACGCTAAACACATCCAGGAATGATGGCTCAACCACCTCCCTGGGCAGCATGTTCCAATGTCTGACAAGCCTTTCAGTGAAAAAGTTGTTCTTAATGTCTAGTCTAAACCTCCCCTGGCACAGCTGGAGGCCATTTCCTCTTGTTCTAATCAATTTTGTTTTATCAAGCTGAAGGTCACTTTACAGAGATGGATCTTCCTGTACCAGTTTGCAAGTGATTCAAGGGTGCCAGGCTGGGAATTTGAGTGTCTTGTTGAAAGTGCCAAAACAGACACACCTTCCCAGCAAGAACAGAGATCAGTGTTGAGGTGACATGTGTCTTGCTGGGGTATATGTACTGCCACCATGTCCAGTTGGGCTTGTCATGTCACATCTTTCTACTGAGGGAAATCATAAACTCATGGAATAATTCCCATCTGAGGGGGCATCAAGAGGTCTCCAGCCCAACCCCATGCTTAGAGCTGGTTCCACCAGGTTGCTCAAGAACATGGCCAACTAAGTACGAAAACCATCAAAGTCTTGCACCTCTGGCTACAAGTTCTGCTTACCCTTTGTGTAACAAGTCCTCCTTTTTAAATTCCAAAGCCTCATTTTTGAGTCACAGCCATCATGTTTATGGCACAAAGCCTCTATATTTTACTGTCCAAAGATGCAACTTAAAGGCACAAAAACCTATTTAAGTGCCCCAAAGCCTCAATTTAGAGTCTAAATCATAATTTTCAGACTTCAAAACCTAATTTTTAAAATCCAACCCCATGTTTTTAAAGCCCAAACCCTTGTTTTCAAGATGCAAGCCTAATTTGTAGAGTCCAAATAATCATCACTTTTAAAGATGCAATTTTTTTGGGTTCAAATAGTCATTTTTTTTAAGGTCCAAAACCTTAATTTTAGGATACAGTGTTGATTTTTATGTTCCAAACCCCACTTCAAAGGTTCACAGACTCATTTTAAGGGTCCAAAATGTTACTTTTAGTGCCCCAAGTCTGATTTGGAAGATTCAAAGCCTCATTTTTAGAGTCCAGTCCTTCATTTTAAGTGGCCAAATGCTCTTTTTTGGCTCCAAATTTAGCTTCCAAAGTCCCATTTTCCCATAGCCTTTAGGATTCAGTCTGTAATTATTAGGGCCCAAGGTCTCATTTTTAAGGCTGAAAGCTCCTCTTTTTTTTCTTTTTTTCTTTTTTTTTTTTTTCAAAACTTGATTTTTGATGCCCAGAAGTCTTTTTTCTAGAGTCAAAAGCCTCATGTTTAGATTCCCAATCTTAATTTTTGCTCAGAAGCCTTGAATTGGGCTTGATGCCTCATTTTCAGGATCAAAGCCTCAGTTTTAGTTTGCAAAGCCTCTTTTTTATAATCCAAACCTCATTTTAAGACACAAAAGTTCATTTCAAAATCCAAAGCCACATTTTAGTTTTCAAACTTTACATTATAGAGCTCAAAGCTTAATGTCTAGAGCCCAAACTCTCATTTACGGGGTCCCCAGATTCCTCCAAGGTAGCTACCACTGGAGTTCTATGTATGCTATAGGCAGGCCCATGTCTGGGAGCTGCCCAGGACTCATCTCAGGCATCTCCTGGAGACTTCTAGTCTCCTGTAAAAGGGAGCAGAAATCCTAAGTAACAGCCCCAGATTCCTCCAGGGCAGCAGCCTGAGGACTTTTGTATATCATGGAGGCAGATTTATAACCAGTCTCTTCCCAGGACTTTCCTGGATTCTTCTGGCAGTCTTTAAAGACAGTTTATGTCTCAGAGTAGGCAGCATCTAACTCATCCAAGGAAACTATTGGAGGACTTCTTTGTATGGTAAAGGCAGGGCCATGCCCGGTTGCTTCTGAAGACTCCTTCCAGGAATCTCCTGGAGTCTTCTGCTTCCTGTGGAGGGAACTGAAGTCCCAGATAGCAGCCTAGGACTACTACAAGGAAGCTACCAGAGGAGTTTTCCATGTAGGAGGCAGGTCCATGCTTGGCAGCTCCCTGAAACTCCTCCGAAGCTTTTCTTGGAGACTAGTTATCTCCTGTGGAGGGAGAAAAGATCCTGGGTAACAACCCCAGAATCCTCCAAGGTAGCTGCCCAAGGAGTCTCTTCCCCATTATAGGAAGGTCTGTGCCCCGTGGCTATTGTCGCCTCCTGACTGAGTGTTTCCATTTGGGGCTGAGGATGGCAAGACACTTTGCATTTGTCACTGCACCATGGATAGGGTCTACAGAGGGCTGAGAGCTGGCAGACCTGATTTTCCTTTGTGTTCCAGAGTGAAGAGCTGTCTAGGACATGGTGGCCAGCTATGTGCAACCACAGCTCCTGTTTTGCCAGGTAGCGCAGTACTCGCATCCTTCTTGTTCACTTAGAGAAGTGGGGAGTCCCCATGGTCCTGAGACATGGCCCACAGTTCCAATCTATCTGAGTAGTAGGGGCCTGGAGAAACTAAAGATTTATTCACCTCTAATGTTTTTTTATATTTTTTAATTGCAGTGAATGCTTGAGTCACCATTGGCTTGCTAGGTAGAAAATAACACCCAAAATTGGTTTGGATGTTTCTCCTCAGGTGCTACTAAAGCCCCCATTTTAAAACCCAAAAAATAACAAATGGGAAGATAAGTGTCGTATTTTTAATACTGCAAATGTAATAAGGGTTGCTACAAAAAAAATGCTGCTGCTAAGAATTTAAGAGCATAATTCAAGACAAGTGGTAAACAGGGAAAAAAAAACCCACAGGAAAAAAGTCTCTTTTTTTCACCCGAAGCAATCAGTGTCATCAATCTGTTCTTAATTTAAAATATGCACTTAATTTATATTTACAACTTTATCACTCCTCCTTAACACGCCAAACACAAACCGTCAAAAATCATTCAGGTCCAGCAAAACCCAGAAACTGATACTTGCAATATTCTGCATTGACACTAATTTGCTCTCTAAAAAAACCCCAAACAAATAAAAAAACAACAAACAACAACAAATCAAAACAAAAGGATTCCAAGATTAAAAGTATAAGAGAGAATACCAATTCACTTTAGCCTACTTTCAGTGCAGCTCTTCCACAGTGGTTTCTTCTGAAATTTACGGACTTCCAGAACATGTTGCCTCTAGAGTAAAATATCGAGTAAAACATAGTTTCACACAGTATTGTTATCCACTTTCCTATCAGCTCCATGTCTAATTAAGCTTTTGTAACTGCTGGAAGTCAAGTCTAGTTTTCTTCTACAGTGAATACATTAAAAATTAATTCAGAAACAAACTGAAAATGGAGAGAAAAAAACTGGTACATAAGGAAAGAGAAAAACCTATCACATTACTATCATTTTGTTTCAGTTAGCAAAACGTACAAAGTGTAATGCATCTTTCAGTTCACTTCTGAATTTCCTGATTCTCCTGCTGCTCTGTTCCTGGATGGTCCCCTGATTAGCACTTTGAATCTTGCTCTAAATTACAGCAAGCTTTAAGAATTGACTTAGACACTGGTGGAAAGGTGCTTTGAAAGATAACTGAACACCTTTATTTGCTTATAATCATGTCTATTTTACTTTTTGCTGCTGGAAAACAAATGTCTATCCCACACAGCTGAAGATCCAGTCGGGGAATGCCACTTTCGTACTTCTTATGGGCCTTAAATGTCAAAAAAGGTGTCTTTGACCAGCTTGAACATCAAAGCAAGGTTAGAGCATAATCTGAATGTTGGGTTGTTTTTTTCGCCAGCTACAGTCCAGCCAAGAGCTCAGTTTGATTGAACCATGAGAATAGGAAAAAGATGCTTAGATTTTCAGTCCATCACCTTTGTCCAATCTTGACACAAGCTAAAGCCCTCAAGATCACCAGCAGTGAATTCTAACCAGTATGGCTGATCCCACCCCTGGTAGACCTCTCATCTGTCTGTTCAACCTGTTTTCCAAAGCAGTGCATTTGTGCAAAAGGACTTTCCCTCTTACAAAATACATATATTCCACCCAAACTGCCATTTTGTTTACTCTGAATACGCTTTTTTCTTCACATCTAAACTTTCATTGCATGTGACCAGTAGGCACAAGAATGTGAAAACAGCCTAAGTCCTTTGGTACTAGGTTTCAACTAGGTGGCAATCCTGCCTCTAGGAGTACATTTACACTGCTATAGATGGATGGCTGTTTATAGATAAATAGAGGATGGACAGGAAGAACACTGAAGTTCTGCATGGTCTTTGGCTATTTCACTAGCTCACATCCTTTGTTTCTTTTTGTTTCACTTCACTTTCCCCAAGACAAATACACAGTCTGAATACAGGGTAGTGTAGACCACTGGGCCAGGATCAGATCCGGTACCTTTTATTTAGCTCTATATACCTATGCTGTTAAGAAGAACTAGCAGATGCTTAAGTAAAGAATGTAAAACCAGTGAGAATTATGTTTTCCAAATTCCTGAACTTAATCATTCTACTCTACTCTATTAAATCTTCCCTTGTATGGAAGCCATTACATACCTTTGATCATTGAGGCTGCCCTTCACAACAGATTTTCCAGTTCCAAAGTAACATATTCAAGGTGCAAATTAAACCAGACTTTATGCAGTATTCAGGATATAGGTTATTGTGGATTTATTCATTGGTATGGTGAACTTACTGCTTTGTTTTCTACTTCTGCCCTGGTAAATTCTAATATACTATTTCACTTCCTGTATTCAGTGTTTCTAAGATTTCTGAGCAGCAATAACTAATTTATAAATCATAACTCTATATAAAATATCAGTGCGTTCTTTTATGTAGATTATTTAGATTTTACCAGCCCTAAATTTCATCAAGAATTTTTGCCTGGTCACTTAGTATTGTTGTCACCGTTTGACTCATGTCCGACAACAATGTTCTCAATCTCCTTCCCCTCCCACCCAGGTAGGGAAGGAGAGAGAGAAAAAGAGAGAGACTTGGCTGGATTGAAAACTAAACTACACAGCTTTAATTAAACACTAATGAATTATATAAGAAAATAGATACAATTATATACAGATATGTTCAGGTATGTGCAAGAGCCTCTCGCCTCTCTCTACCCCCAGCAACTCCCACCACACTCCCCTGAGCTGGAACAGTCCCGAGAAATCCTAGAGCTGCTGCTGGAGAAAGCGGAGAGTGATGAGGGTCAGGAGAGCTCGAGCCTGGGGGTCGACGGTGCTGGATGGACGGAGTCCTCCCCAGACACCGGCCGTGGATGGAAGAGAAGGGAAGAAAAAAAAAGCAGGAAGGAAGTTGTCTTCTGTGATCTCTGACTTTCCTCTGAGCTTACGTAGATATATGGAATGGAATATCTCTGGCCAGTTTTGCTGTCTGTCTAACTCAGCCTCCTATGGGGGGGTCACAGATCTCCCCGTAGTGTCTGAGCTGGCAGAGTGAAGGTGCGACCTTGAAGACCCAGCAGTTAGAAAAACATTCCAATGTCTTATCAGCCGAGCTAGAACAGAATGTTGCGAGTTAAAAGAAAGCTCACTGAAGAAAAAAAAAAAAAAAAAAAAAAAATCAGTAAAAAGGGAAATTGGCTTCATCCTGGCTCAAACCAGGACAATTGTGAAATTCTTATGTGACTAGTCTTGTCTTATTGAACAATCTATGGTAGTTTGTAACAGTGCCAAAAATTGTAATTTCACTAGTCACATCACTTACCTGAACGTTCAAATGAGAAAGCTCAGGGAGGTAATTTTATTCATTACGAAAACACTTATTTTAAAATGAAGTGCTTTATAGTAATTTTAGCAGCTCATAATGTCATACAGCACTTGTCGAACTGACATACCTGCTTTAAGGTCTAAGTTATAATTAGTGAGAAAGCACATCAAATTTGTCATTGACTTGAGTGAGATTTACTAAATATTTAGTTTTAAAACCAGACATAAGCATGTTGCTGAGTAGGAGTGTTAGCTGAGATGTAAAATTGAAAAAATAAACCAAACCAGAGCCTCCATAAAACCATAAAATCATACTTTCAAGCTTTGATATTTTTGTCTGTTGTACTTTGATAGAATACTAAAGTATTCTAGTTATATATTGTTCTTAAAACCAGCACTAAGATATCTCTGATTTTTAAATCCATTCCACTTTTTAACTGTTCTTGATGGATGTTATTAACTCTGGATTAAAAGGCTTCAGAAGCCAGCAGTAAGGGATATCACAGTGCAAATGAGAGAAATTATACAAGTTACAGGGTGGTCAGGAACGTTTCCTTTTATGCACTGAAGAAAATATCTTCTGCATTAATTGTACAAAGACACTTTTGTGATTTAAAGTACTTAATAATGAAGGAAGCTGCTTCTTGCTAGAGATATTTAAAGCTCTGTATTGTATGACACAAAGATTGTCAATGTCAGTTAATAAATTCCATTCTCATTGAACAGTATTGACAGTGTAAAATCACTATTAAAAAAAAAGAAATCTTCTCCTAAACTAGAATTTAATACATAAGAGTAAGAAAAGTAAAATACATTGTGAAAGTTTTACTACAAAGATATTTTTCCACTTCTTGATCACGGATAAGCAAATGCAACTGACAGTGACTGAACTGTAGCTAACTGTAGGTTAAAATTAGAGAAGGTACAAATAAACATTTTTTTTTTCAAAACTGCCACTGTCTCATGCATAATTCAAGATAAGAACAAAGGCTAAATTATAAATCACCAGATTAATTAATTCATTATAATAATTCAACATTCCCTGCTTTTAAGTATTCAAGTACTTCACAGTTACACAGACACAATAAACCCTTTATTCTCTAGACTTCTGCAGTCATGACTACACAAGACATTATGACCCTTGAAAAGTTTAAACTGCAAATTAGGTCACTGTATAGATTTTTCTTTTTGAATTGTCTGACCTTGTTGTGAAGAGGTAAACATTTGTCATTTATTTTGAGGAGATATGGAAATGGGGGCCTAACATTAAACTGTTAATAATTTGAATTATGACATATTCTTCAATGCAATGTGTAAAACATGAAATGCTATTGAATTTTTGTGATAAAGCTGGAGAAAACAAAGTGATATGTTTTCTTTTCATTAGATGTATGGAGACATACACTGTATGGAGTGATCAGTCTTAGAAGGTCTGAGTGATAAATTAAAAGGATATATTAACAAGGTAATAAAGATAATATGAGAGGTATTGTTTAATGTGTTAGTTTCCTTTTGCCACATATTGCTGACAAAGTTATTTGTCTTTTGATTAATAGAAGACAAGGAAAGATTTTTTACAGTATACTCTGGGCTTGAACTTCTTCCAGTGCCTCAGACTAAACACGCTTGGGCATATCCTGCCAGTAAATTGACTGCCAGTGTTTTTCACTGAAAATGAAGAAATAGTTTGTTTAAATGAACAATCAATCTCAAAGAAAGAACAGAAAAAAGTATTTGCCAATATGACATTCAGTGATTTCCATAGTTCAGGAACAGGTCTTCACTGATTTATTTTTCTATATTTCATAGAAGCCAAGAACAAAGCTATGAGCTCTCCATTTGGCAGATATTAGAAATAAGACTGTAATCTAGTTTCCTCAAAAATTGTTTAGAGTAGTAAGGGGCCCACTGAAAACTTGAGTCAGCGATTTAAGGTTCTTTGTTGCTGCTTTTGTTTAACTATTGCTACTCAGCATGGTATACTTAAGTAGATCTGCATGCACTTTTCACAAACATATTAAATATTGTGAATAATGAATTACCTAAGTTTAAGTTTAATGAACAGCTCAACCTTACTCCTATCATCTGTCTTCATGGGAAGCTGAGTACGACATGAGGTGCAGAATAACTGTATATCAGGTGTTAGAAGAGTTAGCCTGCAAGATTAACAGTTCTCCCTTCTCCCTGGCCATATATTAGGTCATCTTACACTAAGATAGTTTTACAATACATGGATAGCTTTTGCTGTATTTAGATAACCTTATTTAAACCTTTGGTCAATCTAAATATGCTGTTTCACAGGAGACATTACCATTTACATAGTGGATAGTATCACATGACATTAGTTAATCAAGCTTTTGCCCTAATAAACTTCATCTTCATTAATAGCATACCCAGAGAAATTGTTCTGAGCTTTACAGTACTACCTCACCACTTCCTAGGAGCAAATTCTATGTATTTTGATACCTTTTGCTTTATCAGGTTCTTAGCTTTGTTTGGTTCATGAAGATTTGTAAGTACGGCGAAATTGCAACTCTATGCATACTGCATAGAAGCTCTTAAGTTAGTGCTTAAAGGCTTCATGCCTGGCTTCAATTTCAGCTAAGCTGTATTAATAGAAAAGAAGGAAAAGAGAGTTGTTCTAACATCAAATTCCTCAGACTGTGTCTTGGTGACCAGAAAAGCAGCAGCAAAATAGGAAAAATGAACCAATGACTTAACTTACCAAGTACAGCACTGCCCACGAGTCTCATTATGTTATCTGTGCTCACCTTACTCCCAAGAAAAACAATTGTGATTTCAGAGACAGAGAGGCAATCACACAGCACAGCCACTGCATAACTTTTAGGACAGGCCTGTCAAGTAATGATTTACACTTCTCTCTGCAACTTCATACCCTCCATTATCACATCTCTAAGAACAGGGGAGTTCTGTGGACTTTAGGAAAGTTTGCTGAGACAGTTATTTCAGATACTTTTCTTGTAAAAAATAGATGTACTGAATTTTTCTCAGTATCTCTAAGTCTCCCAAGCCTTCTTTTGCATAAGTAAAACAGAGATGCAGGGTGGGTTGTTTGTTTTGTTTTGTTTACTTAAAATCAATTCATGGTTTCAAAGCTGCTTTGGCTAGAAGCTTACTTTTGAACTAGAACCCTGAGATTTTTTTCAGGAAAAGGAGGCAAGGAAGATAACAAGTGCGGTTGCCGTCTTTATGAAGAAGCAGATGCAATGTATGGAGCTCTTTTATAGGACAGATGACAAGCTGCTTGAGAGCTTGCAAAACACAATCAAAGAAGCCAGGAAGAGTGACATCCTGGTGGGAGTTTGTCACAGACCACCTGAACAAATTATTTCACAAGAAATATTTGAAATATTTTGAATAAGATCACATTTATTCAATGCAAAAATAGTCCTATATATGAAATACATTTAGTCTTATAATATAGACCAACTGAGATGCTGACTTATTTTTATTACTAACAAAGCAATTTGTAAAATTATATACACATTGTAGCAAAATTTTGGATTTATTACTTATTTTCCCTTTCAGAGCATGAAAAATCTGTAATTCTCTATAGACATTAAAAAAACCCCAAATCAACCAAAAAACCCCCAAAACTTTCCTATCATTTTTTCTGCTTTTCTTCTCGCCTCAAATCTTCAAACTATTAGATTCCTGAAGTGATGAAAAAGCAGAGAAGGAACATTGCCTAGACCACAGGTAGTCAATATTTGTAGAAGCCTGCATAGACATTTTCTTAATAGCATGATGGCTCTAGTTTAAAATCTGTGGTGAATTACACATCTGTTTCGTTGATTATTCTCAATTTTTTAGCTTTAAATATTCCTACACATTGTAATAAAATATGAAGTATTAATTGAAAATTAACTCCAAGCAAGAAGTTGACCTACTAGTCCATCAATATCACCCTTCATGTTACAATTTCTCACCCATTGTTTATGTTTCACAGTTTTTCAGAAGCCCGTCTTCCTTGACTTCAGCAATAAGTGCTTCCACATTTTCCAAAGGTCAACTCCTTTAGCTTTTACTTAACTTTTTGGTTTCCTCCTATTCTCCATAAACTTTGAGCACTGTTTGCCTTTCAACTACACTAGCATGTAGACAGCAACAAATGAACGTTAAATAATAGGTATAAGTAGAGGAAATGATCTCACCAGGGAGAACAATGTACCCCAAAGCAGTTGTCCTGGTTTGAGCCAGGATGAAGCCACTTTTCCTTTTGCAGATTTTATTTTTTTTTTTTTCCCCTTAGGTAAGCTTTCTTTCAGGAGCAAGTGTTCCAGCTGGGACTGGAATGTTTATGTTATTGTCGGGACTCCAAGGTCACATCTTTACTCTGCTGGCTCAGACACTACCGGGGAGATCTATGACCCCCTCGTAGGAGGCTGAATTAGGCAGACAGCAAAATTGGCCAGAGATATTCCATTCCATATATCTACGTAAGCTCAGAGGAAGGTCAGAGATCCTAGAAGACAACTTCCTTCCAGCTTCTTCTTCCTTTCTCTTCCATCCAAGGCTGGTGTCCAGGGAGGACTCCGTCCATCCATCACCGTTAACCCTCAGGCTGTACATCCTTTGACCCTCATAACTCTGCTCTCTCTCCGGCAGCGGGTCTGGGACTTTTCAGACTGCTCACAGCTAAGGAGAGTGCTGTGGGAGTTGCTGGGGGTGGGAGGAGGCAATAGCATTTTGTGCATTCCTAACACATTTCTATATAATTTTCTTTCATCATTAGTGTTTAATTAAAGCTGTCTAATTTAGTTTTCAACCCAGAAAAGTCTCTCACTCTCCTTCCTTACCTGGGTGGGAGGAGCATGGGATCAAGAGCTTTGCTGTCTCTGGCTTAATTGCTGATCCTGAGTCAGTACAGGACCTGTGTTCGGTGGTTTTAGCCAATTTAACAAGTAACCTTCCTGCAGCCAGAGCAGAGAAGGTACTGCTGAGCTTGAATATGCATGATAAAGGCCAGAACACAGTGTTACTAATATGTAACTGAGGCAAAGTTAATTCCTTCCCAAAACTTCAAGAATTTAAAGAAGAACTTGGACTTAGAGATGCGTTAAAAGCTGTAAATTCTGACTTGGGCTGCTGTTCTGACTGAGACATTAATTGTGTCATAATTGTGTTCTGCATGTTATATTAATTTCTTTACTGGGACACAGTCAATGTCGGAATGACATTACAGAGGTGCAAGTTCTAAGCTCAGTAGGATTCTGATCCTGTAGGTTGCTGCTAAAATATTCAGTGACTACAGAAAAGAGAAAGTATGGTAATATTTGAGTCATTCAACAATGAACAATGTAGGAGCTCAAATTGACAGCCCACAAAATAGGAAGAAATCTGGGTCTTTCCCCCTTTTTTTAGTAAGTATCCTTCCAAATATTCTGTAGAAACCAACCAATTCAATGTCAGTTATAAGCTGCTCCTGAATGGAGAGTGACTGTATGTGTTTTTGTGATGGACCATTCTTAGAGGCCATGAAAGAACAATGTAGACTAAAAAGCCAAAAGACTGGCAAGAAATTCTTCTATAAATATCATCCAGGAAAAATAAAACCATCTTTAAGATCCTTGTTTCAGTGAAATCATTATGAAAATTAAAATGTCTGGATAGTATATGTAAACGAACCCCTGTCACCCCTATTTTCTTAAAAAAATGACACCCGGTCCCCACTTCTGATGATGATGAGGGTGGTGAGACACTGGCACAGGTTGCCCAGGGAAGTGGTGGCTGCCCCATCCCTGGAACTGTTCAAGGCCAGGTTGGATGGAGCTTTGAGCAACCTGTTATAGTGGGAGGTGTCCCTGCCCATGCAGGAGGGTTGGAACTAGATGATCTTTAAGGTTCCTTCCAATCCAAATAATTCTATTATTCTATTACTGTTACTATTACTATTATTTTTTCTGTTTGTCCTCTATATTCTTTCAATAAATTTCCAACCCTTTGTGATTTAATAGGAAAATCCCACCAAATAATGACTTTCAGTCTGAGTTTCTCTTCTTGATCTTTTAGCTAGACTGCTTTTTCTTCCTGGCACTTGAACAGTTACTGAATAGGAGATTCTGTCATAGTTAATTGATGTAGATTCCAGTATTCTGACAAATGAATTACCATTAGCACTGTGTTGCTAAGCTTTTTGGTATGTCATTCTTTCCTTATAATCAGTAGGATTGCTGTATTTCTTAAACTAAAACATTTTTTTCAAACCAAAAGATGAAATTGTTTTATGATTAAAATTATTTAAGACAGATTCTATTAAGAACTAGAAAGATACTTTACAGAATTCTCTGTCCTGTGAAGGTATAATGAGACGTTACTTGGAGAATTTAAAGGCCTTCACATGAAACTATTTTAACATTTCTTTAAAAAACCCTAAAATAAATCAGTTTAATTTAATTAATATGATACTAACAGGTAATTGAAATGCGTCATACAATCTATTGTCTGTTTAAAAAATAAAAATAAACATAACACAAAACAAATAAAATCCAAAAAGCCCCCAAACAATTACTTTTGTTTTGGACAAAGGTTACATCTTATATGAAATATAACTAATACTTTGTAACGAGAAGTTGGGTGAGGATTCTAAATTTATGATTAGGGATGATAATTCTACAATAGGAAATATAAATTAAAATGCTCTAAGTCATTCAGCATGTTAATTAATAGATATAGATAAACATTTGAGTATATCCAAATGTTTATTTCTCTTTTAAGAGTTTTAGGTGTATTAAAAATGGAATGTAATAGATTCCTTTCTGTGATGATGATCTGGAATTTCCTCAAATGAGAAAAAAAAAAAAAAAAAGGGGGAGAGGGGAAATGAGGGGTGGAAAGAGGTGGATGGAGATAAATAGAGAAAAAGAGAGACAGATTACAGTGAGATATGCTTTGTTTGACATATTCTCCCTATGGAACAATTAATTTGGGGAATTTAATGGAGTTTTTCACTAACTGATAGAGCCGTGCAATGTTTCTCCATTCTTCTATTAAAATATTCTAATTAAATCAGTCATCCTAGTCCCATCTGTTATATACTGCTCTCATGTGGGGTGGCTGCTGGATTCTCTCCAGGGCAGCCACTGTATTTAGCTCCCTTCATGGCTGGTTAGATGTCAGACACAGCAGAATCTTGTTCTCAGTTAGAAATTACTGTTAAAATATATTTTGCTGTTACATCACACACGAAAGAAACCCCAGGACAATCTGCCCATCATTAAAAGCTGTAACTTGACAAGATGAACTGAATCATATCTCCCTGTTATTTTCTGTGGTGCTGGATTGCTTTTGAATTCTTTTGAGACAGGGAATGGGAGATACATGCTGGAGAAACAGAGGTATCTAGTTAGCTATTGGAGTATACTTTGAGCACTGTTCTCCTCCATGTAAAAGAAGAGGCTCCTTTATAATTATTGCTGCAGACACTGTTTATCAAAGGAATGTTAACGGAATAGATGAAAGATTATTTGTGCTGCTACAAGGACAGCTGAAATCAAACACTTGTGAATCCACACAAGTGCATCAGAGAGCTGGCTTTCACCAGCCCAGTTGCTACCAACACTTTGGACAAAGTCCTAGTTCCATTGAAGTCACTGAATTTTACAGTGACTTCAGCACAGACAGGATTTGTGACTCTGCAAAGAATATATATACATCTGTCAATTCACTTAAACTAAATATGCTTCATTCACTCCCTTGAAAAATTGAGCTTTACATTTTTTCAAGGTCAAATTTGTTTAAATTAGTTCAGATCTGATTACTCCATCTGAGGAAGGAGGTACCACCACTTAAGCTAACCATATAGCTGTGGTGAGAGACACATTCTAGTGGAAAGATGTATCATGTTTATACATTGACTCAATAGTTTATATTCTATGTCTGTAAAATTTGGGTTAAATATGTAAAATCATCTTTAAAACCCAACCAACCATGAGCTGATTCACTTAAATTTTTATGTTTCTCAGGCTTTCATTACTTTTATTTAAAACTCCCACACAACTCTCTGTATCTCTTTGCATTAATAGAATATAAATATTTGTCAAAGGATGAAATGTAACAACTCAGAACTGCTGTGCAGAGCTTCTGTAAATAGTCCCTCTGTTAAAAGAGTCATTGGGTAAAAAAAACCTTTTGCAGATCTGCACAGGTGAAGTATAACCCTACAAAGTCTAATAATGTTGAATGGGTAGCACAAGATTTGCAGACAGACTTCAACAGTCAAAGTAGAGCCTACAGACACTATTTATTAAAAGTAATGGCAAAGAAAATGTTTGGCATACCCAGCTACTTGCAGATAATTGCTGAAGACACAAAACATACATTAACATAGTAACACTTTTTTCCTTTATCATGTGGTCCATGAAGGTCCTAGAGAACTTCAATCTAGAGAATTTTCCACTAAAAATTGGGGCAGGCTTGGTGTGCAGAAGTGTCTACCTATCCAGATATACATTGTCAATGCATGAGATATTTGATTCTCTGAATCAGCCTTACATACTTTTGACTTTCAAAGAACCAAAGAGGAATATTCTTTAATTGAATTACTGCAGCGACTGATTAATTAAGTGTTCCTCCCTTCACCTTAAAAAAACAAGTCATCCAATCAGGGTGTAGCATAGCTAAATGATCAAAAATCTATCAACTGAAGTAAAGCATTACCAAAGGGGAAGTATGCAATTAAGACAGTTTGTCAAATTGTTATGAAAAAAAAAAAAACAACCAGAAACCAAAACAAAACCTACCAACAATTTTATACAAATCAAACAGCCAGGTAAATAAATATACAGAAGTTTGCTATTAACAGTTCAGCTGACCAGAATAACTTTACATATATATATATATATATATATATTCACACACGTGCATATCAAATATCTGCAGCTGTACACATGAAGTCTTATATATAAAATCAGATTTTAAAGGATGCCTACCTCTACTACTTTCCTAACTCAAACCCTTATTTCTTCATGATATGTATCAGTTAAAAGAATATTTATACAGAATCTTTAATCTTTTTTCACTAAGAAATATGTCCCAAAATGCAATTTCATTACAATTATTCTGCTCTTGGGCTAATTTAAAATAAAAGCTTCCAAATGTTAGTTATGATACAAGATTAAAAAAAAAAACAAAACATCTTGTAATAAATCTTTACAGAAAGTAGTAAAAATTAAACTTTTCACATTTTGTGTGATCATGGAGTATTTTGGGTTATTGAATTTGAATGCTGGTTTCATTCTCTTATCTTTATGTCCTCGTTTTCCTTTTCTCAATTTTCACTATTATTACTGCATAATTAATGCTTAATGCCTAAGTCTACAATTTAGCACTTTTATTTTTGTCTTGGTTCTTTTGTTTTGATTGGTTTTATAGCTTCAGTGGTTTCTGTTAGAGATCAAAAGTCTTTGCCTTTTCTCATCCAGATGGTACAGTTTCCATGTTCAGTGGGAGGGCACACCTTTCAAAGGCCAGCTGGATAAAAAACAGAGTAAGCAGCAAATAGTAGGAAACCACATCTTTGATACAAAGCCTTCACAGATATCTAGGCAACCACAAATGGCAGGAGGTGAAGAGGTAGAACACACAAGAGTCTCAAACGTGTACTATGAGTTCTAATATTTAATATAATTTTGGTAAGTCACCAGATATATATTGCTCTACTGCATGCCATCTGCCCTCCTAACAGACTGCAAAGACTATTTCCCCAAGAGAGCACTGAACAATAAAGTAACATAAAGGTTATTTCATGATGAAAAATGGCTCCATTACTTAACTGACTTTTCATAGTATAAAAATTGGTGATGGAAAATACCTATTAAGCCATTGATTCATTTTACCGCTATTGAAGAATTGATTGATAATTTAGATATCCTCACACTTCATTTGGATGTGTTCATGAATTATCACTAAGATTTTATTCCCTGGGGAAACAGAGCTTGTCCTGAGTTTATTTTACCAAACACCTAGCTTTATCTAGTTCTTTTGCATATTTTGATTAAGTTGCTTTTACTTCCCTCCACATCCATAATTTAATTTTTATTTTTATTTTTTTGTTAAAAGACCATTTCAAACTTTTCTTTCTTTTTTTTCCACCCAAGCTGCAATTTAGTTATGAAGTATTTATCTTCTTCTTTTCCAGAATAACATTTCTTGACTTTCACAAAACCTGTGTCAAATCCTACATTCTGTTCAGTCACTACCACTTATTTCTACAGCACTCTGTAGCACACTCATGTCCTGTTGCAAGAACACAAAATGATTATAAAACCTAACAAAATCAGAATGGTAGAGTTTTATGACACTTAGCACAGAAGCAGATCACTTTAACCTGTAATTTATTTAGTTTATAAGCATGTATATAAAATATTTTATTGTTGCTTTGGGTTTTTGTGGGGGTTTTTTTGTTGTTGGGTTTCGGTTTTGTTTTCTTTTTAAAAAGTGCTATAAAACCATGGGTACAGTATATTGTATGACTAGCATGAAAACACTTTCCAAATAGAAACCAGTTCTCACTTCTAGTTCTAGAGGACTAGAGATAATGAACTTTAAAGCTGTAAATTTTGTTATGTACTGAAAAGGTATCTATAATATTTAACAGATTTTTATATTTCTCTTTGAGTCCTTTTCCATAAAGCTCAAAGCATGTAAAGCATTTAGAATCATACACAAATGTAAAGTGATTCCAAATAAACACCCTGAATAGTATAAAGTATTCACAAATTTAGGGGTTTTTTTTTGCTCGTCTCCATTGTATGAAACATACAGTAGCAATATGAGTATTGTATGTTGTTTTGGTTTGCTTTTCTTTGTATGGAGACTAAGTGTTGATCCTCCATTTCCAAATAAAATACGTGCCTCAAAAAGGGAGTTTTTTCCTTGCCTTACACAGCATGCCCAAAATGGCTTCTTCAGGAAGCCTTCCGAATCCAAGCTGAGAAGGCAAGAGAGGAAAATGAGCAGTTCTCCAAGCCAAGCCCTTTTTTTCTGGTAAAGAGAGCAGAGATGATGATGAATACTGAAGACAAGCCATGGTTTTGTAACAGGCAATCTGAGCAGGCCAAACTAAAATGCTTCTAGACTCTCTCTCACTAAGAGGGACCTCAATTACACAGACACTATCTCTGGCTGGAGGCCGCCTGTGTCTTCTGCTGTTCTTCACTACCTAGCAGCTGGATGCTAGCAATCAGTCTCTCACTGCTAATATACAAAATGTAGCTGCTTCTTTTTCCCTTTTGCAATCGATTTTCAGATCTGTTTTTCATATGCATAGGAGTGTTTGCCAGGTGTTAATACCTGCTGGGACATACATTTTTATTGACAAGTAAGAGTTTTGTTTGTGGTGATTTAATTTGCACCATTAAAAACTGTTTTTAAAAGTGAAATGGGACATTTTTTTCTTGTCTGTTCTTTCCTTGCTCATTTCAGATGTATCGAAACCTGGCTTTGTTTAAGTAACAACTCCAAGCTGAACAGCTAATGGACAGGCAGCAAGTTAATGTACGTAACATGCAACATGGCACGGGGGATCTATGTAAAGTGAACAATGGAACAGTTCAAAAGCATGTTGACATCTCATGGTAAGTTCATGATCCTGTATAAAGCAGACAGGCAAGTATATCAGATGTATATTTTAGAGAGAGGGAAACTGAGGAGATCTCTTTATTTAAAAAAAAAAAAACAAGTAAGGCAGTCTGAATAGATGAGACAACTAGCTACAGAGATGAAAATATCCTTTCAATTAAATTTCAGGGGAAGAAAAGATTTCTTGTTTCAAAGACAGAAACCAGTTTATAGGTGCATATTAGTCTTCTACATTAGTCATATTGAATAAATCTTGATTATTTAAAACTACGTGAAAAGTTACGAATATGCCAATCTATAACAGTAGTTACTGCATTTTGCAAATCTATACATTAAGTAATACTGCCCTTCTATGATTAGAAACAATAGCTACATGGAATTTCTCAACTAAAGAAGCTGTCCTTTTTGCCTTGAAAAGTAACTTGATTTTTTTTCATCCAGATATAGTAAATAAAGAATTGCAGTGCAGCCCTCTAGAGCCTGTGAACAAAAAAAGTGACAGAAAAATGTGCAAGAAGGAGAGACAGAGGTTTTTCAGGAGCAAAAATAGAGAATGTCAGCACAGTCAATTTTTCTTATTTTGAAGCAACTGTGTATTTCAAATTTTTTCTTAGCACTCTCAGAAGAAAGGACTTGCATTCTGCTTATTAGTATAGTTGCTTTTTAAAAAGTTTAGGGAACAGACATTGAATGTTGAACAGAAATTTTTTTCATTTCTTAAAATTTAGAGTAGATTTGAGGGCAGTTCTAATCAGGGTCACAGATTTTGTAGACTTTGCTACACCCTCAGACCCACTTCCTTATCTCAATCTACACATATACTCTTCCTCCTTTGTCTTTTTCCCCTCCCCACCTTCAGGAGCAAGTTCCAAGTGAAATGTGCAGTGAATTACACTGTCCTGATTTAACATTCACAATTTATACTCATTATAGTTGTACTCAAAGTAAATGCAGTCCACATAAATGCAGTCTAAGTAACTGCTGAAATTATACGACAAAAAAAATTTAATGGAAATAAATTTTAAGTTCCTTTGTGACCTTTTATACAATTACCATATGGTAGTTATTTTCTGAAAGAAAACCTTTAACAATTAATTGGTAACACATACAGCTAACATACAATAATTATGTTTAATACAGTAAAATTCACAATATCACCACTTCTAGGAGGAGTAATATTACAATGTCTTATCATGACAATTTCTTAGAAGGCAGGTGTGCATCCTGAATCTTTCAAAGACAATGTCACAGCTATTTAGTTTGTAAATGAAAAATCCACTAGGCACTGGGCCATGTCTTCAAACAGCTTCTTTTAATAAATGAGGATGTTACATTAAAATACCATTTAGGGAGAGCTGGAAAGTGTTTCAACATTTCTAAAGCTTTTTCACAAGCCCCAAACTAGAAATGTTAGGTTCTTTGTAAGTATCTGAAGAAGGAAAGAAGGAGGAAGGGAGAAGGAAAGAGAGAAAGGAAGAAAGAGAGGAAAGAGAGGAAGGAAAGAGAGAGAGAGAGGAAGGGAGAAGGGAAGGGAAGGGAAGGAGATGGAAGGGAAGGGAAGCAAGCAAGCAAGCAAGCAAGAAGTTATAGACTCATTTCATTCAGATGAAAGACAGAAATATTTCAGTTTCACATCATAGCAAAAATGGGTTGTTGTCTTACTTTGAAAACCTCCTAATTAATCACTTGTGTTTATAATGATTGATAATCTTTCCAAATCCCATTTTTGTCCTATAAAACCAGCTAGATAGATAAATTAGTGTTCATTCCCACAATAATGGTTAGACTGTTTAGACTGGAACACAGTCTATTATAGAGGCTTCCATGGGAATGGAAAAGAACAAAAAATATATAAAAAAATTAAGTTCAATCTGTTTTGTCTTGAATTGAGTTCTTGTTTGAAGACTTGTATGAAGCTCACTTACATCTTTCCAAGATGCAATTATAGACATTTTTTGCTAACTTCCTCCTTTATAGTCTAAAGATAATCAGAGGACTCTAGGACTTCTAAAATAGGTCTACGGAAAACTAGGATAGCTCAGAAAGCAAAGAGAATGTGGAAAATAAAATCTTAATTACATTTACATACTTAAGCAGGATTTCACAGAAGATGGGATGTCAAAAGGAGAATAAAGTATTGAATAAGTGCTATGAATGACTAGGAAACTCTCATCTCAAATATGATGTTACAGGAAGTAGAAGGCAACCTGTTCAATGTATGTGTGCTCTCCACATGTAGAAACACTGACACTAGAAACATATAACTAGCATATCTCTAGTATGCACAAATGCAAAGATGTATAATAGATGGACCAAATAAAAACTGTAGTTAATTTTCCATTTCTCACTTTATGGGAAAATCCTGGTTATGGATTTTGTAGAAGTATCACATAGGTGTTTCTAAATGTTACACGTCATTATGGTCCGCTGGCTTCTAGCATGTGAGGTACTAAAAAGGATTTACTTTCCTGTCACAAGTATCAAAACTTGACAAAGTCTATTGAAAACAAAACAAAACAAAACACCCCACAAAAAACCCCAAATCACCACCAACAAAACAAGCAAACAAACAAAAAACCACCAACAAACAAAAACCAACCAAACTAAAAAAAAAAGCAACACACCACAAAACAATGAAATAAAGTTGTTCTGTTGTCCACATCTCCTCCATGGTTTCTTTGCCTCTGTCTTTCATTCTTTCTTTTGGGACCTGATGCAAGATTTCAAGAAGGGTTTTAAGATTAACTTTCTTTCTGTGTTAATCCTTTAAGCTTTTCCCTTTGGACTCCCAACTTCAATGACAGACTGTTCATTCACAGTGTCCAAACTCTATTTTTTTAAGGTTGACAAACCAATGTGATGTTGCTAAATTCTCATTTAGCTGTCTAAACATCAGTTTTACTTTCAAAGAGACAGATCCATCTCCTAGGGAAACACCCAAGCATTACTGATTTTTAGAGAGAGACAATGACCTTTCACTGTTAATGTGACTGCGAACAAGCTATGCAGAATATTTTCACTGTGCTTCATAAGACCTCAGAGTAAAACAGTAAATAATAATTTCCAGGACTTTCTACCATTTTATGCAATAATTCAAAGCTAAGATGCTTTTATCTGATACGTTTGGTGACATTTGACATGTCTTCTAATAAGACAGATAATTGTTCATGTGTGTTTCTCTCTCCCTAACGCCGATAAAGGCAGCCTCTCACCCCCTTGTCATTCCAGTCCGTACTGTGGGGTTGGTCAGCACCTGGCCTTTGCCATCCAGCTTACCTGCAACCTCCTTCTGCCAGGTCAAGTTTTGTAGGGTGTTCAGTGTGACCACTGCTCTAGTGTGGACTGTGAAGCATAAGGAAAGTGAGGAATGCTAGTTGTTTTTCCAGTGTGATTGAAACCACCCAACTGCTTACAAGGAAGGTCCTGAAGGTTTTCTTTATCTTCCTAAAAAGTGAATTACTGAGGATCAAGACATTATCATACAAATCAGGACACAATTTGAAATATCTTGTGTTTCCATTACTATATTATATAAATAGCAAGTAGTATGATAAATACTGCAATATCTTTCAAATTTTAATTTATATTCAAGGTTTTGCAACTTTCTGTGGAAAAATATTAACTTTCAAATACTATTTTACATGTTTGTTTTACCATGATATTTATCCTTCAAAGGTTATTTAACTACACTCTTTTACATTATCGAAAAAATTTAAGAGAGTACTATTTCAATGCAAATACTCTCTGCACCTAATCCTATCATGACCTCTGTAGAGATGGAAGAGACTGACCATAAGAAGTGTTCTGTTCCCAGATGATACTGAATCCAAAACATTTGCAGAATTAATCTGAAATAAGACCTTTATGTAAACTTCCCATAGGAGCAGTGAATTTATGGTTACTATTTCTTTTTCTGACTTCTTTTAAAATAAAATTCTGTTATCAAGGTACCAGTTCTATCAGTATGAAAAGCATGCAGAGCATTAGATTGAAATTCTACCAACAGTGAAAAACTATTTTTTACTTGTTTTTCAAAATTAGTTTCAGTTTTATTCTAATTAGGGTATACCCTGAGACTGGTCCTACAAAACAAATTAATTCATTTCCATTTTTCCAAGGTATTATCACAAAGTTTTACCTTTCACAATTCTGTTTTCTGAGGTTCTTTTATTTTTCTTTGATTCATAATTTTTTTTTTTAATTCTTTCTCCCTTTCTCTTTAACAAGATTGTTAGAAGCTATCAAAGTGCCATAGCCTAAGTGTTATATGCTTTAATGAAGTGAATAAGCGTATGTTTTCAACTGTACATGATAATTCTTGTCTGTGGTACCTACTTTTCAGTGCAGCAGACTTTCTTCATGATGCATAGGTTTCCATTCCTTGTCTTAACTTTTTTATCCAGGCATACATGAAAAACAAGAGATCAAAGACAACGTATCCAGTGTTATACAGCAAGACTTTTAAAGTATAATTCCTATTAAAAATATGATACAGTTTCTCTAATCTGCTAATACAGTGTGTGGAAATTGAAAGATATCATCTTCTGGAAAAAAAAAAAGAAAATACTTTTTTCCTCTTTATCATCTGAGATTAATTCCACCGAACTAATGAGACTTTCAGAATGATCCCTATTAAGTAAAGCTGATTTTAGGAGCACTGTTTATAAATATTTAGGAATCAAAACCATCATATTAAACCTTGGAAAGTGACTCTACACAAATATTGTCTGACAGTGACCTAATTAGAGTCATTTGCATACTAATGAGACTTTGAAAGAGATAAGCAATAGCATGCTTGTAATAGATAATTAATTTGTGTTTCAAAATAAGCTATGGTTATTTAACCACGATTCATATGACACATTGAATTAGAAGAGTTGAGCAAGTTATTTTATAACAATAAACAACTGTTACAGCTTTTCGGTTTTACTTCAACTTCGGTTCAACAATTTTCCTTTATGTTGAAAAGGCAAGGCTGTTCATTAAGGTTGTGATTTTCAAGATTGTTTTGAAAAAGAGAGAGCTAGGGAATAAAGTACTTCTGCATAAAAGCAGCACAACCTGTGCCATATGTTGCCCCTCATTTTGTATGTATATTGACACATCAGCCTCTGCAGCTGGTGTACGGCTTCTTTTCCCTCCTAATAATGTTCTTCCAGTCACATATCGTTTTATTTGTGCAGTACATTACCATACTTTATTAAATGCCTTCCATTATTTAATTGCTTTCTGAACTTACATTTTAAGGACAGAAGAAATGAGTGGTTTAATGCTGTATTATAAGCTTTGAAATGACACTGAGTTGTGGCTCTTGAAATACCTTTAACAATGTGCTACCATCTTCAAAACACTGAATTTCACTTCATTTCCTGTGAAAATTATGGTGAAACTGCAGGCCTCAGCTTAGCTTACCTAAACTATACGTATTAGGAAATTCAAAGTACTATTTTGGGTTACAAAATGACATTTCTCAAAGGTCTGATATATAATGAGGAAAATGTGTATTTGTGAAAGTTATTGGTATCTGAACAATTAACATGTCTAAAAGATATGTTAACCACACATTTCAGTCTTAGGTTAATCTTTTTTCTCTATTTCCCTTCTGTACAAAGGTGACCATGTACCTGCTCAGTTTCTCTTGAAAGGCACTTTTAACAGTAGGGGTAGAATAAGTAAAAGTGATTAATGCTTAGCGTATTTTTAAACATTACTAAATAGCTATGTGGAAATATAAAAACAATTCAGTCTGTCATTCCAGCCACATAATTACAAACACATCTTTGTTGTTTTTTACTTTCATCTGAAAAGATGTTTTGCCTTCTCAAGGTGAACACTCAGGTCCCAACTTTGTACACTCCTCCCAAAATTCAGGTTGAAATTCTGGGCAGTTTCCACTCCTTCCACTCCTTCAACTGCAGCATACATTGTTTTCATTAGCAGTAGTTTTTTGTCAAACATTTATGGTACAGAAGTCACTAACTAATGATGCTGTTGCAAATGTTTGAAGTTGTGTGCTCACACAGAAACACTATGAAATTGCCATTTTTATTTTTATTTTTATTTTTATTTATTTTTTTATATATATATTATTTTATTTTTTTTATCTGACTACGTCTGACAGCGCTGTAATGAGATAAGGAGAGGACACTGATAATTTGACTTGAGTATTCGGGATAGACTATATATACACAGCCAAAAAGCAAAAAGGAATGAAAGAAAATATAAAATGTATATATTTTAAAAAAAATGCAGTCTCCTGGATGTAGGCATGTAAAGCTGTAAAGGATGGGATCAACAACTAATAGTAGGGATTGTATTTCCTCTCTTTTCATTGGCACTTACAACAAACCACAACAGGTAAATCTGGTTGCTACAGATAAGTCTAGAATAAAAACTCAGAAAGAAAGAAGAATGTCAGTTGTAACCTTAGTTGATAACTTAAGATTCCATGCTAATGCACACTTTCTTCTTCTTGGCATAACATGGTATCTTTGTTTTAGTGGCAAAGACAGCTTAACACACTCCAACCCCAGAGGCACCAGCCATGTGTTCCTGCCTGTGCAGTACAATTGAAATGCCCCTCACCCTACCAGTTGTGGTGATAAAGCTGTTTGAGGAGCTACAATGCAAAAGGCTCATAAAAATGGTGCAAGTTTTAAATAGTCCTGATATGAAAACAGTCTGTGTTAAACATAAATTTCAAAACCACAAATTTGGTGTTGTTTACCGTGCACCTTGATAAAGAGTTTAATCAGACAAACTGAAAGGAAAGCAAACCATAGCTCAGGAATGAGTAGCTGGAGACAGCCACTTCTTTTATAAGCTGTCTTACATCCAAAGCCAGTATGTGGGATAATTGTGCCTGTATTTCCTCTTTTACTCTTGGAAACTGCATGACATTTCTCTTCTTTCTTACATAAGCACATCAATGTTCCTATTACCATTAATAGTGAAATTAATCCAACACTTGATTTTAAGCATATTTTTATAGGCTAAGTCTGGGCCTAGTCCTTCTGGGAAAAGTCACAGAATCTCAGAACCACAGAACGTTAGGGGTTGGAAGGGGACTCTGGAGATCATTGAGTCCTATCCTCCTGCCAGAGTACGACCAGATCTAGGGCAATTCACTCAGAAATGCATCCAAACAGATTTTGAAAGTGTCCAGAGAAGGAGACTCCATAACCTCTCTGAGGAGCCTGTTCCAGTGCTCAAGAAAACTCCTCTGTTAAAATCTGAAAACTTATCAGTTTATCAGTTTAAATAACCTTTATCATCTTATATGCTTAGTTTGTAAGAAATAAAATGGTGAGATTTATATTAAAAACAACAAGAAATTAATGTAATACAGGGCAAGCTTGTGCTAGAAATATTCTACAATGAACTTTCTGTTTATGAACCTCTGTATAAACAAAATGAAAGTAGAGCTTACCACGCAGCTGTACTTCATCCAAGGGGCACAATGAAGTGTACCTCCCTAACATGAATAAGTCAGATGAAAAGTTCCTCAAGAAAAGATTAAGTGTATCAATGTATCTCACATTTGCATCTCTCATGACGCAAATCACGAAGCATTAAGTGCCAGCTAATTCACTGCAACTGACTACAGAACTACAAAGGATTTACAATGATTTATTAAAATTCTTCTGCTAGAATGTCTTCCTTTTCAAAACCATTAATCTCTGTTTCATGTAAAGCTGAGGCTTGCCTTTGGTTTATTTTCATAAAATTAAGTCATTCTGCAGTCAAACGTTACTGTTAGCAATTCCAATGTGCTTAGTAATGCTAAAAATATGCATTAAAGATATAATTGTGGGTGTACAGCTCAAGTAATAAAAAGACTCCACAGAGAGATTTTCACACATTTTATTTATCTTCATGGTAACTGCAAGGTCACCAACCAGGAGTGACATTAACAGGTATTTACAGCAATGGACTGTCTACCTTTGTAGCCACAAAGGTACCTAGATGATTAATAATCACATTTGAATGAGTCCACAGAAAAAAGAGGCAGCTGGCTAAAGAGCAGTAGAATCTAATGACAGACTTTTTTCCTCATAGAATTTCCCAATATAGGCAATAAGTAGCAAACTAATTTTGAAAGGAATCACAAGAAGTCTACATAAGAATAGGCTGCCCAAGGAGGCAGTCTCCATCCCTGGAGGTATTTAAGTGACATAGAGATGTGGTGCTTGGGAACATGGTTTAAGCATTGGACTTGGCAGATTAAGTTAATGGTTCGTAGAGTTATGGTTGGACTCAATTATCTCAAAAGTCTTTTCCCACCAGAATGATTCTATATTTTTATGATAAGATATTTTTGAAATATCAGTCCCTTTGATATATGTCTAAATGCAGAGACAAGAAGCTAAAACAGAGGATTTAGGAGCCTTATGGTATTTAAACTTTTATTTTTCTTAGCAGACAAAGGATCCATACTTTTTGAAAATACAGTATTGACTCATGAGAGATAATTTAGTTCTTCATAAATTCAATCAGAAAACTGAAGGGTAGAAAAATTAAACTTGACATTAATAAATTAAACTATGTTGACATATTGATACCTGTCAGAAAAAATTAAAGTGATTGCACTTGTTGAATTGGAATAAAATCTTCAAAGTATTTCAAATACGAAAGCTTTCAATGTTTGTTAGCAACTCTTTGGTTAGTAATGCAGTGTAAAATTGCATGAGAATAAAATATAACTATGGTAATGTTGGGTTTTAAGCGAGCTTGTTAGAATAGTAAATTCTGATACAGGTTCAAGAAATGTTCTTGGTACAAGCTACAGAAATTAAGCCTAAATGCATAAAGCTGGAGAAACTTTAAAAAAATGAACTGACAAAACAGCTAAAAGGTATAAAGAGTAGTTTTTTTGAGTTCTACCAAAAAATCCTGCTCATGGACACTATAGCACACTCTTTCTGTCAAGCAACATTAAAAACAAACATTAAATTTAGCAGTGAAGATCATTAATTCTTCTTGATTTTTGCCTAAGGAAATTGGGCAGCAATTTTAGTATGACTAATTATATAACTAGCCAAGGTAAAAAGTAGTAATTAGACCCTATTTAGTCTAATCTTATCTGACCAAACAAAAAAGACTCTGTGCTGGAACGATATCTAGAGCTACATCCTGTAGAAAGCTAAATCCTGAAGTTTTTCTACAGATAAAACCCCCACATAAATATTTCCATGGAACTGCTACACATGCATCAGGATTGTCTCCAATGCACAGAACTAGAAATGCCAGTGGAAGCTACTCATCTGCACAAGGGCTGGCCTTTCAGCAACCAGACTACATGACTATATGAGGAGAGATAAAATTCTTCACAAGTGTGAAAAATGTTTTCTCATTTTAAGTAAACATCAAAAGAATTCTTGGTGAACCATAAGATGTTCAACATACTGTTATATCCTGAAATACTGTTGTTTTGTTGTTTGACAGAAATCATAAAGCCATTAAATTACCTTTACCAATCTCATGTACACCACAGATCACTAGATTGCATCCCATCAAGCCTGTTTTTAACCAGAAAAATGTATCACACAAAATGGCTCACATTATGGTAAAATGCATATACTGGTAGACCAAAATACTTCCTTGTTTGGTAAAAAAATGCAGAGGCTGAGATTTGAGACTGAATTTAGAAGGAATGCACGGAACATTTGCATAAGGAGTTGAGCCTTAAGTTACCCTGTAGAAAGAAATCAGGCAAGTAAACCAAAATACAAAGGAAAAGCAAGTTAGATAGGGAAAAGAAAAAGTTATCTGGCTCCACTGGCTATAAGACATATGAAGTTAATTTGACCTGGTAAAATGGTTTGGATAGACTAGCAGACAGGAACTCTATAAATACTGAAGAGTATTTTGTGATTAGTCAATTACCTAATGGCAGAGCTAACTGAATCCTTATTGAGGGCTAATTGTCCTCCTCATTTGTAATATCTTTGCACCCTGAGGTTGATAAACAATGCAACCCTCATGTTACTCCTGTAAAAAGGGAAATTTTTATTTTTTTTTCTTGAGAAACTAAAATAGTGTCACTGATCTGAGCAGGATTACATCAGTTAAAATAAAAAACACAACAACTTTATATAGCTTGGTTGCATGCTTGTTCTATTAGGTATGAAGACACTTTTCCTCTACTAGTGTATGAGTTAAGTGATTGTTCATAGTATTTTCCCTGACTCTGTCACAGTCTTTAATAACTGGTTCACATCTATCAGTAGTTATGACAAGACATTAGTATATAATGTCTACTTGCCAGTAAATCTGTTTTTCTTCATCTTTAAGAGCCAATTTTTATTGCTATATCATTATAAAAAAATACAATAAAAAGCCTTTCTTCCTCAAACTCCTGGCTTGTTTCTCACTTAGCGTTACATTTCAAGTATTCAAACTGTGGAAGGTTTGTTTGGACATAAAAGCCACAAGGTATTTTTCTGTTCTTAGTCTACATGTTGCAAGTAAGTTTTCAGGGTCAATACTGAAGATACCCAGAGCTTTCAGTTACACCGAGAAGAAAAGTTGATGCAGAAAACTCACAAATTGCTTTACAAAGGAATTTACAAACTGTGCCCCTGCATTTAGCAGATCGAAGAAAGTACTAGAGCAGGTTTCTTCAACCTGCCCTGTGACATACCCCAGACATTGAGGCTCGTTTCTGAAGAAGCAATAAGCATTTTTTATGCATTAAATAAGCTCCTAGCAGGCTGTCTTCAGAGTGAAGCCAGATAGACATTGCCGATTTTCCCATTACACTTCTTTTCTTTATTATCCACAGACACCTGGATGATCAGTCACTTCTGATATGACAACAGGCACAGTAGGAAGTTACTGACAAAGCAGATGCCTAGAAACACCAAGACAACCACGGCCCCTTTACTGCCAGTCTACTTTCCCCCCACCCCCCTTGGCTTGTATCAGAAATCTGCAACACCCTGTATTGTCAAAGAAAGGAGTTTGAGCTATTGCTATTTTTGGGGACATGCTAAAGAAGAGCAGTTTCCCTCTATCCACAGTTCAACAGAAGCAAAAATAATGACTTTCCCAGGACTCTCTCTGCAGCACACAGTCTCCCATTTTCCAACTTTCAGGCAGCAAAATTCAACTTTGTTTGCATTCTTAGAAGTTCTGAGCTAACAGTCCCAACTAATTTCAGTGTTCACAGAGTAAATATAACAGACAGTAATAGCTGAGGGATTTCGTATTTGCACTGTCTTAACACCAATTTTCAGCCAAACTCCTGTTCTGTGCAAACACAGAACTGTAAAATGGTTCCTTGTCCCAAGATCAAGTGTTCTACAGTGTTACCAAGAAACAATGAACATTAGACAAAATAAAGCCTTTTGTTTTCATGGCTAATTTGTTACACATACCCAAACTACCTAGTTTACTATTAGCTGGGGTAATTCATCTAAGTTAGACACCTTTTTCTACAGTCTTTTTTTTTCTTTTTTCACTAAGCTAACTTATATCTAAAAGCAGGGTTATTAAGAATTTAGATAGGATCCATTACTGTTACCAAACTAAAGACTACTCCTTCACAGTATTTTTCAGAGTTTTAGATCTCTTTTTATCATCTGTGAAAGGCTTGGGGTTTGGGTTTTTTTGGTTGTTTTTTGGGGGGGTTTAGTTAGGAATTTTTTGTTATGGTTTTGTTGTTGTTGTTTTTTTATTTTGCAGGATGGCAGTTATCAAGCATATACCCTGGCACAACTTGATAAACAGCAAACAAAAATCCACATATAGGAACTGAGAGGAAGTCTGAGAACTAGCATGAGTTATCCAGAAGGTATACACAATAAGAACATAACATGCAATATAAACGTCTAGATTATATCAGAGGGAAAATAAATAATGTCCCTATCTTCTGAAGAAAAAGTACAAAACAAAGTTACACTACTTGGAGAATCATTCAATGCTGCCCTGGTATTAGGGGATCTCTTTGGTATCTCTGTGATGAACCTGAATGCTGTTAGTCTGATGGTCTATCTTGCTGTCCACTGAGACCAAAAGGGCGTCCTAAGCTGCCAGTTCCTCCTGAAGGCTGGAAGACGCCAACTGTTCACAGGAAGCAAAGCATATAAACATTGTGTTTATGATTAATAAGAAAATTAGCATATTAAGCTATTAACAAAATTTCCCTTCTTTCCTAGCTTTTGCTTGCCTACAAATAAGGAGTCAAGTAGTGACAGAACAGAAATCCTTTCTAAAGTACACTAAATACATCATTAAATTTGATATTTTAAGTAAATAAATAAGGAAGAGAAATTTACAGTCTCATTTTTGGAAAACATTGATGTTATTCTCATTTAAGCTACTTCCCCTTACTTTTTCTTCTTTAAGATTCCAGTAGTTCTTTAGTCATTATAAATACACTTTCCTTATTATTGAAATGTTTGTTTCCTAATTTCTTGAAATCTGCTGCTTCTGCATGGTTTAGCACAGTTGCAGTACTGGGCTAAGTCATTGCTGCACAGTGTGCAGTTCACTGTAAACATCTGAACTCCTAGTTTTTCCTCAGTAATCTCCTTTTCTCTTTCATTCTTCAGATAATTGTCTTGATTTTTTGGTTCTTCTGGTTTTCCATCATTTTCCACTCATAATGCAGTACTTGTAAGCTAACAAAGAGAGAAATAGACCAAAGTACAGCAAAGGCGGTTAGCAGTAGTTATTGCTCTTCATAAATCTCCCCATATCTCTCCTTACAGATTATGTTACAATCTACTGATGGAATGATCATAAATTACTATATTCTGGATGTTTGTTGTTTATTTCCCCTCCCCACCCTGAGCCTTTCATAATGACTCCATGAGCTTTTTCCTACTAGCATGCCCACAACTTCATGCACCCCTATTGTCTCTTGATAATTCCAAAAAAGCAAGGTCTGGTGTTGAGGGGCCAGATGACAGTGGAGAATATCATAAAGTATTCCAATGAAATGAGAAGCTTCTTTACTTGCAGTCATTAATTTTACACTTCTTACTTACTTGCTCCACCAAAACATCAATTCCTTAATAACCTGCCTCACCTCACCCAGAATGTAACTTATATTCCTATACTGCCGTGAAAATGCTCCATAACATTACAACATGAATGCAAAACCCTAATGTTCTAAAACTAGAAGAAAAGATTAATTAAAAAATAAATAAATAAGAGAACAAATCCATACTGCATGATATAATTTTATAGGTCTTATCTTCTTCAGTAATATGCCTAATAAGGTGTATCTTGTATTTCTAAAAAGCTGTACACAACCAGAGTAACAGATAAATAAAAATTAAATCCACATTCATTACTGAGTGTCTTCAGCTATTATACATTTAATCAGAGCAACACATAAACTTGGCTAAACCTGTATCTGAATGAAAAGTCCAGACTCTGCTAAACTGCAAACTCTGAGGTGATGAATCCTGATTCCCAACCTAAATTAGACCTCAGCCTTTCCAGTTGAGCTACCACTGGGTTTTATTAGCTCACATTTCACTTTTCACCCTGAGTGCAAAAATAAGAAAGAAAAGTGTTTCTGCTAACCAGGTTCACACATGCCATGAGTTCTGCTACAGAAGATTCCTCATTTTATGGCTGTAGGTTAAAAAAGATGGTATGTAGCCCCCCTGTCAGCTGTGAAAATACTGCCCTGATCATTAAGCATGTTGTAAGGAGCTGATCTTTTCAGGGCATAACCTAACTCTGTGAGGGACTGCATTAAAAGTCACCTTGGAGATGTGCGATAGTAGCTAGCAGCACATCACAGAAATGACATTTTCTTAAAACAAAGGTCATATGTTCTGTTCACTCCAGGTAAAAATAGCAGAGGCTTCCAGCACTGCTCTTTGCAGCTTTTTCATGTCCCTGTAGCAGAGAAGCCAACTGCAGAATTCAAAAATTCCCATTCCCCTGAAATAATTTGATTTTCCAAAAAAGCATTCAGTTACTTGAAAACCTGTGGTTCTCACCATTAACATTTCTCTAGTGTAACACATGGCAGTGGATTTTCCAAGCCACTGAGCAAGTGTGCCATGTGACAACTGAGGGCAGAGCAAGGGTTGAGAACATGGGTGGCTTAGTTTTCATAAATGTAAGTAAGCAGTATGTACAAAGGTGAAAAATAATCCTTTTTGCTGCATAAAGCAGCACTTCAAAGAAAATGTAAACACATCTGCACTTTATACCTTGTGCATTAGACAAAACAAAAATACCACAAAATTCCTCTGAAAGGCTCTGAAAAGGGGCATAATTAACCACCATTACATTCACTTAGGCTTCATGAGCTGCAGACTCTCTTTGACCTCCTTACCAACACATGAATATAATGGAATCTACATTGGTCAGATACATACTGATCTTTTAGAAGGAAGTGCAATTAAATTAAGAACAGGTCTCTTTTCCACTCAAATATCCATACTGCCTTAGTTTAGTCACTTTAACTATTATGTTGGTGTTTTCCTGACATTTTAGCTTATAAATTATGCTGCCTCAGACTTCTAGCAGCAGTTTCATGGTAATACCTAAAAGAGTGTAAACAGATTTTAACAGGTGTGAACTTGAGTCTAACAGTCAGTTCTGGTATAAGTCAATTGGGCTGAGGTCAGTAAAATCAGACTTGCAGTGAGGTTAACTGAAAGAAGAATTTAATACAAACAATTTGTTAGATGCATTGCCAATAAAATCTTTGCATAAATCCACTACTTTTAAACAACAGCTTAACAACAGAATTATTTTTTATATAATATGTGTGGGGAACGGTCCATCTTCTCTCCCCCCACGTAAGACTAAACAAAATGCCTTTCAAGCCAGCAAAGCAAGAGTGGCGTCTTTTTACTGATTTAGCCAAGGACAGACTGGAACAGGCCTCTTGCTCTACCAGGTAACTCCATAGCAAGAAAAAGAGCACAAGGGTTACGATAACTGGCAGAAAAATGGACAATAGG
The DNA here is from genome assembly GCF_020740795.1 of Apus apus. Classification (NCBI taxonomy): domain Eukaryota; kingdom Metazoa; phylum Chordata; class Aves; order Apodiformes; family Apodidae; genus Apus; species Apus apus. Next base: position 56,154,771 of record NC_067282.1, on the reverse strand, counting down.
TTAACAGAGCACATACCTGGCCAGTGCTAACTGGCTAATTTAAACAGTGGTACTTTCCCGAATGGTGATTTCTGATCTATAAAAGAGGGCAAGATCCGCAGGCCGGTGCTCTCTGCCTGACCGGGAGGAGACCCTGCTGCAGCACCTGGACCTGCCTGGAACGCCAGCCCCGCTGTCCGGAGGAGCCGCGAGGGAACGGGGGGGCCGCCTGTGCCTGCTCCGCGGGGACCCTGCCTGCCCAGCCTAAACCAAACCGGACCAAAGTAGGAGCTTGCCCAGCCTGCATTCGCCACCTACTTCGGGACTAAAGCCGTGCTTGCCGCGGCTGCTGCTGCTGCTGGGAGGGGTCGCCCTGGTTACCGGGAAGCCACCGCCCCCACGGATCTCCTGCCGAGCCTGCAGCCGCATCCACACACACAGACACACAGACACACAGACACAGACACAGATACACAGACACACAGACACAGACACAGATACACAGACACACAGACACAGACACAGACACACAGACACAGACACAGACACAGACACACAGACACAGACACAGACACAGACACACACACAGACACACACACACACAGACACACACTTTCCTGCCGGGCTCAACTCCTGTCCTTTCGCTCCATTGATTTTACACTCATCCTCGGAGTGTGCCTTTAATAAGACCATAGCACCTTTGAATCCCTTTTCCAATATACACCTAGACAACCTCTCCTGAACCTTGATCCCTTAATTAGTGTTGACCCTTAATAAACCGATTAATTCGTAAACTAAACATTGGTCTCAGTAGCAATTTGTGAGCGTGGTGGGAGGGTATTCCAATCTACCCTCTAGGATACGGTCCCGCAGTGGCCGTTCCTCTGTGAGAGGCGAACGCCGCGTGTGACCCTCGGTCTCATTCACAAACCTCTCCACACTGGGGGGGGGAAGTCGCAGAAACATCCTGACAGCCGGTAGCCCCCCAATACCAGCCCGCGACAATATGTGAAGATCTTGGAACCACTGTTAAGCTCCTAAGCTGACAAGGATCAATGAAGCTATTGGGTTATCGCTTAGCAGTACTATTTTCCCAGCACAAAGAATGAATACGTCCACAGGGATCTGCATGCCTCTGTACAAATAAGCTGACTATTCTGGCACGCAGGTGCTTCAGAAGGTACCTATAAAACTGCACGTTATAGCTATACTTCAACATGTTTGGTTTATTTGTTAGAAACCCTTGAAAAATATTGTCTTATAACATCCCTGCAGTACAGTACAATTTTTTTTTTTAATAAACTAGGATTCCATTGGTACACTTTCCTCTGGAAGTCAGCTTGTTTGTTTGTTTAAACTATTATTCTGTAAGTGTTTCCAGAGAATGTAATCATTAAACAATGGTGGCATAATACAAGGCATCTTGTGCAGCTACTTGAATATAGATTTTCATTAATCTATTATACAAAGCCATCTGGCATGATCTTTTCCCAAACAGGAAACAGGTGACAGATCATCATTTAGAAGGCACTAATTGGCATAGCATCATTTTACAGTCTACCTAATAATCCAAGAGATGTGATCATGCACCCATAGAGGCGGCATGAGAGACCTGAGTTTGACTAGTCATTTGTCTATTGGATTACAAGCTGATGTGGGGCAAATTACTTCCCTGCACTGGGACTCAAATTACCGTATGTGAAATTGAATTATTTGTATTTTTCTGCTTTTTAAATTGCTTTGACATGTCTGGCCCAAAAGTGATCCATGGAAGTAGACTTAATAATGCCCACTCCCATATATCCCGTTGTTTCACAGATTGCATTGTGATTTTATTGTATGTGTGGTTTAGATTAATCTAATCTGTATGATGCTACAGACAACAGCAAGAAAAGGTACATGCACAGACATTGCTTATTTCATGTACTGTAATTATTGTTCTAGTTAAAAAGCCCTATTTATTTAATCCTTTTTTTCTATTATGTCACTCAAATAGGTTCTGCACAGAATTTTTCTCTTTTCTCCGTTTTCCCCTTCCCCTTTCCTTCTGAAAGAAGAGAAATTGTTGCCTTGAAGAGGCAAACCCAACCAAGCCAACCTGTAGCTACTGAAACCAGATGTGCACACCACATGAACACAGCAAGAATGTTACAGGCAGCACAAAGGCACTACATTAATCATTATCACACCTTTATCTACAGGTGGCCAGGGTTTCTATAAACTTTGTGAAGACATTTAAAGGAAGAATTGAAGAATAAAGAAGTGCTTTTCCACACATGATAGAAAATGTGATGTAATTGTGAAAAATTCAGCAAGCATGCAGTTAAATAGCACAACAGTTGGAGACTGTCAAGAATCAATGGGCTTGTTGCAAATGTGAAATAATCAGTACAGCTGGCACACTTGAACCTGTTTTTTTGTTGTTTTCATTTTGTTGTGTTTTTGTTGTTTTGTTTTTCTTTTTTATTTTTCTTTCTTGTTGAATAAACTATATCTACCTCTTCATAAACCTTTTCCTGTCTTGTCTTCAGATCAGCCCCTGGACATTGGCATTACTGATGCAGGCAAATTCTTCCAGACTCCCCGGCTTCTGCTGCAATTAGGTCTTTTACTTTGATCTTCAAATTGTTTTGTCTGAGCCCAGCTAGACTCTGGACTCCTCTGGGGAGGAACTATGTACAAAACACACTGTTAAGACTCAGTAAATACTAACACCCTATGTGAAATAAATCTTACAGCTCGGATTTATGATATAAAATATGAACTCTTATCTGAATAGACATACAGAAAAAATTGAATGTAGCAATGTAGGACAAACCCTGTAAGAAAAAAAAAAAAGTAAATATAGTAAAGTGGAATAAAACCTCAAAAATAAAATTATGTTTTTGGAAAATGAAAAAGAAATTGAAATATCTTTAGTTTCCATCTTAGTCTGTTGCTCTGCCAAGTGTTTTGTCCTTCCTGCCAAAAATCTGCTAATTCATTCCTAGTAATAACATTTTGAGAAGAAAGAGGTGCATTTGTGTTGAATTCCACATCTAACAATATTAAAACCCTGTAGATGAATGGTTGGCTTCTACCCCAGAATCTTTTCTTCTTTCCTATCACCTGGTCCAAATCTCATCTGCTGTCCTGCTTCCCATTTTTACAAGTCCTTTTCCTGCCTCTGTTAAGAATTGGACACCTTTCTTCCCATTTGAGGTATCTTGCAAACTATCCTCAGTTACAGATATTTATTTATACAATGTGAACCTTGAACTCACACAGGGCAGCCAAGATTTCTTCTGTTGAGAATTGTCAGGTGGGATTTCAGGGGCCTAAACAGAGGCAGTTGGTGCCATCTGAGACACCTGAAAATCTGAAACATCTGCATCAGACTGTGATAAATGATGTAAAACCTTGGGGGAACTTGTGCTGTCCTGGACTAGCAGCTGGAAGTCTGGCAAAATTCCCCAGACCCACTGAGGTGATACAACTCTGATTTACAAATGCATAAATGCCGACTAGGTGAGAGCCACACATGATTCTTGTATGAAAGGTATCAAGAGGTAAACATTAAAAAAAACCCAAAACAAACCATTAAAAAATAAATTTGTGAATGTCCTTTTTATAATTTGTACATATGTGACATAACTGTGTGAGTTACATGTCTATGTTAGTCTAAGGAAGTTAAAATAAGAATCAGATAATTGTACTCCCTTCTAAAGCAGAAGTTAGCTCAATTCATATTTTTTTTTAAGAAAAATATTGATTTTTTAAAAAAATTAAACCATACAATCAATCTTGACCTAGCTATTCCATTTTTCATCAACTTATTATTCAAAAGTCTCCCGTTTCATTGCAGTCAGGAGAGTGTTACTTTCTCACATCTTTAACTGAACTGAAGCCCAGAATAATCCTTGCACATATTTTATTCTAAACATGACTGCCAATGATTGTAGTCATGCAGGTGCATAGAGCTGAGCATATGTAGACATCTTTCCAGGATTAGAACATATGTTTTACAGGTTATGAACTGACACAGTACTAGCTAAACAGGCAAAAAGTATTTTTGCAGCATAATAATATGTTTCCTTTTCACACTGGATAGCTATGACTAAGGAAATCCGGATTTGTTTTACCAATATAATAACCCTTTTTCTGATCTTTAACTGTCAGCTTTGGTCTCTCATGATCTGGAAATAGCTTAGATTTGCCCTGGAGTCAGAAATGTGTTGTAAAGCAGAAATACCAAAGTTAGAATTTAGTTAGAAATACAAGGTAGTTTCATCAATTTAGAGGGAACGATCAAATAAGTTATATTAATCTATGTTGTTTATAAGAATAAAACTCCAATAGAATTTTAAGCCTGTTCTGGGAATAAACTGATTAATCAACCAAAACTTTAACAGAGTCCTTTAGGAGCTTTAGCATCCAACCATGATCTGTTTCAGTTACCTCTCAGACATTCAAAACCCAATTGTTATGGACAGCATGAGTTAAAAAACAAATGCTACTTGAGCTGGTAATGTCAAAGCCAAGAGTGAGTCTTAATGTCAATGTTTGTGTCGTGGTTTGGGCTCAACACAACAACAAAGGAACAGCCACATGGCCACTCACTCAACCCCCTCCCCGCCCCCCAAACACACACACACACTCTCTGGGATGAGGAGGACAAAGCTCATGGGTTGAGACAAAGGACAAGGAGGGTTCTTCACCGATTTAGGTTCAGGGCAAAACAGACTCAGCTGGGGGAAAAATAATAATTTAATTTCACACTAATCAAACACACACAGGACACAGACAACACACAGAGCAGGGCTTGCATATGTTACCCCACCCCTCCCTTCTTCCCGGGCCCAAATCACTTAGTTCCCAGTTTCTCTCCCTCTTTCCCCCCAGTGGCACAGGGGGACAGGGGATGGGGTTTAGAGTCAGTTCACAAGCTGGTGGTTCCTGCCGCTCCTTCCTCCTCAGGAAGGATTCCTTACAGTCCTTCCCTGCTTCCCCACAGGGTGTCTCCCATGGGAGAGAGTCCTCCACAAACCTCTCCTTCATGAGTCCTTCCCATGAGGTCCGGAGCTGCTCCAGCCTGGGCTTCCCACAGAGTCATGGGCTCCTTTGGGAACAGCCACCTCCCCTGGCCCCGGGGTCTTCCAAAGCTGCTTGATCAGAGTCCACAGGCAGCAAATCCTCTGGCCACAAAATCCAAGTCCACTGGCCAAGTTTACCCCTCCTGACGCCTTCATGGAATGTTCCACCACATTCCTCCACAAGTGCAGGGGGACAGCTGCCATCTTGCCATGGGTTGCAGGGAAACTTCTGCTTGGGCAGCTTCTTCCCCTTCTTCCCCTTCTTCCTCACCAACCATCAGCACCACTCTCCATGCCCAGCACAGCTCTTCTGTCCCCTAACCCTTCTCTGCTCAGGTGTTATCTCAGTTCTTTCATATGTTAATAGCCGAGGCCCATCTGTTGTCCCTCTAATGGCTCCTTGGCTGGGTTTGGGGCAGGGGGATCTTCTCAGTTCCTTACCAGAGCCATTCCTGGTGCCCTTCCCCTGCTACCAAAAAACCCCACCAAACCAGAACAATTTGTTCCACAATCTTACCTGTATGACCAAGTGAAAACAGAAATGGGGTGACAAATAAGACAATAGTTCTAGCAAAGGAACATAAGTCAAAGTTGGCAGTGCTCAGTTTCCTGCAGGAAGAGCATTTTTCTACACCCAAACCATTTAGGCTTGTCTCTCCTTCCATACCACACTCAATTGTTGGTAATTATGCTGAAGTCAGGTGTAAAAATAATATGGAAAGAGATAATGACTTCAACTGTATGATACACTTAAATCTCCTCAATTAATTATCTCTAGAGGTCAGATAATGCTTAATTTCCTAGGGTGAGCAGTAATGGAAGGGCAGGAAATACGCTTACTTTGTTATTCTTAGCTTCTCATAATACTAACCATTATAGAAGTTAGTGATCCCAACCTATACAGTGATGCACAGCTGTATGGCAGATTTAGTCAGTAGACTAATCAGGCTGTAAATAAGCATAGGTCCAGTTATCTAGTTCCTCTTTCTTGACGTAGGGTCAAAATAATTGAAGTCATCTGAGGAGACTTAGCATATTTGTGCTATGTGAATGCCACAGAATGCCAGGTGTCTCATGCTTAGTTATCTCCTTCCTCACTGCTGTGATCAGACTCTACATACACAGGAATTTCTTTCTCAACTTGAGTACAAAATATGTTTATTTGTTCTGGGTTTTTGGTGTGATGATTTTTTCATTAAATAAATAGCGTAGTTCTGTACATATTTTCCATCCATTTTTCTCACTTGAACTACGTATCTGTCTTGTACCATAAACTTCAGAGTACTAAATTTGCTGAAAAAATTTTGTATCACCTGCAAATTAGGTGTGCTTTCTATCAGCAACTGCTGTGCAATAGCTATGATTTGACATTTCAGTTAAAGTCAGCAGAAGGGTCTGTTGTCTTGTTCTGTCACTGGGATAACTAATTCTTAGTACTTTAATCATAGTGAAATAAAAGAGTTTTCAAAGAGGAGAAGCGGCTTCTACTGGGTTGTTGGTTTGTGGGTTTTTTCAGTTTAGATTCCGTTTTTTTATGATTTTAATTTTTTTTTAGAAACTTTTTTCTACAAGTTTCAAAGTGTCAGAGTCTTTATGGGCAATTTCCAACAAAATAATTTTTTAACTATACAATCTGGCAAGTTTTCCTTCTATATGACACGTTTAGAAACTGCTCCCCTCTTGTGTCACTGGCCAATAAACCTCTACAATGGAAGAAGTAACAGTGGAGATGAAAATAACTCTGGGTGTGACTGAGCACAGCTGTTGCAAAGAAGCTGACTTCAACTCAACACAAAGGCGAGCAGAGTTAGTCTTTGCTTTAGATAAACAGCTGTGTCAGTTGAGTGAATCAGGTGGTGTAAATATTTCTCCCTGAATTCATTACAAGAGTGTGAATATCTCCCTGATATTCAGGCCAGGCCAGAGTGGAGGATGAGGATGTGAATGTGTGGCTCAGATCAACGTAAGGGTATGAAAACTAAACAACTAACAAGAGAACTTTGAAGACAGCAATGGACAAGAGCTTGATTCAACCCATGTATTTATTTTCAGTATTTGGGATCATCCAGCACGATGGCTATTATAGAGATTGGTAAAGGGGTGCCTGGGGTGCCCCTCTAAAGGGTCTGTGTACTAATGCACACAGTATGGGGAATAAACACAGAGTTGAGATTTGTGTGCAGTTGCAAGACTGCTATCTTGCTGGGATCACGGAGGCATAGTGGGATGCTTCCCGTGATTGGAATGTTGCAATGGAGGAACATAGGACAAGGTGGGAAGACAAGAAGGTGTCGTTGCTCTTTATGTGATTAGGCAGCTATACTGCATGGAGATCTGCTGGGGGATGGATGAGGAGCCAACTGAGAGCTTGTGGGTTGAGAAAGAGAGGACAGGTGAAGATAACATTCTAGTGAATATCTGCTATAGGCCACCTTGACCAGGAAAAACACAAGGATGAGGCTCTGTACAGAAAGATAGAAGCAGCCTCACATTCTCAGGCCCTGGTCCTCATGGGAGAGACTTCAACCACTCTGATACCTGCTGGAGAGGCAACACAGCAGGAAATAAGCAATCCAGGAGGTTCCTGGAATGCATTGATGATGACTTCATAGTCACCAAAAACTAGGGGCTTCTTGAGGTTGTGAAAATCAAAGGCGGCCTTGGCTGCAGTGACCATAAGATAGTGGATCCTGAGGGCAGAGAGGAGGGTGACTAGCAAGCTCACTTCAGGCAAGCAGTCTTTGGCCTCTTCCAATATCTCCTTGCAAGAGTCCCATGAGATAAGGCCTTGGAGGTGGGGACAAGAGGTGATTCACGTTAAAGGATCACCTTTTCCAAGGTCGGAAGCAGTCCATCCCAAAAAATACAGTCAACCAAGAAAGCCAGGAGACTTGCATAGACGAAAAAGAGCTCCTAGCCAAATTCAAACACAAAAGACATGGAAGCAAGGACAGGTAACCTGGGAACAATATAAAGATACTGTCTGAGCATCCAAGGACAAAGTTAGGAAAGCTAAAGCCCAAATGGAGCTGAATCAGGCCAGGCATGTCAAAATCAATAAAAGGGTTTCTGTAAGGACATAGGCAACAAAAGGAAGACCAGGGAAAATGTGGGCCGATTGCCCAATTAGGTGGGGAGATCTGGTTTCACAGGACATGGAAGAGGCTGAGGTATTGAATGTCTACTTTGCCTCAATCTTTACTAGCAAGACTGGCCTTCAGGAATCAGAAGTCCCAGAGAACTTCAGAGATTCCTTCCAAACGTAACCTTTCAGTGAATCACACTGGTATCAAGGTGGAACTCTATATTACAATTGCTGTATTTTGTTATTTATATTGTATTCTCTATATTTTGTATCACATTGCTAAATCAAAAATCCTATGTAATATAAAATGTCTTGAATTGAAGAAATTTCATATTAGACATTACACCTCCCATATGTGGAATATCTAAAAAAACCTGGTTGGAGAGTATTTGACTCTGGTGTCTTATCATAAAGATCCCTAACAATAATTCTGACAAGCAGAGCTCATTCATTTTACTGTAAGTGTCTGTGGTACACAAAAAACTAATTCCATATGGAAGAATTAAATACAAACTCTGCAGCAACAAATTTGGTAGTCCTGTATTTTATTATACCAAGCTGGCTCTGATACATATCTTAGCCATCAGGATTTTATTCTTTTCTACTGTACTTCAAGGATAAGTGAGTTTCTTTAAAGGAAGAAACTCTAGAGTGTGCAATTTTTACTCTTTTTGTTTGATTTGGTTCCTCAATGCCAGACAGCCTGAACAGCCTATGTCTTTATTTGCTATATAAAACCACAAAAAGCAGTAAAACAGCCTTGGACCGTGTGGGAAACTGTGGGCCGGTAGCCCCCCAGTACCGGCTTGTGACAGACCGTAGACGTACAATAATTAATTTCCACTTCTAGATGGGTAACAATTTTAGAAACCAGTCCTATTTTATCTCTTTAATCTCTCATTGTTGTCTTTGCTAGAAGCCTAGTGTTATTAAGCAATTCTTTCAATTATTTCAGAAGATGGATTTAACAGATATTGGCATGGTCTTTTTTTTTTTTTCCTTCTCAGAAATCCCATTGTTTTTAGCTTTAAAATATAAACACCTTATATATTGTAATGAGGAATGGTGCCTTTGTCAAAACCTACCTTACTTATGTTCCAACTGCAGGGAGAACCAGTCACTAAGATTTGCTTAGTCTTCATGGATGTCCATGCCATAAATGTATTTGGCTTTTCCATCTCACTGATTCAGCAAATTACCCTCTTTTTCCCCAGAGCAGTAACAGTCCATTTTTCATTTATTTTTCTCATTGAATGATATGGCATTTAATATTTCCAGTTAATTTGTACTGATGAATACCTAGTTAAGGTAAATCTATTTTTCAAAGGAAAGTATGGGTATAAACATTGAAAACTATTTCATTAAGTCAGTGACCTTTTTAAAATGAATTCCTGTTGATAAAATAAAACTGGATATCACCTAAAGGCACAAATAAGGGAAGTAGAAATTACATGTGTATTGGTTTCCAAGATTGATATCCAGGAAGAAAACTAGAGGAACAGCTTACTTCAAAAGAACAGGAAAGCATCTACAACATTTCTTCTAGCTTTGAGCGCTGTAAAATGTACATTTTTATTTGCTTTTAGTTTGCAATAATAGCAAATTCCCAGTGTCTGGTTCATTTTAATTTCATATCCAGTAATACTGGAGTTCAGGACTGTAATTTTATCGATTGAGTTTAACATTTATGCAAGCATGGAACTAATGCACCTTTGACCCTCTTTCTTCCAATGGAAGGAAAAAGATATACTATATATATATGCATTTCTGAGTAAAATACGGAAAACAGCAAACATTTTAACTATTCCCTCTTTATACTCCAGAATACAATCGTTTAACTGCCCTGTGAATCTCCTGATACTAAGCAGACCTCTAGCAATGGTCGTCCAGATTATCATCAGTGCCTCCAGGGAAAATACTCATTGCACTAATGACAACTTATGAAGTAAACAGTCTTTCTATAAAATCAAAACATCAGCATTTAGGTAGACTAGAATCTCATTTATTTACATCAATAAAATATGCACCTTAGGACATGCTAGGTCACAGTTGAGTAATGTATTGCATTTTCCAGTGTTTTTAGAAGGAATGAATAATGACAGTGGAAAGGCTTGGGTTCATTAAAGAAAAACAAATTTGGAGCACTGCAGCTCTTTATTTAGAAGGAGCTTGTGATATGAGCTGACAGTTGCTTTGTTTAGACAAGTGTCATAGCTTTATTTCACTGACCAAATTTTCTGAAGTCAAGCAGGGCAATATTTCTGCACACACACTAGGTAAATGATAACATCAACAGGAAAACAACAGTTTCTAACTATGGATTGGAGAGAAACTCTAAAGTAAATAATCTTTTGAAAGGAATGGCTCTATTTGACTCAATCTGAACTTTTGCCAGGGATTTGCTGCAAATAGGATAGCTGAAATTTTGTCTGCAAATCTCTGAGTTTCCTGTTTAGTTATAGTTTCATTCTCTCACTTTCTCTTGTGCCCACAAACCTATTTGTTCTCAAAATTATGTTATTCAGTATTTAGGCATTTGATGAACTGTGCTATGATGAGTAAAAGTCTGCCTTCTATTTCCTTTTTCTATAGACAATATTTATTCCTCTTTATTTGGGTTCAAACCTGACTCCCAATGTATAATTTCTCCTTGTACAAAGCAGAGTCTTCCTGAAACAGATTATAAAAAAAGCATTATGGAAGCAGGCAGTGACTGAGACTTTAGCAGTAGGAAAATAAGTAAGTAAAGTGAAACAAGCAGAAACTTTTCCAATGAATGATTTATTCAGGATTTTTTTTAGGAAATATGGGAATAGATTTAAAGGACAGAACTAAGCATAGTTAAAGAAAATTTTCTGCAGAGGTTAGTTGTGAATCTTGCTTTACCAATGCTGGCTGGAAGCTGTTTCAAGATTCAAAGTCCTCCAATGCTAGCAATGTCCTCCCAGCCTCTGGAGTCAGTTTTCCAGAGTCAGTAAATGCATTTCTTCCTACTCCAGCACTGTCTACTAACACAGTTATTTTTCTTTCTGGCTGTATACGCAGTGGATGTATTTGTAGTGAGTGGCCGTTTCCTGTCCCAGGCACCACTTGGCTTTGCTAGCCAAACCACCCTCTCTCATGGCCCATCTATTCTGTGCGTTACAGTACACAACAAAGAACCAAAACCTGGCACCAAAAGGCTTACTCTGGAACACAGAGTGCTATAGCTTTGCTGTGCAATGTTGTGCTAAAACCAATCGCTGGATTAGGAAGGAGGAATGATCAGCTCTGGCCTGCTGTAATACTAATTTAGGTATCCCACTCCCAAGATGCCTAAATTATCCAGAAAGGTCCATGATCCTGGTCTGGACCGCATAACATCATAAATTTACTCTACTCCTGTTCCACTTTAATACTTCTAGACATAGATGACTAAATTGTGCATGATACTTTAAATTAGGACTTTTCCATTATTGTTTGCTATAATTCTCCTATCATTACTGTACTATATCTGCAAAGTTTGAATCTGCAAAGCTGGTTCACAACTTTTCTGCAATTAGCAGGTGATGTAGCCATTTTTTTTCTTTCTCTTTCAGCTGATCATAATGCAGTTTCTACCAGACATATGTGCTAGCAGTCTTTTTTTTTTTTGTTCAGTTTTTTTTTTTGCTTTTTAATTATGAATTGTCAACCCGTTTGTCTGTGACACAGTCCTCAGGTCACTTAACTCTTCCTTTATTTAAAAAATTGAAAACAGGTCCCAAATATACTGCAATATTTATGCTACATTCCCCGGCTCAACACACTGTATTCATAAACCATTATTGAACATGACTGTTCAATAGCAACAAAAAAATTACAGCAATACTTATTCTGTTCAGTTTAACATGCACATTATTGTTTCCTCTCTTTCAATATTTACTACCTTATTTTACAAAATAATTATGTTATGTTAGTCAGGCAGTAGGGTCCCAGTAATTTCTTTTTGTATAAAAATATGCTTATTTCAAGGAAGTCTGTTTCTTCCCCTGGATATACAGACTCTAATAAAATCTGTTAGCTTTTCCTCCACAAGACTGGAAAAACAAATAGTTAAAAAAAGGAAGGAGCTAACAGTAAGGATGGCCACATCTTTGCCATATTCTTAGTTCCTTCCAGTTCTTTCTTGTACTGCTTTCAAATCCTTCATTTCAAAGACAGCAGCCAAAATAATATTTTCTTTTGCTAGTTCAAAAGTGCTCTTCCTCTGTCTGGTGGGCATTTTACCCCTTTCCATAATAACATAGCATCAGAATTACATTGCTTGCGATCACCTTAAAGTGTTGACTATTTACTGGTTGTTTTTGTCTTTGTTGCCTACTCAGCTTTTGTGTTCTTGCATCCTCAGACTGGCCACCTCTACTTATTTGCCTGTTTTTACAGCTTTCTTTCCAGTATTTTGAGTGTTTTGTCTTAATGCCCATGTGGCCACATACTTTCCTCAAACTTTTGTACTTAAACAGCCTTAAAAACCTGCATATGTACTTTCATCTGTAACAATGAACAGAATGGCAGATAATTAAATTTTAATTACAAAGAAATTAATCCATCAAATTGTTTATATGTCTTGCTTAATACTAGAAGTGAACCATTGGAATGGTAAATTCTTGGAACAAGCTTAAAGAGAAATTGCCCACATTTGCTTTTATTTTAATCTGATTCAAGAGGGATCAAAAAACTACTGTCTCATAAGCTAGACCAGGCATTCCTCTGAGATATCCTTCCAAAAGTTATCATAAGATAAAAAAAACAAATGTACTTTCCTGTTTCTTTCATAAGAGACCACCTGAACATACCATCTGTCAGGTCATTCTGGTCAGTAAATGAGATGCTCTTTTTTAAAAAATTCCCTTACCAAAAGCTGAAACAAGAAAATGGTGCAATGAGCAACTTGTCAGCTCAGTAATCCCATATGCTTCCTCTTGTCCCTATGGGTTGAAGAACCCAGTTAGACTACATTTCATGCTCCACCACACTCATCTGAGTCAATCATTCCCTGAAAACTTAAGGTAGTGCATCATGAAATAATAACAGCATGAGGTAAGAGCAGTTTGGGCATCATAAAACACTGCAGTAAAGATCCCAGATTGTAATATCTCAGGTTTTTAAACAAAGATTACAGCCTTTTGTTTCTGAAAAAAAACAACTGTGGGAAACTGTTCTTTTCTTCCCCACATAAGCCTAAACAAAGTGCCTTTTAAGCCAGCGAAGGCCTCTCCTGATTATCCCCCGCTAACGAACTAAACCAGACTTGCTTCTCGAAAGACAACGGAACCCAAAACAACAGATGTGGTACGGGACAGAAAGGATGTGCAACAAGCCATCCTGTGCCCCTGGCAGTCACCGCCCTAACTTGGGGCTCATGGATGCTCATTGGCTCTGGACAGTGACACTGCCTGGACAGGGGGGTCAGGGGGTATCAAAGGCGGCGAGTGCAGCAGGTGGGTCCTTCCCTCCTCCCTGAGGCCCGTTCGGACGCTTTCTGCGTGGGACACCCCCCTGCTGCGGGCACTGGTGCTGGGACCCTGCCTGCCTGCCCCGGGTCCAGCCTGGGCCTCAGGGCGGAGCGTGCCGGGGTCCACACACTCACCCACACCCACACCAACACCCACACACACACACACACACACCCCCACACCCACCCACACACACACACACACACATTCCTCTCCTCATACTCGCACACACAGCGCAACCTCTTTCCTTCCCTCCTTCCCTCCTCCCTGTGGTCCTTAACCCTCTCCCTCAAAAGCACTGGACTCTTGCATTGCCTTCCTAAAGGACACTTTCTCACTATATAGATATTTATATCCCTGGTAGCCATTTAAATTTTCATTGTCCCTAAACATCATCCCTCAGTTTGTGTTAACCCTTAATAAACTGATTAGTTTGTGGAGTAAACCTTGGCTTTAGAGGCAATTTCTGAGCGTGATGGGGTGGGGGTGCTTTCTAACTACCACCCTGAAATACGGTCCCGCGGTGGCCATTCCTCCATGAGAGGCAGCGCCACGTGTGACCCTCGGGCTCATTCACAAGCCCCTCCACATTGGGAGGGGCAGTCACAAAAGTATCCTGACAGCCGGTAGCCCCCCGGTACCGGCTTGTGACAACAACAAACAAAAAAAAAAACCAAAAAACACACCCAAAACCCAAACAAGCCAACAACAACTACAAAAAAAAACCCAAAACAATCCAATCCAAACAAAAAATCCAAACCAAACCAACAAAAAAAAACCCAAAACAAACCAAAAAAGCAAACCAAAGCAAAATCTCTTCTGCTTTTCCTTCTTATTTAATTAACAATCAAGAAATATATTTTCTTTCATTATTTTTTTTCATGAATCCCACTCCTAGTCCTGCACAGCCAGGCTGTATTTATACAGGGCCTTATTTCCTTCCTATATGGTGTCTGTCTGAGACCCTTGCCAAGATCCTGCCTGCAGAGATTCATCCACATTCTTTCTTTAAATCAGACAAGTCTTAACCTGAGAGAAAAAAGCATCATGTACAGCTCTTGAGCTGGAGCTGAGCCTTAAAATCAAATTTGGCTTTACCAATGCAGAAACAGCTGTGCAAGGAACTGGCTTTAAAAATCCTACTGCTGTAACTGCTATGTTCCTACATCACATCCTCCATCTGCAGTATAAATCCACTCTCCCTACACACTGTATTCTAAAATCCGTCTCCCTACAATTATATCAGCAAGGAAGTATGTCCAGTTCCCTTTATTGCCTAGACAGCCAGCATTTTACCTTTAAATACTTTCCCCAATGGGTAATATGAGAATAGTGATGAATTGTAATGTTTTAAAACAGTCTTTAAAAAGGTCTTCTCCAAGTAAGTGTGACTTGAGAACACTGTATTTGCTATGAAAAACTTTAGGTTGTTAAATTATTTACAAATAATGAAGATAATAAATAATATTTTTATTCTTCCAGGAACATTCAAATTCAAACAAAAATGAAATTATAAAATTTAGGGTGAGTTATTTAAGTTTCACCAGTCACTTTTTAAAAGTGAGTACCATTTAAAAAAAATTATGCCCTCTCTAAATCTGTAATAACATTTTATTTTCATTATTTAGACAAAAAAAATCTAGCAAATATTTCCTCTTTCCTTTGTTTTCTATTTTGAAATATCCTGAACACTAACTGAAGTATTTCACAGGAAAAAAAAATAAATTAAAAAATCACAATTTTTCCAAATTATAGAATAGCTGTAGTTAGAGGAGACCTCGAGAAATCCTCTGGTCAGGGTACATATATGTAAATATCAAGCAGTGTCAGGTAGCTGAGATGGCACTGAAATGCCCTGTGTGGTGAGATACAGAAGCCAAGACATAGGTTTGAGATGGCTGGGAAGGACTTGGAGCAGTCACAGAAGCACAGAATTGGCACAGAATTGTCAGATTTGGAAGGGACCTCTAGAGATCATCTAGTCCAACTCCCCCGCTAAAGTAGTCAAGTAACCAGTCCAAGCAGTGTGGTTAGAGGAGAGGGGAGCCCTGGGACCGTGACCCTCTATAGTCCATAGACAGCATAACATTATGTCAGGACAGACTGCAGTTACTGGCTGTTTGACAGTTCAGGGTGACTTGTGCAGGGTGACTGCTCAGGAACAATCTTCTTCAGTGCTCAGTGGCCACAACAGAGCACTTGGCTGCAGCCTTTTCTTGGACCTAGTAGTGGTTCTGTAACATTAGAACACAGATTTTGTTGTGAGGTTTGCTTATTTCTTTATTTATTGAAATCTAACTCCCCCTTTTTTTCTCTTTTTTTTGCTTGTTTGTTTGTTTGGTTTGGTTGGGTTGGTTGGTTGGTTGTTTTTGTTTTTATTCTTCTCTTCCTCTCTTCAATGCTTGGCAGAACCTCACTTGGGCAAAAGGGCAGTTTCACAGGATGAGCATGATGTTCAGGGTATGTTTTACACGCTGTGAGTGATGATGTGTTGGTATATGAGGGTGCCCAAGCGGCTTGTTCCAATAGAAAACCTGATATACATTTAAGACTAATTTTTAAGAATTGAGAAGCAGATTCATGTCCTTGACACTACTAGTGTTTTCCTCCTCAAACACGTACAGAAAGCATAAACACATAATTTCTGATCACATTCTACTAATACATTAAATAACTTTATGTTCCTGTCTTTCAGAGAGTAATTATCTACAACAATCAGTGTTTTGAGATGTGACTTATTAAAGTATACATAGTTACTGTTCTATATTGTTGGAGCTCAGTGAATATATTTGAAGCACATGGAATACTTTTAAATATTCCTTATTTCTGTAAATGCCAAATGCACATTTATATCAATGTCCATATTGGAAGCCAGTCTTAAGCTCCACAAAAATTATTTTTCATAGCGTGGCTTTAACTTTTTAGGCTGAGAGAAATAAAGTGCAAAGTATTGTCTTGCTCTGGGTTCAATAGATTGCAATGAATTATAAAGATGTTTGACTACAAGCAACTCATGAGCTAAGGTATTTAGGGTGGACTGCTTAGGATCAACAAATGCTAGTGGGTTTATAACTGTGAAAAATATCCACATGCCTGTGGACATCATACCGGTTGAGCTTATCTTTCCTTCTGGCCAGCAAAACTCCACAGTCATGGCTGTGCAACATTAGGGCTGGTCTTAAAGTTCTCTTGGAGGAGAGATCACAGGTGTGCAAGCAGGGCAGCAGATACTCTGTGTGAATGCATTGACTAAAAGTGCTAGATCTTGTAGGTCTCTCTGAGTCCTGTAGGAAAGAAAATGCAAAGCATGCCAAGGAGATGCCAAGAGAATGAAAGGGGAGCAGGAAATTCTCAAGTGTCTTGTTCATGAAATAATTTTATGGGTTGTAGATAGAGATAGAACATGACCCACTTGTGTGTGTGGAATATTTTAAATATTTAAAAGGAATACTTTAAAACTTATCAATTATAAGTGACCATTTTGGTTCACAAAATGATACAAATTCACCTGCAATTTTTACTGGTATTGCTCATATTTAAGGCCTTCTAATCTATATATTTTCTTGCTGTTATAAATTACAATTTGGCTGCTCCAAGCCTTGCCCAAACACTTCAAACCTATGTGTTGGCTTCTGTATCTCACTAGGGCATTGCAGCATTGTTCCAACTATCTGACACGGCTTAATATTTACAGATAGGACAAGGAAGTACATTTTCCCAGAAAAGGCCTGGAAAACTCATAATCACATTCATGTAGGTTTTGTCCACTCTGTTTTGGCTTCCCACCATACCCTTCTTGTCAGCATAACTGACAAAATTAAACCCTGACTGCTTATTAAGTATCATACTTAGCCATTTTCCAAATTGAATTCAGGAAGAGCAGCACATTCATCCATGCACCTCATCTATCAAATTAAATAATTAGGACATGAAGAATTTAAACTAGCCAAATCAATGGAGTAAAAAAAGAAAGGATCTCATCTTTTTATTATCTTTGTTTGACTACTAAAGGCAAAAAAGTCTTTGTTCTGAATTTGTTTAGTAACTGAAATGCCTGACTTTGGGCCAAATGCACACTAGAATACATGCAAATCCAACTATTGGCCTTTTCCCAAAGTCACCTGAAATTAAACTTGAATAGAGTTAATTACATGCTTATTTATCACCCATCTAGAAGGGAAATTTGATTTTCAGTACCTCCAGATTTTCAGTGCCAGATGACCAGATCACCTGGGATTGAAGATGTTTCATGCTGCTGAAACTCCTTATCCAGTCTTGCCTGACATGTCAGCATCCTGGCTTAAAACTAAAACTAAGCCAAACAAACCAGACATACAAACAAACAAACAAAAACCCTGCGCATTTGGCATTTACAGAAATAAAGAATATTTTAAAGTATTTCATGTGCTTCAAATATATTCACTGAGCTCCAACAATACAGAACAGTAGCTATGTATACTTTAATCTTGAAACACTGACTGTTGTAGATAATTACTCTCTGAAAGAGAGGAAAATAAAATTATTCAATTTATTAGTAGAATGTGATCAGAAATTATATTTTTATGCTTTCTGTACTTATATGAGGAGGAAAACACTACTAGTGTCAAGGATGAGAGTGAGGGGAAAATGGCCTGAGAACAGAATCTGTTATCTCCCACTCCTTTATTGAAGGTTATATGACAACTTTAATCACAGAAAGTGAAGGAGGATCAGTCTCATAAAACTGGTTTTGTACAGTCCTTGTTCTCAAACGTATTTCATATTACAAATTTATTTACCATATTGACATTGACGTTGAAAACACCAGACACCTCTGCAGCAACGTAATTCAGCAGAATCAGTCAAACCTTGGAACAGCTTCAGTTACTTACCAGTAAGAATCGGTGACTCTTGTGAAATAACGAAGCAATCCAAAACTAAGTAACTGTCTCCAAAATGTGAAGACCCAGTTGAATAAAAAGATATCATTCTGATAACATTTATTTGATCCTGTTTAACTTATTGCAGCTGTCCAGAGGTGATCTGTGTAGTTATTAAACTCACATATCACATCATATAAATGTTTGCCTTTTCAGATTTCTAAGGCAAGACTAAGATTTCTACGGTAATATAGTTTTTCATTGACCTAATCAGAACTTTAAACCATCCACAGCCAATTTAATAGTAAGAACCAAAGCTTCACATCAGATGTAAACATTAATCAATTTCATGGTAATAAAATCTTACCAGTAAATTGGCAGTTGACGTTTTTATTTAGTTTACTAGGTCTGTGATTATATTGTGTATATTAAGACTACAAAGATATCAAATAAACTTCTGAATTCCTAATCATATGAATAAGAGTCCCTGCACTAGTATAGCATATCAGCATTCAAAGCCAACCACAAAATGTCTCATTCTGATGTCTAAAGATCTTGAAACTTCATTTTCCTTGTAATGCAATTACAGCAAATCACACATACTCTGAAGAAAGCAAATACTAGGATCCAGACCCCAAAAGGCACTTAAGCACCGAACTTCAAGTAAATTAAACAGGTATTAGATATTTACATACCTTTGTGAATCTAGGACTAAACTGCTTTCAATTTTATTCTGCCTATTAAATAAACAATAACAGCTTATTCTGGACCCTGTACTACAGACTCAGCTACTGTCACAGGAAATGTCTTTTGCTTGAAAGTACATACTGAACTTTACCCATGGGATCAGGTTTGAAGAGAGAGAAAAAAAGAGCAAGATTGGAACATATCCATTTAACCATCTGATGTGACTGGCAGAAGGGTGAGAAGGGAGAGGGATGGCTGCAGTTGCCACCGCTCCGTTCATCACACACAGGGAATCTGGCATGGGCAGCCACAGCAGCCCTGCCTTGGCTCATTCCAGTTTGCACCTCACCTTCCTACTCAGCAACCTGCCAGGCACTGCAGGAGGGCTGCTGAGGGGAAAATAGCAAGAGGCAGCTGGTCTACAGGGTGCTTGAAAAGATACAGCTGCTGCCACCAGAACCAAGCTTTTCCTGGGGAAGGGGTTTTGCTCCTGCTTGTGAAGATAGCCTGGGGCTACTGCAACTGCAGGAGTATCCATTCACATTGAAGTGGCTGTTCTTCCCTGGGAAAGAAACTCAAAAGCCCAGTCCAGCCATTACACCCTGGTTTCACAGGAAGGAAAAATGGAAATAGTGTTACCAGTCAGGCATATGCCCACGGTGAATTGAACAAAGAACTTGCAGTAAGAAAGATGCAAAAAGTTATTATGGAGAGGAAGGTAGCAAACCAATAAAACCAGACTTAGAAGTCCTGGGCTGAGAGCCTGACTTTACTAGTCTCACCTTTTAGGTACAGTGCCAAGCTGGAAACAAGAGAGAACACCGTGCTCTTGCTGCTCCATTTAAAGCTCCCAGCTTCATATGGATTTTGTGTTTGTGATCCCACTCACCTGCCTGCATTGGTAATTGGGTGCATTTTTCACTAAAATTGTCTGCCTTGAAAAATAAAATAAGAGATTAAATTTGAATTTAGCATTTTGAGATTATAAAGACATCAAGTACGTGTGCCTTTTGTTGTATGCTAACCCAGTGGATTACCTGGCAATCTCATTTTTTCAAACTCTTAAATGATGGGGGGAAAAAAAAGTCTATCCTCACCATCAATAAAATGAGCTAATGGTGACAAATTAGCCAACATGGCAAGTACAGTACTGTTTCAGGAAACGCTTCTGTTTTATGCCTACTTCTAGCACAAAGCTATTATATTCCAGCCTAAAACTCCATTGAAGTCTGTTATAAAAAAAACACACCCTCATGAAACTCATCATACTGTAACAACTTCAGTGCCCTACATACTCTGTTCCTAAGGATTCTGTTATATTGTTCACAGCATGAACTTTGAAAACATGGGTAAGAGTTACCAGCATTTCACACTACTAACCTTGAGGGTGTCCCTTGAATTGAAAAAATACTGAGGCAGTTACATTTAGCTCTACTTCTGCACTTGCAGTTTATGAGTGTTCTTCCATTCATAAAAAAAAAAAAAAGAGAAAAAAACCCACAACAAAACAACCAAAAAGCTTTCTGAACTCTTATTTTCCATCCTCATGTTGTGGAAATGTGCTGTCTTTGTAATTCATCATTACTGTTTATTTACAGGAATTTGCTGAATACAAGCAAATATCTGCATTGACATTTTCAGGATTTTTCTATCAAACAGACTTGTTTCTGCAATACTTTGATGTTTTAGCCTCAGGCCATATGCAGTATGCCACTGACAATCAAATTCTACCAATTCCTTGTGACAGGTAAGGTAACACAGCACACTAAAGGGATAAAAAATTCTTTGGTAGGAAAAATATAATATCTAATGTTAGGGTTAAAAAACAGAAATTCAGGTATGATGCAGGAAGCAGGTCACAGTATAACTGTGGCAGCTTTAGTGGGTTACATAACCATTTGACACCCACAATAAAACTGAGGCTTCCAGCAGTTCTACGGTCATTTCCACTTATTCACATAAATAATAGATTACACCTATTCAGCCCTTCCTAATAAAACTTGTCCTCGTTGAAAGCTGTTATGCCAGATGATTAAGAAAACTAAGGATCTTGTTTTTGAAGATTTAAAAATATTTAGTATTACATTATTTAAAACCACACATGAATGTCAAAGTAGATTAAGACATATAACATGATTTACTGGTTTAGTGATGTTTGTCAACCATACAGTGATGCTAGATTTATTCATAGAAATGTTGTATTTCATTATTGTCAATAACTACTTTGGGACATATCTTTAGTAATTCTCTTCCATAGTATTGCTTTTTAATGTAGTTTAATATTTTTTGTTGTAATTTTGTCCTTCTCCAAGGCCTAACCTTGTTTAGTCACTAGAAGTACGAGGACTATTCAAGGTTCTATTAAACAGTTATCTGAATTGTTCACAAAGTCCGTCATCCACATTTCTCCTGCTGCCATTCAGAGAGACTTAGACAGGCTGGAGACTTGGGCGGGGAAAAACCTGATGAAGTTTAACAAGGGCAAGTGTAGAGTTTTGCATTTGGGGAAGAAAAACGCCATGCACCAGTACAGGTTGGGGGCTGACCTGCTGGAGAGCAGTGTAGGTGAAAGGGACCTGGGGGTCATGGTAGACAGGAGGATGACCATGAGTCAGCAGTGTGCCCTTGTGGCTAAGAAGGCCAATGGCATCCTGGGGTGTATTAGAAAGGGTGTGGTTAGTAGGTCAAGAGAGGTTCTCCTCCCCCTCTATTCTGCATTGGTGAGGCCACATCTGGAATATTGTGTCCAGTTCTGGGCCCCTCAGTTCAAGAAGGACAGGGAAGTGCTTGAAAGAGTCCAGCGCAGAGCCACAAGGATGATTAAGGGAGTGGAACATCTCCCTTATGAGGAAAGGCTGAGGGAGCTGGGTCTCTTTAGTTTGGAGAAAAGGAGACTGAGGGGGGACCTCATCAATGTTTACAAATATGTAAAGGGTGAGTGTCAAGGCGATGGAGTTAAGCTTTTTTCAGTGAAGACCAGTGATAGGACAAGGAGTAATGGATACAAGTTGGAGCATAGGAGGTTTAAGATGAATATCAGGAAAAATTTTTTTACTGTAAGAGTGACAGAGCACTGGAACAGGCTGCCCAGAGAGGTTGTGGAGTCTCCTTCGCTGGAGACATTCAAAACCCGCCTGGACGCCTTCCTGTGTGATGTACTCTAGGTGACCCTGCTCTGGCGGGGGGGTTGGACTAGATGATCTTTCGAGGTCCCTTCCAACCCCTAGGATTCTATGATTCTATGATTCTATGATTCTATGCAAACGTTAGGGACAACATTTCTTAAAACATTTTAGGAGTACAATAAAATACTCAACCACACATAGATGGCAATATAAAAACTTGAATAAATCCTGAAAATACATTCTGAACTTCTTCAGACAAGAGTACTAGATGGACTGTCATTTGAATGGGCCTGAATTGCCTGAGATTTTAGGTTTAGCTTCTTTAAAACACATTTTAGAACAGCATCTGACTTCTTTATTTGTAAGTAATTCAAGGGAAAGAGAGACATTTTTTTTAATCTCAGTTGGAGCCATCATGGATAAACTAATACTAATCCAATGCAGCTCCTGAGAATACACACAATGGTCTCCTGCTAATAAGTGTAGCAAAGTTGTGTTTATTTTTAAGTTATTTTGTATTAATTATTTTAACATTATGGAACTCAGCCTAGGGAATGATCATTCAGGCATTTTTATCACTGACAGCTGGGTGCTAATGTGGATTATTTTTATATTGCCCAACTGTATTTCAACAATTTAAGCTACGACTGTATCCTCATTTTGAACAGCTTTATAAAACAGTTGTCTTTCTTCATTACTTATTTTTTTAATGTTGCCTAACCACTAGTATTACCATGTTCTTAAGGAAGCTCCAGCATAAGTAAGACAATGAATATGCAAAATCTTTGATCAAGATAACTACTTTTGATGTATGTACCAGGTGTACAAAAACAATTAACTTACACATGGTTATCCATCTGTAAAGTTATGAATTATTTTACATTCAACTTTTATATCCAGAAATGACAAAAAAATACCTGGAATCAAATGTTATGGGTGTGATCCTTAAAATATTTATGTGCTTAGCTTGGGACAGTGGAGTTTAAAATCATTATAAGGTAAAATGCTTTGACCATCACAGTGGTTCCTCTGGAGAAGTGATATTTAGTTCTCCATATACCTTCTGTTACTTTTTTGGAAGTATCTTTCTCACTAGACTAAATCCTTCTCACACTGGAGGAGGGACTACAGCTCACTTCAAAGTAGCTAGCTCAGGTATTTTCTACACAGCAACAGAATTACAGACTTTGCTGAAGATCAGATGTTCATTAATTTACCTAACTACTTTCAAAAATTTTGTAGCACTTCATGGTTGAGTTTAAAAATATAACTTCACTGTTTGCTTTCTTATGGTCATTCAACTTTCATCACATTTTTTTCTTTCTTTTTTTTCCTTTTTTTTTTTTTTTTTCCTTGAAAGCATTAATAAAATAGCAGGAATCGTATATCTCTGCTGGCAGACTGTGGCATATTGAGGATAATCCAGAATTATACCAACTGGAACACTCTTTTGTCATGAAATGTTAGAGATGACTGCCATGTTACTGGGGGGAAAAAATGAAAGAATTCTCTTGTTTCAGCTGGCAGAATGTCACCAAATACTGCTGTGTAGCTTTCTTCTGACTAATCAGAAGATTATAAACCTGTGTAAAGCCAAGAATATGGATTAGAAAAATAATCCCGTGCTGTAAAATTTAAGAAGACCAAAATTAGAGTGAAAGTCAATGAACTGCTAAAATGACACTCTGCTTTATTTGTAGAGGCAAATTCAACTGAAGAGAGCCAGATCTCTTCTCCTCAGGAGCACACAAGGAGGGTGAGGAGAAAAGAACCGCAACATATTTTTACTTACAGCTGTTGTAGGTATGCCTGGGCCAGACTCTATTCCCTCACTGACCAGAGGCTCTAGAGTACAAAGCAATTTAAATTTCAGTACTTCTCTGCTATCTGAATTCTCTTGGAAACAGGGGTATACTGAGGGAACAGAAAGAGATCTGAATGTTTATGGAGGTATTTTTACATCACTATCTAAGTGTGACCTTCAGGCTTGAAGCTAGTGTACATTAGTTGAGCTGAGGACCATTTCCTCATCCATGTTACAGGATCTTAAAGCACTTTGCATCATTTGAATCCAAAGGCATGTCATATTGCCATCCTGACTCCATACTGGGTTGAGACTTCTGCCCACCCACTAATTTCCATTAATGTATAACCTGGCTTCATAGGTTGCAAAGAAATAAGGCATTCTAGTGGCTTCCCAGATCCTTCAAACTGGACACCTCTCCACAACTCAGCTGGAGTTGCTCTGACCAACCCGGGAACCCACTGTGGGCAATGCAACTTCTGCACTTCCAGATCCTCCACCAGGACATTTCTAAGAATCTACCTCATTTCTCTTTCTGGTCCAGTTTTTAGTAAAGGGAAAAGGATAAAGAAGGGCAAAAGAGAAAGCAGGTTTATGCTGAAAGTTTGCAGTAAGTAGTCTGAATGTGCTACAGGAAGGATTAAGAGCTGGAAGTCCTAGTTGTACCTTAATTCTGGTTCAACATAACCTCTTTGTTCAGACTGATAGAACATGGCAAGCTGACCTGAGGGTTCCATATTTGAGGGAAATCTAATATCAGCTTTCTTAGAGAAACTCACCACTCCATTGTCTCCTGGAATTGTTTCACACATCTGTGTCTATGTCCAAGACTTACTGAAGTGTGATTATTCTGAAAGTTTTCTTATTTTAAGACAATGTTATAATTTGTGATTCTCCTAATTGTGTTATTGTACCTCGGACTGGACAGTACCATATCCAATGAATTGTTAGAAATAAAAGGAATGACTGGTGTAAAATAAGAACAAGTTTTAACTCTTTAAAGCTGTGGCTTTGTATGTTTAAATTGTGAATAATATATATATCATATGTATTATTGCATTGAGATTGAAAACTTGATCTGTAAATCTTTTGCACCAAAATTGCACTTCTAGCATCACAGTTTACAGTCTTTAGTTGAGAAAATTTAGCACAAATGAGGCCTGGAATGGTACAGTGCATATGCTTGAACACAGGTTCATACCCTAAAGATACATAGCTATCTTTTCTGTTTCTTACAGAACCACAGAATTGCTGGAGTTGGAAGGGACCTTGAGAGATCATCTAGTCCAACTCCCCTGCTAAAGCAGGATCCCCTAAAGCACATTACTCAGGACTGCATCCAGGAGGGTTTTGAATATCTCCAGAAAAGTGACCTCCACAACTTCTCTGGGCAGCCTGTTCCAGGGCTCTGTCACTCTCACTATAAAGAAGTTTTTCCTAATATTTAAATGGAACTTCCTATATTCCAACTTTACCCTGTTGCCCTTCGTTCTGACACTGGGAACTACTGAGAAGAGCCTGTCTCCATCTTCCCTGCACCCACCATTTAGATACTTACATACATTAATAAGGTCTCCCCTCAGCCTTCTCATCTCCAAGCTGAAGAGCCCCAGCTCTTTCAGTCTTTCCTTGTAAGAGAGGTGCTCCAATTTCCCAGTCATCTTCATCACCCTTCTCAAGGGTTCTCTAAACATTTCTAATTTCTAATGGAAACTCTGATAACTAAGTTATCATCCCAAAATTATATATAAAAAATAGATGTAAATCCTAAAATATTTTAATGCTTAATGAGAACTAAGATATGAAGAACAATACTCTCTAACTCTGGACCAAGACCTTCTTCTGAATTAATGGTGTAAAATCTTAATCTAGTCATGAGGTACCACCTTCTATGAGGGCACAAATTTATGAGAAAGTTTACTCATAAAAAGGGCCAAAAATTATTTTCAAAAATTTTGATCTAAATTATTGCCTAAAATTCAGTGAGAATGAAAGAGAACATTAATATACACCCGTGACTGGTAAATAAGACAGACTGTGATGCAATAGAAATGCTATTTCATGAGCTTTCAAAATATTTCCTGTATTTTTTTTCACTGCAAGGCATGCTTTGTTTTGGTTTGTTTTGGTTTTGATGTTAACTACAAGACAAAAGTGTAATTCCAGAGGAAAGCTCTTCAAAATTTAAAATGTATTTGTATATGCTAGAATATTAGAACTACCTCTCCTTTCCCTTTTTAACTTTATTCTGCATAATTCTTAATTTAAATAAAAATTATTCTCATTTTATCTGTGAATCTCAGTGCAGACCTAAAATCTAGGATACTGACTATGCTATGTGGTATTTTTTTATTTGACAGTCTCCAGAGAATTTCTGTTGTGTAAATGGTCATGACAGAAACAACATCCCTATATCTATATTTTTTTTCTCTTGAGGCCATGGAATTATTGCAAACATTAATTTAACCCATTATATTTATGATAGCAAATTGTATTTGGAGATTATACGATGTATTCATCAGTGAGCTGTAGCTGCTTTACATCTCTCTGGCACTGCAAAGCAGCTGTAAGTTCTCTGCACTGGTTGGCTTTGCAGCTGCTTTATGCTGCCAGCATGACACAAAGCAGCAAGAGCACCCTGGTGAATCTGGTCTGTACCTGATATCCCATAGATTAGATATATATCTTTACAGATAACTGTGCAGGACTTTGAAAATTTCGTTTACAGACCAGACAACATAATGAGAAGAACAGGACAGACAGGACGACAAGTTGACTGGCTAGCTTTTGTGAAGGAGTTGGATACAGATGCAGTTCAAAGCCTTTAAAGCAGGCATTCCTCACACATTTTTCAAGGATTTATATACTGTATATACAGCACACTACAGAGAGATCACGATTTCTCATTGCCTGTGCTAAGTCCCTACCTTCCAGAGGTTTTGATTAGACCTTGACTAAATAACAGCACACTCTACTTCCTTCCCTGAGAAAGACTGTTTTTTCTTTTACAACCATAACTGTTCTGCTGCTGCTTGGATCATTTTACATTTTAGTTTTATTTTTTTCATCTGTTAAAGATGATAGCTTTCTCTGAGGAAGTCTAATCTGAGTACTCAGATTTTCATCTATGTTGCCATGCTCTCATTGAATCCAGAAGTATCAGCTTGCCCTAAGCACTTCAGAGCTCAGAAAAGGAAGGTGACCTGCTTCAGGCATTCACAGAATTATTCAAAAAATGGCAATTCACCTTGATTACTTCCAGCTGTAACTCAAGTCCTGCTTGGAGCTTTTCTGGGCTGTGTCAGGAAGAAAAAACTATCTTTACATCTCCAGAAATGTACTATCCTCCCTGAGTCAGAAGAGCAAACAGTTTCCACAGTATGTTGGTCAAACAATGCTATATAAAGGTCTGTCCATTTTTTTTTTGCTCAGAATTAATGAAATGTCCCTTTAGTGGGGCAAGGCAAAATAAGAGATAGCACCTACGGTAGTTTTTTTAACTGTTGTGGGTTTGTTTGTTTGTTTGTTTGTTTGTTTTTCCCAAAGCAAAACTATCTGTCAGAAATGTCAATATGCTGAGTCTTATTCTGGCCTACTAAATATATCCATTAAATATTCCAGACATAACTGCTGTAGTTACACAAATAAAACTCTTTTGTGAAACCAGATAATACACGTATATGATTACTTTTTTTTTCCCATACATTTAGAACTGCAGAAAATATTATTACAGCGAAGAAAATGGAAGAAGACACATCTATTTCTAGCTCTACAATGTCAAAAGAGATGTTCATATTATTTTATTTTTAAAGGGGTGCAGGATTACTTTGTGTTTTGGAAACGGAAATATCTATTCCCATGGTAGATATGAGTGTCTGGGAAGCTACTCCATTTAGCATAATGAAGTTACAAGGTGGCCTTTGCTTGCTATGGGTTGATTATTATGCAAAATACTCCCTACATAACTGGGGATAATGGTCTTGTTTAGGGGCACTGCAGACCTTTGTCATGTAAAGATTAACTGGTGATATATAACCAGTTGCATTATGACTACAAAAAAATATTTTTAATTAAGTATAGTTATTTCTGTACGGGTTCAACCAAATTATGCATATAGGTAGATGTAGACATACATAGAAAACTCTGAAACATATTACTCTTCAAGTAAAAGGGGAAACTGAATTGATGGGATGTCTGGCCAATAGACTGAGAAAATCCACTGTAAAAGGAGACATCAGGATTTTAGCTCAGTTCCATAAGATCTCTGGGTAATGCTACTGGCACTATAGTGTTTTGACCTTACTTTGCATTATTTACGTGCATTATACACATGTCCATACATGTTTATATCAAGTATACAATGTCTTTGTGCTTCCAAAGTTAGGATCAGTAATGATTCTGCTGCATGGGAAGAGAATATGGATCTATTCCACCAATGGAAGTTTGGCCATTCCAAATCAGAGTGAAAATGTCTTTTCCATCTACCCTTCCTATGCAGTCAAGGAACAAATTGACATGTTCAGAGGATAATTCATCTGAACTAGTTTTGAGAAGAATTATATCCTGTAATTTTTTTTTTTTTTTTTCCTTCTCCCTGGACTATAAAGAGAGTGGAGGATATCTAATTGTCTAATCTGGGTATAGGCAACTAAATCTGAAACAATAAATCCTTCCTTTGATCTTTATCCACTGATAAGCTTAAGCATATTGCTTTATTCATAAGGTTGTCTGGTTCTCTGCTTGGTAAGACAAGTTCTGTGAAAAATAATGGTCCCGTGCATCTGAAAGCATAATCTGAATATAAGAAAAGAGCTTCTGACAGACTGTAACCTAGCTGCATACAGGAGGGGCCTGTAGGACTTGGTCCTACAGAAGTTCTGGTCCAGAACAGCACTCATTGTGTAATATGTGTGCTCACAGCTCTCATTCTGAAGAGTACCATTTAAAGAAGTACACATATACCATAAGCACCTACTAGTACTAATTAACCGCTGTTACTTGGCAAGCAGAAATACAGTCATTTTTCAGATCTGTAGAGAGTCATGTTTTGTTAGGGTTAATTGAAGTTGAGAAAAATTACAGGTTAACCACCTTGCACTCTAAGGAGGTGGCAATGGCAGAGCAAAATTAAGGTAAAAATGCAGACCAGATGCTCAAACAATATACTTCCCCTTATCTCATACCTCCCTCAGTCCTGTCACTGGACAAGAACTCAGGACACTGACACAGTCTCAATGTGACTGGACTTGTAGAGATAAGCCCGAAGAGAATTTTTACAGAGCAGCTCAGGATCTCAAGTGATTTAAAAAATAAGATCTCTGCAAAATAAGCTCAGACTTACTGTGGGTATTTTGAATTGGCATTCAAACTAAACTCCTTAAAGCTGGGATTTTCTCATTGCTAATACCCACACAGGTTTAATTAAAAATAAATAAATAGTTTCAGCTGAATAATTATGGCAAGTTCAAAAAATTGTTTCAACTCAATAATTATGGCAAGTTCAGGCAGTCAGCTGCTGCATGTAGCAGACCTGAGTAAGAAAAGCCCAGCTTGCACCTTTGTTGAGAGCCAAAAAATAATTATGTGTTCTGTAACAGTGTAATAGTTACCATGTAATTACATGAAACTAGAGAGTATATCTGATATTTATATACCATAATCTAGAAGCACTGATAATAGTACTAATGACTGAAAAAAACTGGCACAGCCACAGCAACCTGTTCAAACACATAGTAGTTTAGAGAGGTAATACTGGGAGGAAAGAGGATGGCACAGCACGTGTTGTTTTCTTGCTTTTCTCATTCTTCCTTTCTTTCTTTTTTTTTAATTATTATTTTTTTTTAAGGAGTATTTGCTCTTAAAAACATGCTTCCTTTGTTTATTAAAAGCAGAAAAATCTATAAACCAAAAACAAGACAGAGAGCCTTCCTCCTGCCTGAACATGTTACATCTGAAGCTAAATATGGATTATCATTGAAGTAAGATGGTCAGCACATGTTTTTTGAGCAACACGTGGCTTTTAAGGTCTCCCCATGCTGGGAGCACACCATGCTTACGTCAGCCAGCACTGCAGAGGTCAGTGTTGCCCCATCACCCCAGACTGCAAATTCATGGTTGTCCAGCCCCACCCAACATTGCATTCAGGACATTTTGGGTACCAAAGCCAGACCTCATCATCTGAGTTTTTCCTTGGGATTTCTCTACAAACTGGATGCTTCATCTGGTAATTTTCAGCCTTATGAACATTAGGACATTTGAAAAGCACTGGAATTATAAAATAAAACTTTTTCTTGTACGATTCTGCATCACATTCATGAGAATAATTTTCTTTTTCAATTACAGCTGAAAGAAGTAAGCGTGCTTAACACGAGATCACAGAGTTTTTTCCATACTATTAAGAGACTTTTCCTTGAAAAGAGATCAAGGGTCTTGTTTTCTGTATTTCTCATGTTAGTCAGAAAGCAGCTGCTCCCGCTTGCAACACAGACAACTTTAAGAAAATACCACTGGATTTTTCTCCCGCTGTTTTATGAGGAACTTTCAGTGCAATAACTCCTAAAAACTCTTGAGTCTTTGTTTAAGTTTGTAATAAATGACCAGTACTACTGTAATTAAAAAAATAATTTTGGTTTCATGGAACAAGACTGTTTGTCTAGAACTTCTAAAAAGTATGAATGCATAAAATATTTTATGAGTCTTTTAAATGCTTGATGATAGAGGTTCAGCATGGTGTATTCTCATGCTGGATGGCCAGGAACAAGAGGCCTCTTTTATTGTTCTCTGTAAAACCAGTGAAATGGAACCAATTGAAATATTGTGCAGAATCACAGACACAGGGTAACAGCGCTTTCCTGAATGGCAAGAATACAGTAAAGTGCATCTCAAGAGCTTTGTTTGTATGGAGCAGACCTCTCCTCAGAATGGACTGTCTGAAGAGCTTTTGCTTAATGCACTGTTTAATGGCACGGTTCTTCAAGCTCTCCCCACTCCATTATGACATATGCACTACTACTCTTTAGCTGTGAGAAAGGAAGCCAAACAACATGAAAAAGGCTATGGTTTACTAAACAAATGACTTTTACTGATTTCCCAAAATGCACAAGTATTTAACAACAGAAAATATTAGACAAAATCAACATTCGCAACCTATGAACTTATGGTGGTGGTAGAGGGGAAAGACCTTCTACACATGAAAGTCTTCCTTATGTGGTGGAAATGATAGGATTTCCACTGGAACTTGAAATCAAATAAACCTTGTGATTACAATGCTGAGGGTGAGGTACAAATTGCAAAGTAATGACGAATCTTCTCTTACAGCTCGGCAACCAGAATGCATAAATAAGGTACAATTTTTTTATAATAATCCTTCTACAGCAGTTCATACTCTTTATTTGTATGAACTGTGTTCTTGAATGTCTTAGCAGAATTTGAGTGTGAACACCTCTAATAATTTTATGTGGGCCCTGCTTATATAAACACATATTTTAGCCAGCATTGCAAATTACATGGTATAGTGAAGTGGTGAGCCCCACTAATTACATAAAAATTCTTGATATAAAGTACAGTTTTTGTTTTCAGTAACGAATAACCAGGGCATGAGGTGAAGAAGATGTAGAGAAACATTGCTGTAAGAGGGACTTGTGCTTTGCTTCAAGCAGTTCATCCTTTTTCACAAAGAAATCAGGCTGTTAGGCATATGTACATGAATCCTTATGAAGTCTAGTATGTAATGCGCTGAATCCTGAAGGCTTAATTGAAAATTATTACAAGAGAACACTGGGATCCCAATCCAATGCTAATGAGGATACAGTAGCAACTAGACATTGCTTCCTCTTCCTACTAGGAAGAAAAGATTTTTAAAAAAAGACAAAAGTTTAAAGACGAAAGAGAAGATCACACTGTACTAGTACCATCTGATTAAATGTAGTTGACTGTTAAGTTTAACTGATCAGAAAGTTAGAATCATGGAACAGTCAGCATAATATACTGCTTTTGAAAATAGTCAAGATCATTAGACTAGAAGTGCACTTTTATCTTCCACTACAAAAGATCAGTAATATTCTTAATTAAATAATTACCCCTTAACATCTACATTCAGAGTACATTCAAGAAAAAGCTCAGATGAACACAGCTGATGTAAAAGTCTTTCAATGAGTCATGCATGATGGCTTACATATTATGTAAAAGGAGGCTTTATTACTTCTTCCATGAATATTTTACTCTGAATAATTATGAAAGCATGTTTCGAAATAACATGTTGAAAAATCATTATCTTCTTTTTCCTACACAAATTATGGCACTGGTACCATATTAGTGTGTCTCCTGTGTGACCAGGACTGCTGAAGCCAAGAGACAAATTTGGTCTCGTACCATTCATTGGCTATGGTTAACAGGCTATGCATCACTTTTCCATACTCCAAGGTATTCATTAATCATCGTCTTCCAACAGTCAACAAAGAGAAGTACCTGCCATCTCATGTTAGCAGCAGCAGGCTCAGCACGTGATCTGCCCAACTCAGTGACACCCCTTCTCTCCACTGGTAGTGGAAGGAGCTGGGGAGTGCAAGTTCTGGGGCAATTGGTCCTTTATCTTTCCAGTTGTTTTTCTCTTGCCATTCTAAACACACATTCTTCACACTTAAAATTACACTTCAATTGTTTATTTATGTCTATTGTCTCTTCTTCATTTGTACCCTTTCTCCCACATGCTCTTCCTTATAATAGCCATAGTTCAGCATAATTTATTCTAGTCCTCTACTCGACATCTTCACACAATATCTTTACAGCAGTAGAGCTTCAATTTGAGTTGAAACGTTTCCACTTGTTAGTTTTTCAGATTGTTGACAACTAAATTTCCCTTAAATGAAGTAGAGGGGAAAATACTTGTGTGTGCATATTTCTTTCTATTTGCTAACCTAGCAATCTGAAAACCACATTAAATACTTTTATGAAAAGAACTTAGAATACAATATAATAAAAAACATCAAACCTGAGAATATCCCACCTTGAACAGAGAGTCACCATATCCCTAGTGCATAACATCATAACAGAGAAAACTGAGAGCTGACTTTGACAAGCCAGAGGAATGTAAACTTAAACCACAACACAATGTGTTCCCTTTGACTCTTTATAACAGACATTTGTATGGAGGATCTTCTTTTGGATGTCTCCATTTATTGATTTCAGGGTTTTGTAAAGGTTTTATACAGCCTTCTGCATTAAAAAGTCATTGACATTTCAGAGAAAATATTAATTTCCACATGAATGTGTGCAGTTTTCGTTGTACTTACACACACATGGGTACACACAGATTTTTGGAGCACATAACTATTATTTCAAATATAGTAAGCCTTTATTAGTTGCTCAAAAAAAAAAGTTTATTTATGAAGTGGCATACAGAAACCATATTTTTAACTTTATATTAATGGCAAAGGATGCTGGCATTTTTGCATGTTTTCTATGCATTTATGCATGCGAAACAAACCCAAGTCCTAAAAGAATAATAAGTACATTAATAGCCAATGTCAAATGTCTTGTGAAGCTAATCTAAGTCCTCTACTCACCTTTTGTTAACAGACAAAAAAATAAGGATACAGGAAAATTTTCGGCAATACTTTAATTGAAAAGTAGTTATTTTTTTCTTCTGCATATATTCTGCTTTATTTTGTTTTAAATTTAAATTTTTAATTATTTAATATTTATATTTTAATATGAATAATATACAATACATATTACTTATATATAATTCTATATATTATGTATCAATAGCTATTATATATTTTATATAAATGTATTGATATAGATGATACATGATATGATATATATAATATATTATTTAATATTTATAACTATGTGCACTGTTTAATTTTTATAATATTTATTATTTTTATTTGTGATTGCTTTATAGCATGGCCCAGGGCTTAAAGCTGTAACATAATAAGTAGAACTTCTAAAACTGAGCTGTCATTCTAGCTGTTGTTCTCTTCCCCTTGGTCTTGTATTCTTAGCTTGGTCTTACAATTCATGAGCTCCTTCTGCCACTCTTCTTCTGGGTCTTTTTTTGGCCAGAGGTGATAACTTCAAAAGAAAATAATAATAAACCAAATTTTACTTTTATTTTTTAATTCAGGATTATTAGGTTGCATTGACAATTAAGAGCTGTTGGTATTCTTTCTCTTCTAGTCTGTGGGTACTCTCCTATTTGGTCTATTATCTTCTCAGTCTTTGTTTTACTACTTAGTACTGTTAGCAAATGTCAGTGTTCATCAGGATCACCATTTGTTTTACCTCAGGAATGGCTTTCAGTTGAACAGAAATGATAGGTGAAATGCCATTAAAAAAAAACAGTGTTAAGCACTGAGACTCAGTTCTTCAGAATGGTGTTTTTATGATTATTTTATAGCTCCCAAAGGATTACCCTTTCGTGGTAGACAGAAAAAGTGAAAATTTTAATACAATGTTATGACTCATCTCCCCAGTGCTTGCTTCATGTTATGTCCCAAAGGAGAGAGAGGGCACAGTGAAAAAAAAAATTAAAAAAAAATCCCACAATACATCTAGTCACCCACAGACAATTTTTCTACTGCTCTTGAACTTCGTAGAGGTTCTGCAGCAAATGTGCTGGTAGGAATAACTCATTGCCAGATGTGCACAGTGTGTCCCGTATCACTTGTCCTAACCTACAAGTGTCATGAGAAAGGAAGGGAAGGCAAGTGGAAGAAATTGAAAGAGGGAAGAGTAAAGAGAAAGGGGGAAAGGAGAGAATAAAAGGGAAAGGGCAGGCAAAAGGAAAGGAAATACATGAATGTGTGAGTATAGGGGAGGTGGTGAGTGATTGCCTTCACATTTGTTTCTTTGTTTCTTTCTCTTGCCTCCACTTTTTAAACTGCCTTGATCTTGACCCATGAATTTTCTTACTTTTGCTCTTCCTGCTCACCCCTTTGTACTGCTGGGGGTGAGGACAGAGGGGAGCAAGTGAGCAACTGTTTGATATTTCGTTGCTTGCCAAGGAAAACCCACCACTGGATGAAAAAATAGGTATTTTCGGATTTTCAAAGCAGTAATTTCTTTGCCAAGCAAGAATAAGAGAAAGGATAACACTTCAAGTGGCGGGGAATACATCTGGTAAGAGGGATAGTGTAATTTACAGAATGCTCATATGTCCTATGGAATTAATTTTAAATTTGGGAGGGGTGTATAAGCATGTAAATATTCATTGCACAGATAGAGCGAAGAACAGAAAGTGAGAAATTATTTAAAATTACAGGAACATATTCAAGGTAAGAGAAAGGCCAGTTTTAGCTCTTCTTTCTGTTAATATTTCTCGTATTAATCAGATGAGATGAGAGCAATGTAGCAATGTGATGTTAATGAACATTCTCAGCAATAGAAGATTTTAATGTCTCTTAAATTTTCCTGATAAAAATTAGTCAAAGACTTCATTTCAGTGAGAGTTTCTTCCACTGTTGGCTGTTAAATGTGGCTAATTAAGGTTGCAAATTTGGATTCACAACAGGAAGCATTAGTTCCTCCCTACAGCTTGAGGTTAGATGTCAATTTATTTAAATCATGTGACTTAAATCACAGCCTTCTCATTAGTTTATACGACAACAGATAGCATACTATTTAACTATATTATTACTTTTGTGAATTGCATTAATCAATAACTCATTTTGTCTATCCACAGTTTGTAAAAATGAGATGTTGTCCTTCATAAAGTTTATTCTGAGTGAATATAGACATGGGTGACTAAAAAATAGGATGCAAAAGGCTGAAGGAAATCCTCCCAACTCAGAGCAATTTAGAACAACGCTAATTGTCTGTTTTAAATATTAGTCAATCATTATGAATTATATTTGGCATTGTAGTATTACTTCTAAAAATATTAGATAAAAACAAAGGCTGAAGATGGATAAATACTTATTTGCAGCTTACATCAAATGCAAACAATTCTAAACGCTGCAGCTATTTCACAGCAAGCATTTTATTCCCACCTTGTACCAAAGTGGTAGTGAATGTCAAGCTAGTTAATCACAGCCTTTTTTTCTAACTTGTAACCTTTTTCTGCAGCTTTTTTCTCTCTACACTGCCTCAATCTACATTAAAGCTGTACAGGCTACTCAAAAGGTAGAGCTTGCTAAAAGCACTCATGGGAGGGCCAACGTGTAAAATGCATGTAACGGTTCATTATTTTCAGAAGCAAGTACAAGCAGCATTGTGAGAATATTTTAAATAAGCAGTGAATAGACAATGCAAACCAGTACATACTGGTCCTAATGTATCTGGAAGGATTTTTATTTTAATGACTATTTTACTATGTTTTGGTTGAATTGATTCCAGACTTTTTTTATATGTGAGCCTTTTTAATCAGGTTTCTAACACAAAGCAATAGGGAAAATAATTTGATATAAAACCAAATCAAGAACTAAGTATGTGGAATTATATTGTACAAACAGAACTGTGCCCTGTACCAGTCAAAGTGAGTAAATCAAATCAGTAAGTGGATTTCACTTACCATGTATTATGCTTTTTATTGCTTGGCTGGGGGTTCTGTCTGGTTTGGGGTTTTTGCTGCAAAAAGGGTATGTAAAGTTGAAGTCACATGCCCATCAAATGGTATCTACTGATAAGAATTCCCTTATTGACTCAAAATCTCCTTTTGACCATGGAGCTGTACCTGGTAGGTGCTATGGACTTATTCTTTCAGAGTTATAACTAGGTATTTACTCTCTAAAAAAGTTTTATGAGTAAATAGATAAAATATTTATGAATGTTCTACTGAGATATTTTATCTCCTAATAACACTGAGGTTACTTAGTGTCATATTAAGGGATAAAGGGAGATGTAATCCTAAACAACACTGAGTTTTACAATTTTGCAGTCTGAGAAGTAGGTGTAGACACTGCTAGATTTTTATCAAACAAAGATTCCTTTTTCATTTCTGTGCTCTGAGAAAGTGGATTCATGGCTCCAAGAATGAAGATACATGTTAGCACGATAACCAAAATTAATGAGAAACCAGAGGCATAGTTAACATAAAAATAAAAAAGAACCTTCACAGTTAATAAAAAGAAAAAGAAAAACAAAACAACAAAACAAAGCAGAACAAAACAAAACAAACCCCACAAAAAACATAATGCAAAAGAATTAGGGAGGAAAAACAAAAAGAAGAAAAAAATAAAAGAATAAAAAAGAGGCAGATTGCGCATATCTAAAAATTCGATTTGGTCCACAGTTAAAATTGTCTTGGCCTCACAGACGAAAATTTTCACTTAGCATTCCAGTAAAGCAATGTATCTTGACCACATTATGGCACAGGCACTTCCAAACTGTGCAAAAAGCAAGCACGGAAGTTTCTGTATGATGGTATTGCATATTTGAGAATCTAGGAGACTCATTAACCCAGATGAAACAGTGCTTGGCAACAGGCAAGCTGCTTCCCAGCTTGGGATGGGTAGGCATATTGTCAGCACTGTTTCTGAGTTAATAAACATTCCTGGAACTGAACTTGACAGAGAGCAAAGATCTCCAATACGGCCCTGTACTGCTGAGCTGAACTTGTGAAGTTGTATTACTGTTCATATTGTTCCTTCACCTAGATTGTCCCAGAACTCTGTTGTCAAAAACAATGGAACCTGATAATATATGTTGCTCAAAGCACATATTTTAGCAGGTTTTTCCCTTACTTCCTCCACACTTGTAGGCGATTTTCCCTTTCTACTTTGAAAAAGACATTTGTCCTTTTCTTATTCTACTGAGATATTCTTATGGTATTACTGTAAAAAAAATATGTCGAACCACAAATTTAATGTTAAAGAATCTACCAGGCTCGATATAAGAGCAAGGACCATAACATAAGCATCATCTTTGACTCAGCCTACTCTCCAGAGCCTAACAGCCCAGCTACATCTAATTTTTGTTGATTCATTCTGCATAATAGCTATAGGATACCATATTCTGTACAGTTAAATCTCTCCCTAGATCCTCATCATCTCATATCCTGCTTATTGGAAGCCCTTACTTTTCAGCCGTGAGGGATGATCTTACACATCACTTGAATTTATTCAGAATGCTACTGTAAGGAAAATTTTCCTATCTCACTTCTCCACCCTTTATGTCCTGCCACTAGTTTTTCTATCTCATTAAATATACACTATTTGTCTGTATTAACAGGTACCCTGATGGCCAATCGTCATACTATATGCATACATTTCTGTTTTCTGTGAACCCCAGCCTGCCTGCCTTCATCACTCTTGTTACAACTTGCAGCAAACAATTTCAGGCTTACTCTCATACTGCCTCTCTTGCCTGGGAGGATCTGCTTTAAAAGCCCCTTAGAGCTATCTTGTAATCCACCATCAGTTCTCTTCCTAAAACTGTTATTGGCCATGATGCATAAAAGAAACCAAAGCCCCATAGCAACTGGTGCACTAAAACGTAGCCTATATTGCTAAGCAATATTTGTCTCCTGATTTCTTTGCAGTGCTCTGTTTACATCCTACATTCAGTACTTAGACTGTAATCTGAACTGGGACCAGAAAATATTTTTGCTTTACTTCACAACTCATAGCAGAAAAGGGTCATAATTCATTGTTTGGATTCATAGGCTTTACCTTAATACAGACAGTAGTAGGTCATACTACTATAGTATTTCTAGTATTGCAGCATTATTTACTGTTAGGTAGAGTTTCTTACAATAAGTTTACTCTTTTTTTCTTTTTGAAAGCTACAAATAAAATGTATATTGAAAAAAAATATGTAAAAATGTATGTTGAAACATTTGACTTGGTTGGAATAGGTTGATTTACAGAAAGAAAACCCTAAATTTTAAAAGGTGTAATAGTTTTAAAATATTGGTAGGTAGGATCCCTTTGGCTGTGTTGTAAACATCACCATCCAAGCTAGACTCTATATACAGCCAA
The DNA here is from genome assembly GCF_020740795.1 of Apus apus. Lineage (NCBI taxonomy): Eukaryota > Metazoa > Chordata > Aves > Apodiformes > Apodidae > Apus > Apus apus. The sequence continues at coordinate 56,115,762 of NC_067282.1, read as the reverse complement.
GGGAGGGAAAATGTCACAGGGTTACACTCCAAAAGTTCCTGTTGGTGTCTCTTGCATGTAAAAGTGGCCCTATGTAACAGTCTTTAATGTCAACAGTCATTTGAAGTAAACTAAATTTTACCTATCTTTTGTTTTTACACTGTGCAATTTTCTCCTAGAGAAATTTCTGTAGGAATTTTAGTCTCATTATCTAATACAATTGATACACATAACATGTTAATTAAACATGAAAATAGGAATGGTCCTTCATATATCCATGAAGTGAAATAAGGATGTTAGACTTTTTGTTATATCCACTACAGATATTATAATTTTTTTTAAGTTTTTTAGAAGCAGACTGTACATGCTACTTTTAGCGCAGAAGTCCAAAATGTAAGACTTCTGTGATAAGAAGAATGGCCAAAGTTTTCACTTAAATTACCTGAAAAATATGCCCAGGCTATTACTGCATCTGTCACAGATGAAGAAACAACAGTTATGCATCATTTATCCTTCCAATGGTTTACAGCTTTAGCTAATCCAAGGAGGTCACAAATCCACTGGCTATTGTCAAGAACTAGATTTTGTGCTTGGAACTGTAATTTAGTGTGGAAGAATCTATAATGTCTGTGTAGCCAGGCAGCTGGTTACACATCTGAGGTAGCTCAAGTGTGTAGATAATCTTGCTTCAGTTCATTTGAAACTTATGCTCCCTAAAATAATCTGATTGACCTTTTTCGTAGGAAAGTATAGCTATTCCACAAGTCTATGAAGGAAACTTGCTTCTGGTAATAAGATACTAGGGATGTGATGTTTTTGACTGGCATCAATCTACTGAGGAAGGAATTATGGAGATCACTAATTTCTGCTCTGCAGCTATGCTAGACAGACAGATCACAGAAGGAAGATAATTAGAAATTCTGTAATGTGAATGAGCCCACACATTCCATGTAGATGAAGCTTAGGACTACTGAGTGTAATTTGGGTTAACATAACTTCCAAAGGCAACACAATCTGATCGCTATACAGCAAGCTACAGGTACTGGGATGCTCCAAAACTGCAGTTAGAACAGGCTTTATATTTTAGAAATGGATAAAGCAGTAGAGAGATCCATAGTTTACCTAGGATGCAGACAAAATAATTAAAACACTATGGGGGAAAATCTAAGGTTTATATTTTAGCTAACCCTTAGCCAAAGCTGATTCAAAACCACAGTCTGTTGTGGCATACAAGGCACTGGACTTCAGACTGCACAAAAGTAGACATATTACTTATTTAAGACTAGGCAACTCTGTAGTAATAAAAAAAAATTTAAAATAAAAAAATCAGTGAGTGCAGAAAACAAGTATGAAAGAAGAACTATTCTGTATGCAAGAATTTAGGGGTATCTCCTAAGGCACAGTTCTGAATTTAATCAACTCTACTTTAAGAATAATCTATTTTCTGAAGCCTGTAATTATATAATGTAATGTAAAATTCACAATGTTAGGGGCAAGATTTGGCTAAATTTGGCAGTGTTTTGGACTGTTTGATGCACCTATCTCTCTGTCTTTGCAACCCCTAGTCCTTCTGACTAAATGGTAGATTGATTTGTTGATATCAGATGTGTAGGTACTCTCAAGAAATCTATCATTTTCCAGTACTAAACAAGTCTTAAATACAAAGTGAACTAAAGTAAGATATTAATAGGATGGAAACTTAGCATCGTTTTACTCAGAGCTAAAAGCAAATGAAATGACAAAACAAGTGACCTTATTTTATTCTGCTAAATTTACTGTTAATACTTTTCAAGTTGTACATAGGTATAACCAGTTAAACAAACCCACAGTGTGAATACATTTAAGATACCGAAAAGTGACACATCTACTGTCATACATAGAGTCCTGTCATAATTCAACTCCAGGCAGTTCAGCCCCACAGAGCTGCTCACTCAATCCTCCACAATGAAATGGGAAGAAAAATGAAAGGGTAAAAGTGAGAAAACTCCTGGGTTAAGATAAAGACAGTTTTATAGGTAAAGCAAAAGCTACACACACAAGCAAACCAAAACAAGGAATTCCTTCCCTAATTCCCATCAACAGGCAAGTGTTCAGCCATCTCCAAGAAAGCAGGGATCGATCATGCCTAACAGTTACTTGGGAAGACAAACACCATAATGTTGAAAATCACCCCTCCTTCCTCTTCCGCACAGCTTTTATTGGTGAAAACAATATCACACAGTGTGGGATATCCCTTTGGTCAGCTGGAGTCAGCGGTCTCAGCTGGGTCTCCTCCCAACATCTTGGGCACTCCCAGCCTGCTTGCTGGTGGGGGGATTATGAAGAGAAGAAAAGATCTTGACACTGAGCAAGCACTGCTCAGCAACAGCTAAATCATCCCTGTGTTACCAGTGCTGTTTATCTCAAATCCAAACCAGCACCATATGAGCTCGGGGAAAAAGAAACAAAACAACTCTATCCCAGACAAAATCAGTACAAATGCATTAGATTATAGATATATATACTGCAATCCTTATTATTTCAAAACTGAACAGAGCAAAATGAGATTATTTAGGGGCAATCCAGAGAGAATATACTTGAACTCCAGACCATGCTTCTGTCTTTCATTTGGTTGCATATTGAACTGTGAGAGAATGTGTCCCATGTGGATCATTACCAGGTTATCTAGACCTTTTTTTGAGTCAAAATGGAGCTCAGAATTCCACAAAGAAGCCAAATGGCTATCAGTATGTATCCCTACATGCAAACATCACTCTACTCACTATAAATTGTTCCCTTCTATCAAATGGGCAGCTGTATTCTGTCACTTACATCATCAGCATGAATTTAAGGTGTCCTTCTATTTTTTTGCTCCACTTCTCCATGAAGGTAATAAAATTATAAGTCACCAGAGGAGGACTCTGTTCAGAGAGGAAATCACACAAGCTCTTAACCAGATGCAGGTGGAGCAAGAAGGCTTAGTACTATTGTACTGTTTGATCATCTAGAAGCAACTGCAAATCTAATCAGATCCCCATGTTGAGAACTTTACGAACAAAAACCAGGCACATGCACTCAAAGCAGAGGAGATGATATAACCTCATCCAAAGCCTCCTGTTGCTTTCCACATCCCACAATAATAATTTAAGTCTGAATTGTATGAGACTTAGCCAGCTTGCTCTCATCTGTGTCTGAGACTCATCCAGACACAGGAAAATATTTGACAGCTTTTTATTTGGGGTGAGATAAAGGTATAAAGCTTCATGTCATGATCATACTGAAACCATCATATCTATAGTTCCATTTTCCACAGTAAGGCAATAGAGTTTTGTGTCAAATCTGATTGCATTTTACAGAATTTCTATAGCAGTTGTCGCACCCAACTTTAACTGTCTCTATTATTAAAAGGATAGAGGTTGCCAGTGCTACCCATATAAAAATACTGCAATACTTTATCTGGCAAGGCACTTAAAATATGAACTCACAGATGATGTTGAAGTTGAAAACAGTAGACATATTTTATGATAAAAATAATGCTAGTTTTACTTCCATAGAACTGCAACTTTAATGGCAGCTTTGAGTTCATTGTTTTGTGCACATGACAGTAGGGCATAAGTCAGTGACAACAGTCTTAGAAGAGATGCCTTTCATAGAATGGCAATGAGACAAAAATAATTAAAATTAGGGACATGGTTTAGTGGTGGACTTGGCAGTGTTAGTTTTACAGTTGGACTCAATGATCTTAAGGATCTCTTCCAACCTAAATGATTCTGTGATGCTATGGAAAGGGTCATGCATCTCTGAGATGAATGTCACAAAATTAGAGGTAACAACATAAGAGCAGAGCCAGGGAAAGCCTTTTGATACCCAGTTACAAACAGTTATTTTTAATAAAGATTTGCACCTCATTAACCAGGTCTGAGAGGAATAATTTGTTTCCATCACTACAGCAGAAATATAGTCCTGAAGAATATTATGTATCTGCATTTCCACTTACCACTAGATAAGCAATTTGGACAAGTTATTAGATGATCAAAATCGCTATAAATTGTACAGAATACAGGAGAAAATATAAAGGACATTGACCAAAGCTCGCATTTTTTTGGTAGCAACAAATTAAAATTTCTTAGGAAAAGTTAATGAACAATCTAAGTAGCAGATCAAATGCAAGAGGAGCTACTTTTCTGAGACACTAATTGTTTTGCTCTCTCCTTTCTTATAAAGTGAAGACAGGGATTTACGGATGAAAGCTCAATTATATAAGCCAGGAAGTAGAAACTTAATTCCACCCATGTTGCTTCACATCTTTCCCTTTAGTCAACACATAAGCAACCAGCAATATCTTATGTTGCATGTCTGAATTTAAGCATAGTCAATAAAGAGGCAAAAGGAATTTTTGCTTCTTAATCTGAATAGGTAGTACTAGTTTCTCTCTAGTACCTGCAGACCATTATCATATGATCAGACAACTGAAGAGGGCTTTGGGAGCAAATAGTAGTAGCAATAACTAGTATAATTTGTACAGAGATTTACATTTACCAGTCTCTGTGGAAACAGTAATTACTTCACTGAAACAGAGGTTCTGTCATTTACATTTCTCCAGGAGATACACACTGTTATGTGTGAACAGACTGAGAACACATTGTAGGTATGCATTCTGTCACTTAAGATTCCTTTTTAAACAAAGGGCAATCACTCTCAGAAAACCAAATAAATAACTCTGAGCTCAATCTTTGCTATTAGCTGATCAAAATTCTGTAAGAGAAAGGAAAAAAAAGCAAACTGGAAAGCTTAAGTGAGTTTTCACAACATCCATCAGTGAACATCAGATACTTTCTTTTTTAATAATTTTGGTAAGTGTTTTGCTTATAGCAGAATTTCAGAACAATCAGAATATCCTATTCAAGTATGTTTCAAATTATTATAGCTTCTTGCAGCATTGAAAAAAATAAATAAAATAGAAATAAAGTGTTCTGCTGTCTGAGTCTACGGAAGTCATGAAAGGGTTCATTTTTCTGTAACTAGTTCATATGACAGTTTCATATACATGGCTTTAATGATACGAAGCTAGTGTAGAAACATGACAGTTCATATCTCTTTAGAAAAATTACAGTAAAAAAAATCAAAATACAGAAGAGCAAGATGTTTACGTTGTGTCATATTCTGTGTTTCAGGCCTCTAGGTCAGACACTATGTCTTAAATATTATCATTAAAAAACAATTGGGAGGTTTTACAGCACAGGGTTGGAATTAGATTATCTCTAAAGGTCTTTCCAACACAAATCTTTGTATGATTATTTGACAAATAAATAATAATAATAAAAAAAAGAAAAAATGGCTCCAGCAAGAAGGAGTAACAGGAATAGGAAAAACATGCAAAATGTAAGTTAACAGGCACACAAGAAACCATGCAGTAAAACATTCTGATAAAAAACATTCTGATAAAAACATTCAGATAAAAAATGCTGATAAAGGGATCTGCATATCAAAGAAGCTTGTCAGCCTCAATTACAAGCCGCAAAAATCACCAGGTAGCATTCACAAAGTGACAGAGACAGAGAGTGGTCAGTGTTGGAAGGGACCTCTGAAGATCATCTAGTCCAACCTCCCTGCTAGAGCAAGTTCACCTACAGTAGATTACTCAGGAACATGTCCAGATGGGTTTTGAATGCCTGCAGAGATTCAATAAACATCCTCACTGAAATGAATGAGACTTCTATTAGATTAACAAGAAGACTTCCCAATATCTTCTTTAGATCTTCACTATACAATATTTCCAATTTCACAAATGCAGCATGACATTTCATTTATGAAAAGAATTTATGGTCCTGGGGGCCAGCTTCTTCCATTTCTGCAGCTGGCAAGAGGTGCTATGGGGCAATCTGTCTGATGACTGAAGAGAAATATTTGTGGACATTCCTGCACCCAGTCTCATCCAGAGTAAAATTCTTCTTTTACCCTGATTCATGGGTACCACAGGTACAACCTGCAGGACTAATCCTGAAGAGTGATGCCACTTAAGATAAGTAAAAAGAGTAAAGAATATAGGCCATTGGAAAGAATGCAAGCACAGGTTACTTTTATGTTTTTCCTATTCCAAATATATTATGGTTCTTCTACGCATTCAGAATACTTTTTCAAAGCTAATAGCATCTTTAAGTGTGAAAACACTTCAGCTTTGATCATTGATGTTCAACAAATTTTCATTAGAGAAACTCACTTGTGATTTTTCTCCCCTAAAATGAATCGAGCTGCCTAAGGAATGAATTTGTCCTATGAATATGTCCTAAAATAGAACAGAGGAAAGAACCATATAATAAGTGGCAAGAGTGGAATAAAAGTTACTGAATCCTAAAGGAGTGGACTCAAACTGCTGGAAAAAGAAAATAAATCCATCTTCACAAATCTAACTGCACTGTAACACTGATCTCAGTTTTGCCTTCCTCCTGCTTTTCGGCCTATGCAACAGTAGGTCTCCAGACCAACATGGCTTAGAAAGGCCACACACTCCGTGTAATAGAGCAGGCCTGCCATCAGAAAAAATTATTTTAAATGGAGATCATATCCCATAGGACATTGATCCTGATTTATTGTAATAACATTCTGCAGTCAAGTACAAAATATGCTCTCTGACTATCCTTTAGCGGTTGAGATTCAACTACCTTTTTTTGTTCCATTGCCCATTATATTTGCCTGAATCTCTGAACAAAGGATTATGTGGTTAGGAAGCACTGTATTTTTTCTAGTTATGCCAGCTGCTCTCATTAAAAAAAAAGGTGCCACTTATCTTAAATCTTTGCCCTTCTCTGTTATTTAAAGCAAAAGTTAGCTGTAACCTTAAAGCTGTGGTAAAAAACTTGTACCAATATTGTCTTACCAAACCTGTTCCCATTTATCTTCTTTATCGTGTTTCAACCAAGAGAAAATTTTAGCAGAAGCTGCCACATCAGATTTCTGAAGAGACATGCTGAATCATCTCAGACTAACCACCCAGAAAAGAGGCTGTGAAAACCAATGAATGAGCGGTTCAAAAGGTATTTTACTTCCTTGTAAGAAAAACAAACAAAACACAAATAAACCAACCAACCAGATCTAAACAAACAAAAAAACCACAACACAATGTAGATAAATAAAAAGCAATACTTAGATTTCTCAAAGGGTGTCATTAATTTGTAAGTAAAAATTAATTAATATAGGTTGTTGGAAGGGATGTGTGTCTTGTCCATAGCTGGTAAAGCTGCTTTCAGAACAGGGACTGGTTTCTTATTTTATCAAGGCAGACTGGAGATGTGAGTCACTTGGTGCTACCCTTCTAGCAACTAAGGCATTATAGACTGGATTTTCAATTGTTGATGATTATTTCTGTTACTGCTTCACATTTATTCCTTAAAAAATTCCAGGCAATAAATATAAATAAATTAATTATGAAATGCATGATAAAAGAAAAGCAAAAGTAATGGAAATATTGGATGTGAAATCTGACAGAGGCTCTTACTTCTTTTTTCTCTTGTGTTTTTCTTTTGTTTTCTGGTTTTGAAATGCTGTTGCTGCTTCTCATGGACCTGATATTAAAAAGAGACATGCTTATTCTGCAGGGCATAATCAATCCACAGCTGGGAGAGAAATTCTAGGCACAACTAGAGGAGACTGTTTCTCTCTTAAAAGTCTGTTCTGAACTTACAGATCCTCCAGGTTTCGACTCTGGCCTATGTTCTTTGCATCTTTCAGTGCTTGTTAAAAATTAAAACTGAAACTTTGAAGAGTTCTGGAAAACACTGTTTTAAAATACATGACTAACACAAGGCATAAAATCATGTGGCTGACAATGTCTGTGGAAATGTAACTCTCAATACCTGAAATTTCTTTTATTATTTTTTTGGAGTTGCTATTTACATTTTTCTAAAAGCTGAAAAAAACCCCACCTATAACAAAATCTGTTGCTACATTTGTCTTAACTCCAAATGTGTTTTCAATGGATTTTTTTTTCCTATTTATCTGAAAGCTGTGGGAAAAGGATGCTTACAAAACAAATTAAAATTAACTTATAAATTTTATCTTGTTTTCCAAGAAAAAAAATATTTGAAAAAATAAAGATCACATGAACATGGGGCTTTTCTCTAAATGACACAGTTTTGGTGAAATATCCCTACTAGTGAAAGCTCATTTTAATCTAATTCAAATCCTTGTAAAATGCTAATGCTAATTCTTCATTCCAGCTAATAGTTTTGTCATCTCCATGGAAATTGAAGCATATGAGAAGAAATAGAGAAAGCAAAAAATGACACACACGATAAACTTAGCCTATCAAGAGAAAACACAGCCCACATGTAGTTATTTGAGCTCTCAGATCCCAACAAGCATTAGTTTTATTTCCCCTGAACTATTTCACATGTGGAAAGAAATCCAAATTGATGCTTCAACAGATGTTTATCCAGTTTGCTCTGTCTCCATATACACTTATTAGTGAAGGAAATGATTGAGCTCAATCACCAGTGGTCTCTGTGCACCCTAAATATTGAAAGGCACGGGGCTTCATGGAAGTATGATTTTTAAAGTGCAATGTGCTTCTGAACCCAAATTGTTTAATCCTTTCCTTTGAGAGGATTGCCAACAATAACAATGTATTACAGTGTAATTGACTGATGGAAAAGGTCCAGTATGTTAAGGAACCAAGAAAAGAAAAGAGGGGCAGGAAGGGGGGATATCTGTTCTTTCTCAATGTCTTTTGGCAACCTGATGAGCTCTGAGAATTTGTCAAATTTAAACTGACCATGCCCAGACAGAATTGTTCCTTTTCTGTTTCTTGGAGCAGCTTTGATGGCAAATGGGATATTATTTCTATCTTTCTGTCAGACAGTTATAATGTGCTGTGTTTATAAATCCACCACCAGACTGATTTTTGTTAAATGGCCTTTAAAAATCTCCTTACCTCCTTGAATAAGCAGTACTGACTAAAATGTCATGAGGTGCCAATATATATTAAGTTGAAAGTTCCCTTGATATTTTACTTTTTCCAGAACTACTGGCTACTCTACAATATTTCTCTGAAGCATATTTTCTTTAAGATTATAAATGCCAAGACTAACAAGCAGAGTTTTATGGATGCAAGAAAATGGTATGGTTTTAATTTGGAAGTATATATTCTCTTACAGAAAATGCACCTGTGGTAAAGTTTTTTTGGGAAAAGATATTGTAGTATTTTGTTTATTAGTGAAATGTTATCTCACTATAGGGCACTCTCCTTCTTCCCCTCTAACAGTCTTAACCTGCTATCTACTGCAAGAAAATACTGGAGGAGTTGCAGAAATGCAATTTTAAAAAGAAAGCACTTCCTGAAAAGCTACAATATTTGTGCACGAACATTTTGAAAATTGCATTATTTGTAACTTCAGAGAACCATTGTTGAGAAGGACGATATTTCTGGAACACTAAAAGCCCCAGGGACAAGTGCATTGTGCACTAGAAGATAAAACTAGTTTGCATGTTTCCCACACATTAAATTTGAAACTTTAGCAGCAAATATGAGTCAAACAGTGTTTCAGATTTGAAAGAGGAACTGTGATGAGGCCTGATGAATCCACATAATTTCTGCATTGCTTTTTGAGCTTTTTAGAGAAGAAATTTTATAAACCTTTAATACAAATTATCAGCCACTCTAACGTGGAAAATGATGTAATGAATGGCACTTGGATATTTTTTTAGTATTAATATGAGGTTATAAGAACATTTTGTTATTTTATTGAAAAGTCAATAGGATGTGTTGAAAATCAGGCATAAAGCTTTCAGCATTTGTGCAATACATAGTGTATGAAACATCAATGAAACTGATCAATCCATTATAGCTATGTAGAAGAAAAAATAGCAGAGTAACTAGAAGTCAGAAGATAGGAATTAGCTTAATGCCTTGGACATATTAAGTGGTTGGTCACTTCCTACTAGGGCAAAAGGAGGATATAGAATTTTGGTAACATCATGAAAACATTCTACAATTATTTTCCATTTCTTCAACTACTTTATATTACCATGCACACTGAGGATTGCTCTTTAGAAATATTATGGATTTGTTTTGACTAACCTTGATACCAAAAGTAGCAGATACTGAGAGTTAATCTAAACTTGACTTTTTTGTAGGTGTAGCAGGGGCAGTTAAGGATGAAGTGGTGTAGAGGGAACATATTTCACATGTGTTTAGATTATTCAGTTCAAGGTAAATGAAGACATACCTGAGTGTACTAGTAAAATATACCTCTTTGTGTAATCTTCTCTCCCAGCTAGATCTGCAATATTTTGTACAGCATTTACTAACAATGGTAAACCAGCAATAATTTTTGAGTTTTATAAATGTTTAGAAATCCAAAATAAAATGCACAAAAGTCTCAATAGGATAAGAGTAGACATGCTGGGTCAGAACAAGAGTCCACCTAGCCAACCATTATATCTCTGATGTCAGACATCAATAACAGATACCTACTGAAAGAATTATAAAACCAAAAAAAACAATCAAACAAACACAATAAAAAGAGAGTGAGACATAATAGGATGATCCCTCCCCTGAAAGATTAGAATACTTTACTGAACATTGTATGGATCATAGTATTTGAATGGATGGATGACCAGATCTATCTACTTATCTTGCGCTGCCTCCATGTACCTATTACTTGACAATCCTTGTGTCACATATGGCAATGAGTTCCAGAATTAAAATCTGCATCATATGAAAAATGTTTGGTATAATTGTCAGTTTTGTTTGTTGGGTTTTTTGTTTTGTTTGGGTTTTTTTGGGTTTTTTTGTTGTTTTTTTTAAAGCAGCAATTAATGTATTAATTCTTTTACTCAATTATCTTCCCTAAACAAAAACTCCTAATCATCTATTTACTCTTTCCTAAAGTAGCTATTCATACTTGCCATTCTTTTGTATAAATTTCACACATTTTTTTCTGACTATTGCTGACATTTTTCATGACTCACAAAACTCCTTTCTGATCTGTAATTAGAATTAATTTAGCGTCTCCTATTGTGCACATATTGTTAGCAATATTTTTCCTTATTATTTCACATGGAAGTAATTCCATCTACAGTTCTGTCATCTCTTCATTTGATGATCTTTTTATTCAGTACTGTCTGATTCTTACACAACTATTTGCAGCAAGGTTTAGATTCAACTATTCTCAGTAATTTTCTGTCATTAGTAGACTTTGCTACCTGTTCCCACAATTTAAGAGGAAAACTTTGGAGTAAAGCAAAGCAAGAGATTAGGTGAGACTGAACAAGATAAGTAAAAATACTTTCTTTGAAAAGTATCAGAGCAATCTCATTATGAGAAACTTCTTGGGGTAGGCATGGGAAAGAAAGCGAAAAAAAAGGGAAAAAACTTAAAAAGGAAATAAACACTATTTATTTTCAATTGGTTTCTACATAACTGGACCATCTTCTTGTCTTTTTCTTAATTTTTGCTCCAGCTAAGTGAAAAAAAAAAAACTATGAAAGTCTTTTTACTCAGTCAATCTGCTTGGGCTGAGTTTCTAGATAATCCAGAAAGCTGTATAGTTCACCCAATAGAACTAGTGTATTATTTTATATAAAAGCAGTTCATGGAGTCAGTGTGACTTTTCTACACTTTGGGATGAACCTTGTATGGCTTCCTTGACAAGCAGGATTCAGCTCAGCTTCACTTTAACCATCTGCATGTTGGTATGCATTGGTCTAGTCTACTCTTGACACATACCAGGTAATAAATCCTATTAGAGAATGAACTAAAACCAACCCCCCCATTTGTATTAATTACATTTAACATTAAACTACAGTGCCTGTTGAATCTTAAGTTCTTAAGTGGATGGCCCAAGAAAATAGGCCTTCAGTTACTACCCCTTTAATGTGAAGTGCCTGCTGCAGTGAGACTTTAAAATACTAGGTATTCCTGTACTGTTCTAATCCATTTCCCTTGCAGATATCATTACCAAAACAAGAAGCCATTTCAGCTTCAAGTAGCATTTCAGATCAATATTACCCAAATGTGAAGTGTTAGGGACCAACAAGACCAACAAAAAAATCCACTGCAGAAACAGAAACCCTTACAAATCTGCAACAGGCAGCAGACCTGCTGCTTCACATAATGCACAAGCTGGGGCAGACAGGACCTAACATGGAACCCTTTTCTTCTTGGTTACTGTCACGGAGGCATTGCATCCTCCCTAGAGCCCAAACTTTGCATGACAGCAGGACTGGCCAAGCCAATAGGAAGTGGACTGCTCCTAGTGTAGGCCTGGGAAGGATGCAGTAGAACTGTCTCTAAACCCACAGAGTTCTCAGAGTCTGATGCATTCACAGCCTCAGAAAAAGAACAACAAACACAAACAAAACAAAACCCACCAAAAGCACTTTGCTGCTCCTGTGCCACTGATACCATGTGCTTCCCTCAGGAGACAGACATATCATCATGCCAGTAATAGTGGCATTGCTTCTGCATGGAAACAGGAGATGGCAGCTGTGGTTCCCACAGTCATCTCTGTGTCTTGTAAAATCATTAGTTTCTAAACTATCCCTTCCTGTATGTGCAGATTAAGTCTATTGAAATTTTTATCTTAAACTTGAGAAACTGTGTTGTGATTTTCTTTGTGCATCAATCACAAGAACCAGAGGTTCAATTCAGTCCTCAGGGTTGCATCCTGATGTGTAGTTAAAAAAAAAAAAAAGCGCAGCAGTCCCCATTCTGCAGAACTCATACACTGATAACGACTAGATGAAATATAGGCATAAAATAAATCCATAGGTGAAGAGAGGTATAGGGTGACAGCAACAGGAATTTCACTTTGCACAGACAAAGGGAACATGCTGTAGCTTTGACCTATTGTTGCTGATTGATTGCAGTTCATGCCGAGCCTCATAAAGATGATAATTCAATGTCTCCATTTTATGCCCTTGCTAAATCAACATGTCCTACATACTGGTGCCATAGACAGTGCAAGTAAAAATTATAGATAGAGGTATGTTTGAATAGCTGTCAGTCATCATACTATTGGAGCTGATTTAGGTAATTTTTTTTCCTCTTGAATTTTGTAGGGTACATTACTTCTAAGATGCAGCAAATCTAAGACAAATTTTTTGTCTTAGTTTTCACAACTGAAATAAATCCTCAGCCAATAGATAAAGAAACCATCCTTCTAACACAAAGCAGTCAGTTTTTGAATCATCTCCTGGATCTGAAATCACGAAATTACAACCACTGACAAAAGAATTTTGATAAAGCTTTCAGAGGCCATGCTAAGAACAAGGTATCTTCAGGAAAGTTATTACCATTTTAGCTGCATTAGCTTTTCTTAAGAAATGCATTTTATTTTTAATCCCAGATCCTCCTCACCTTTGGCTGGCTTTTCCCAATACCCATGAATCATGAAATATTCAAGGCAACCTACTATTTGGAAATGAGAAATCAATGGTTTTATAAAGCTACTCACCACTGTCAAACTAAAAGATGAGCAGAGAGTAATTTGAGATAATGACATCAGAGTAGGTGCCTTAATTGGGCTCTTTATTTATTTGATGGAGCCTCCAGAGATTGATTTGTAACCTTTAGCTGCTCCAAATCACTCTAGGTAAGCATCATTAACTATATAAGCAATATAGGTTCCCTTATTCAGAAAATCCTGTTAGGTGTCTAAATTATTTCTCCCACCTGATCCTTTTTTGTTCTGGTGGGGTTTTTTTGTTGTTTGCTTCTGTGTTTCTTGGGGTTTTTTTAGTGTTTTTGTCTTTTCTAATTCTGTATATTTTTTTTTAATTAAAAAAAAAATAATAACATTTTCCCAGAGGACAGCAAATTAGCACATCCACCTTGATGGATTGTTAAGCTCAAAACATGATGAAATTCAACAAGGGCAAGTGCAGAGTCTTGCATCTGGGGAAGAACAACCCCATGTACCAGTACAGGTTGGGGGCTGACCTGCTGGAGAGCAGTGTAGTAGAAAGGGACCTGGGGGTCCTGGTGGACAGGAGGATGATCATGAGCCGGGAATGTGCCCTTGTAGCCAAGAAGGCCAATGGCATCCTGGGGTGTATTAGAAAGGGTGTGGTTAGTAGGTCAAGAGAGGTTCTCCTCCCCCTCTATTCTGCCTTGGTGAGGCCACATCTGGAGTATTGTGTCCAGTTCTGGGCCCCTCAGTTCAAGAAGGACAGGGAACTGCTTGGAAGCGGAGCCACAAAGACGATGAAGGGAGTGGAACATCTCCCTTATGAGGAAAGGCTGAGGGAGCTGGGTCTCTTCAGCTTGGAGAAGAGGAGACTGAGGGGTAACCTCATCAATGTTTACAAATATGTTAAAGGCGAGTGTCAGGACGATGGAGCCAGGTTCTTCTCAGTGATGTCCAGTGATAGGACAAGGGGCAACGGGTGCAAACTGGAGCATAGGAAGTTCCATGTAAATGTGAGGGAGAACTTTTTTAATGTGAGGGTGACAGAGCACTGGAACAAGCTGCCCAGGGAGGTTGTGGAGTCTCCTTCACTTGGAGACATTCAAAACCCACCTGGACGCATTGCTGTGTGATGTGCTTTAGGTGATCCTGCTCTGGCAGGGGAGTAGGACTAGATGATCTTTCAAGGTCCCTTCCAACACCTAGAATTCTGTGATTCTTTGAAAATTCTCACTTCTCACAGGCCCACGAATTCAGCAAGGAGCATTTTTTTCAAGTGGTTCCTCCCTTCATCTTCTCAGTATTGAGTAGTACAGCTTTTTTTGTTCAAATAATAGTCACACACTATTAGGAGATATGCAAAATATTTATGAATACCAACAGAGTTGTAATCTCATTTTTTAAAGATAACTTTTGACAATGCGACTGCCTTTCAAACGCACTCAGTGATGCACTTTGCTTATTTGACAGAGGCCATCACTGCAGCAAACAGCCTCCATGAAGACAGTTAGAAAATGTTTGTAGTAATTTGTCATTAAAAATCCCCAATCTTTAGCATCAGCCCTGGTTTGTGATCACACCAAGTACATTAATTTGTTTCCTGGACTCTTTTGAAATAAATAAACTTGTTTAATCTGATATATTGGAAAAGTATTTGACACTTGTCTGATAAAAAGGGTGACATCATCTATGACCTGATTTTTGATTTTCCATCTAGATCTGGAAATCTACTTTGATTTCCCTTTTACTACATTACTCGAACAATTATCAGGCTGAGAATTAACTAGCATATATTTTTCCAGTGTGTATCTCCCCATTTCTTCCATGTTGCTCTTCTTTTCTCGTAAAATCATAACCTTTTGCAGTTTTACATAAAGGTCTTATTGGGAAGGCAAGTAGATTCTGCAGGAAGTTTCATAAACTATTACTTTAAAAATGGGAAAAATACCTAAGTGTAGATAAAATTAATAAAGTTTCTACATAATTTGTTCTAAGATATTCTTTCTATTGTGAGATTTTGATTTTATAACTGATAAATATTAGATGCAAAATTGTTCAGAAAAGCGGTGGTCTCCTGTCATGGTTCCTTGTTTCTTTCCTGCCTGGCTCACTAATAATTGCCATGGTTTAGGCCCAACAACAAAGGAAAAGGGCCGTGCCCTCTCACTTAACTCCCCTCCTCCCACACACACACTCTGGGATGAGGAAGACAAAGCTCATGGGTTGAGACAAAGGACAAGGAGGGTTCTTCACCAATTAAGGTCCCGGGCAAAACAGACTCAGCTGGGGGAAAAATAATAATTTAATTTCACACTAACACACACACAGGACACAGACAATACACAGAGCAAGGCTTGCATATGTTACCCCACCCCTGCCTTCTCCTGGGCCCAAATCACTTTGTTCCCAGTTTCTCTCCCTCCTTCCCCCCAGCGGCACAGGGGGACAGGGGATGGGGTTTAGAGTCAGTTCACAGGCTGGTGGTTCCTGCCGCTCCTTCCTCCTCAGGAAGAAGGATTCCTTACAGTTCTTCCCTCCTTCCCCACGGGGTCCCTCCCATGGGAGAGAGTCCTCCAGGAACCTCTCCTTCATGAGTCCTTCCCACAAGGTCCAGAGCTGCTCCAGCCTGGGCTTCCCACAGAGTCATGGGCTCCTTTGGGAACAGCCACCTCCCCTGACCCCGGGGTCTTCCAAAGCTGCTTGATCAGAGTCCACAGGCAGCAAATCCTCTGGCCACAAAATCCAAGTCCACTGGCCAAGTTTACCCCTCCTGACGCCTTCATGGAATGTTCCACCACATTCCTCCACAAGTGCAGGGGGACAGCTGCCATCTCGCCATGGGTTGCAGGGAAACTTCTGCTTGAGCACCTTCTTCCTCTTCTTCCTCACCAACCACCAGCTCTGCTCTTCTCCTCCAGCACTGCTCTTCTTCCACAGATGGTCCTCTGCTCAGGTGATATCTCAGTTCTTTCATGTGTTAACTGCGGAGGTGCATCTGTTGTCCCTCTAATGGCTCCTTGGCTGGGTTTGGGGCAGGGGGATCTTCTCAGCTTCTTATGGGAGCCACTCCTGTGGCCCTTGCCACGCTACCAAAAAATCCACCAAACCAAACCAGAACATCTCCAAAGTGGAGTGTGTGAACCCAGGGATCGTGCAAGACAGTCCATTGGGGTGCATGTACATGAAGAAAATAAATTTTTGTAAAATTATTAAATACAATATTAAAATTCTATATGCTACTTTTTTTTTCAGTTTATAATGTACATAATATAGGAGTATAGTTGTACATTTATTTAAATTATAAGTAAAAACATAGATGTACCTATATTGGGGGTGCATGCTCTAGAGTTTTTTACCAACACTGTTGCACAATCAAAACTTTAGAGATCACTGCAATAAAGAATCCACAGCATTTACACAATCAGTGTAAGTTTTAGCTTTTACAAGTACAAAAATTCATATACAGAAATCTCTTGTCTAAATTTTATGAGCAAAATTCAAAATTTCTATAAAATACACAATACTATACAGAACTAAGAGTGTGCGTTAAAAATCTGTGAAGAGTTCAATAAATAAACATTATCTATAACGAAAATAACTTGTAAAAATCATCTTCCTGTCTGATATCAGTGGCATTTAAATTATTCTCAATTCCTTAATGAACTCCCTATCAGGAAAAAAGTTGGAGATAAAAAGGGTTAGAGATGAGTACACTGTAATACGGCATGGAAAAGACTCCTTTGTTGTGAAGACCCATCTCCTGCTAAATCTAACTAAAATAAAAAACAAATTATTTCCTGCTCTGCTATAAAATATAAGCAGCTACATACATGAAGCAAGTCTTTTTTATTACCTTTTTGCCAGCCCTTGACAGAAAAATTATGCTTGGGAATTTGAAACTCTTATACACCATTCACATATACCTAATAAATAATGACAGAGAACTGGGTAAGCCTAGTGGTTAACATGTCTGAATAATATTTACTTAACCAGAACATTTATGCATAACTTTTTTTTTCTTCTTTTTTTTTTTTTTCCCTTTCCTGAGCTGAATGGTTCATATAATACAATCGCCACAGTCATTCTCTCAGCAGCAAGGAGAGAGAGCACCATTTAAGTGCCATCTGTGAAGCAGCCGAAAACTAGCTGATTCTGTGCCTTTGTTGTGCCGTGTGATGTTATGCCTTAGTTAATAACTGAGAATTCAAGAACAGAGAAAGATGAATCTCTCTGATGTCATTCCCTTCATTGTATTTGAAGATCTGTGCCCCACCACCTACTAAGCTTTCCCTGACTGACCCGTGTTTACCTTCTGTTGGTGCCACTTCCCACTGTGTTATTGATGTGCTTTTCTGCCCAGGAAGCCGTCTTTCTCAATGCACTTTGTTAAGCCCAAGCCATGGGCACACACTGTTCTTTGTTCTACTGTATATGAGAAATGTTTTTGGAGGAGAGTACTGATGATATCAATGATTAGGAGTTAAAGTGTCTTCGAAGCCACAGAAGCAATGTGCTGCATTGCCAACACACTGTATTGCAGGGATTAGACTTAAAAGCTATTCAATTGCTAGATACAAAAGGTCATTTTTTTCTCATACCTAAGTGCATCTTATTTACATAACAGAAAACTACTTGCTTCTGAATACACAGATTGTGCATGTTTCAGTAGCTTTTTGATTTTCTTCTCTTATCCTTTGTTGTTTTCTTCATCTAGCTATGTTCAAATCGGTGCAGAAGGGGGCTCAACATTTAAGATCAGAAATACTGTTAAAGGAACAAAATACCTTCCAATTGACCACCAAAGAAACCAGACGTGGAGACAAAGAATCTGCCTTCCTGGTTTAGCAATTTTTGCCTTATATTTGAAGATGTTTCCCAAACTGTAGTATATGTTCTTAATCATGAGTCAGGGAAAGAGGAAGGGAAAAAAGGGACACCAAATAAACCCTGGTTGTCAGGAAGGCAGATAATGAGGTTACAGTTTGGTCAATACATGTCAGAGGGGATCAGGCACATTTTGGGCTTTATTTCCCAAAAGGACAAAAACTCACTTCTAAAATAATGGGAATTTTTTTTTTTTTTGGTGTAGTACTGGTGGTGTTTTCATTAAACCTCTAACACCTGTTTATATTTCCTGAATAACTGTAATACTGGCCAACCAATTCACTCTCTTTTTTTGTAGCCTTGTCATTATTCAGAAAGAAATCCATGAAGAGGTGGCTGTTCACTTATGAATAACAAATCTTGTAAAATTATACTCTGAATGAGGTCTTTCCTTTTGTTGCCTCTGTGCAGTTTATCTTTTAAACCAAATCGATTCTGACTGTGTCTTCTACAAGAAATGCCAATTGTGCATTCTGATCTCAGTTAACCTATATATGGAGGGAAAAAAAAAAAAAGAAGGCTTCAAAACACGTGGCACTAGAGGCTTGGTGAAGCAAAATGATGAAATGATAACTAAGTCCAATGAACACTGTGCTTTAAAGCATCTAGCCTTTGGAAAAAAACAAACAAACAAAAAAAAAACAACAAAAAACAAAACCTAGAGGATTTCCTTTCTCAGATGCCACCTTAAGTGAGTTGGGATTATGTCTGTGATGGCACAACTAATTTTTTTCTCTTCCCTGGAAGTGCAGTAGGTCTGTGCTATCTTAATAGTTTTGTTCTTTGTTGCATAAATGACGGGTCTTTCTAATAGAAAAAAAAAGTCTTAATAAACATGTAGCAACATCAAGACAACAAACTCGTCTTGATTAGTGGCTGGTATATGTTTGACTAGGAAAAATCAATGTATCACGATAGTGCACTTAATCTGAAAGAAAGCATCTGTAATCTAAAACAGGAGGTATATTTGAAAAATGTTATTTATATCTTTAACTACAATATTAATAATAGTGGTAATTTAATCCTTATTCTTGCAGGAAAAATCAAAATACTGATACTGATCCATGATTTCCTTTGTTTATTTTAAAGTTGCTCATTAGATATTCAGAAAAAAAAAACAACCAAGCATACAGTCAACCAACCAATCAAAAAAATGTAAGCTCATATCTGACATGGTTTTAACATTTCTGTCACCATATTTAATGCTAAAATACTAAAGATTACGAGTGATCACAGAATCACAGAATCCTAGGTGTTGGAAGGGACCTTGAAAGATCATCCAGTCCAAGCCCCCTGCCAAAGCAGGATCACCTAGAGCACATCACACAGGAAGGCGTCCAGGTGGGTTTTGAATGTCTCCAGTGAAGGAGACTCCATAACCTCCCTGGGCAGCCTGTTCCAGTGTTCTGTCACCCTCACAGTAAAGAAGTTTTCCCTCACATTTACATGGAACCTCCTATGCTCCAGTTTGCACTTGTTGCCCCTTGTCCTATCACTGGACATCACTGAGAAGAGCCTGGCTCCATCGTCCTGACACTCGCCCTTTACGCATTTGTAAACGTTGATGAGGTTGTCCCTCAGTCTCGTCCAAGCTAAAGAGACCCAGCTCCCTCAGCCTTTCCTCATAAGGGAGATGTTCCACTCCCTTCATCATCTTTGTAGCTCTGCGCTGGACTCTTTCAAGCAGTTCCCTGTCCTTCTTGAACTGAGGGGCCCAGAACTGGACAAAATACTCCAGATGCGGCCTCGCCAAGGCAGAGTAGAGGGGGAGGAGAACCTCTCTTGACCTACTAACCACACTCTTTCTAATACACTCCAGAATGCCATTAGTCTTCTTGGCTACAAGGGCACATTGCTGGCTCATGGCCATCCTCCTGTCCACCAGGACCCTCAGGTCCCTTTCTCCTACACTGCTCTGCAGCAGGTCAGCCCCCAACCTGTACTGGTACATGGGGTTGTTCTTCCCTAGATGCAAGACTCTACACTTGCCCTTGTTGAATTTCATTAAGTTTTTCCCTGCCCAATTCTCTAGCCTGTCTAGGTTTCACTGAATGGCAGCACAGCCTTCTCATGTGTCAGCCAATCTTCCCAGGTTTGTATCATCAGCAAACTCGCTGAGGGCACACTCTGTTCCCTCATCCAAGTTGTTGATGAAAATATTGAATAGTACTGGTTGCAGTTCCAAGCCCTGAGGCACTCCACTAGTCACAGACCTCCAACTATAATCTGTCCTATTGACCACAACTCTCTGACTTCTTCCTTTCAACCGGTTAATTTCAAGCAGTTAACCAGTAATAATGATATATTTTAATAATATCTAATATGACCATAATATTTATTATTTGTTTCACATTTTCCTTAGAAGACTTCTTATTGTCATTTTTTTCTCCCTGTATATCATCTGCCTATCAAAAAGTGAAGGGTATTGTTTAGGTTATGGATTTTTTTCAGTTACAGATTGATCAGGGAAATAGAAAAGCTTATCAGTGAAGATCTGAAGTAGTCACCTTCTCATGTGTACTATCTGTATTCCCTGTAATGGTAGTGCTTTCAATGAGAACATAGTGAACACAACTTTTTTGGTATTTATTACAAAACCTTAATCATTAGTATTCTGTTTTGGTAGCCAGTCAGTAGTAATACAGTTTCATAGAAACTTTGTTGTAATTTAGTATGTCTCAATGTCATTTTTCACATATCTAATTAATGGTTTGTATTCAAATACAAGAGTTTAAGGAGCAAAGAAAGAGGTTTGATATTTTCCTAACTGAAAGGTCTAAAGAAAAGTAATATTTCATATCTGACACTGCCTTTTTTCTTTATTGATCACTCAGTAGAGCTGGAAAAGATCACTGATGTCACTGTTGCTTCTCTGATTCTTGTTTTATCACTGATGATATATTGCTCTGTTTGGAAATAAATATATTGGAACCAATATAAGGAGAACAGGCAAAAAGTGCCATATCAATTCTAGTAATTCTTCTTATAGACTAGTTATGGGTGAAATATCTTAAAGCCTACTTATTAATTCATTTGTTGTTTGCACTTGAAAATATGTCACTAATTCAGAGCCAAAACTTTAAAATAGAAACTGTTCTAGCATTATCAAAATAAAATTGTATTTTAATTCTTTTAGACAAACCACTTAACAGCCTATGGACCTGTTCAAAAGTCAGAGGCTGTTAATTTTTTCTCTAAGTAAGCAATACTTGGGTTTTTTTAATTAGTTATCATGGATTAATTAATTTGAAAAGAAATTAAAGAATAAAAACTGGACAACTAAGGAATTCTCAGCTAGTTATATATAATTACTTATTTTTTACATACTAATAAAGGTGATTTTAGATCTAACGAGCAATTTCAGTAATCATTTTTAACATGAACAAGCATGGCATTTGCAAATACAATGATACAGTAAATAAAACATGCTGTATGTGGCATCATATCTCTCAAAACAGGTCATAAAAGCATGCAGCCTTCATTCATCAGTATCCTTGACAAAAATACAGTTACATCTCATATATTGTTTGTAGGCAAAAATATTCATAAATGTTTCTCTTCATCCATGCATCAGCTGCAATGTACTATAGACAGTTCTTTTAAATGTGAGCAGTGCATTATAGAAGATATGACTAATCTAGAGAATTTCCATTTGAAAGAGAAATGAGTAATAATTGATTGGCCTAGATCCAAAGTCACAGTGGGGTTCAAAAAGCTTGTAAGTGCCCTCATAAAAATAGAAGCTGTATCAACCAATTGAATTTAATTATATGTGAAGGTGATGAGGGAGCTAAACAGCCTGTAATTGGAGTCCAATTACTCAGCTGGTCTTCCATAAAATTAATTCATCTGAAAGTTTGCCATTGTCCCATGCTTGAGGCCTGCTGCTGGTTTAATTAGTTAACACTGAGGAATCTTGAAACATTACATTATTTTGTCTTTATTGCCAATTATGGGTTAAAGAAAATTGTATATAAAATATTAACATCTGCTTCCAGTACAACTTGGAGAGGGCAAAGGCAAAATATCTTTTTCTTAATCATATTAAGAGGCAGAAAATGTCTTTAAATGCAGGCAAAAATCTTCCTGCTAGTCATGGCTTATCAAATTAAAAAGCAAAGTGCAAAAGATCATTTGAATGTGATATAATAAAAATATGAAGTGTAAGAGATTCTTGTAGAAACAGTTTAACTGCACTATAGGGTTCTTGGACGCAAAAGGAAGCCGGACTCGACAACAGCATGGATCACTGATCATTTTACTCTGTGGTAGTGTCCTTTTTGTTGCTAATAACGAAATGATTGAGTGCAATCTAAAAATTAATATGAAATAATCATATTTTATTCTGAAGAATCTTAGTTTTGGAAAGGCTTTCTCAAAAGTCAACAGCTACTGAAATTTACTAATGTAATTTCTGTCTCTATTTTTATATACAAATTGCATAGTCCAGTTGAAATGGAATAGAGAGGAGACAGGAAGTAACTATAGTTAAAATTTAGAAGACAAAAACCTTGCAGTTCTTCTGGTTTGTTTCAAAACTGTCTACAGTCATTGAAAGCTTTTCTACTCTTTTACCAGATTTCAGATCAGGCTTCTGACTGGATTGATTCCTTTTATTCTTATGGCAATTTCAATAACAACTAACATAAAAAAACAAAAGTACTATGAAATCTGAAGTGCACGTTATGTGATACATACCTCTAAAACATTTTGAACTTGAGATGGCAAAGGAGAAAAAAATACTTCATGAGTCCCAAGAATGGTATACATTTATTTTCCCAAATACACATTAATATCTACAGAGAGTTAGTTACAATATGAGAACTATAAAAAGATCCAATTTGAGAAGCTCTGGAAAGCGTGTATCAACAATAGGCATTTTTAAATTTATTTTAAGAGTTGAAATGTAAAGATAATCTATTTTGTGAATAGTTCAGTTTGGATTAAGATATCTTTGCAAAGACATACAAATGACCTGCATTGTATATTTCTAAAGCTTTCTCAGCTGTACTATAAATAATTCTACCGTGGCATCACTGAACATATATAACACGAATTGTCATTACCGTTTTCTATATCTCTTCCAGAAATAGAATTACTGAAGACAATTGCCTTTTAAACTCCTTTTATTGAATCGAGAATGTCAAGATAAATCTACACTTGCCGAAGGAACATTAAAGTCAGACTTTTAAAACAAAATATAGTGTATGTTTCAGAAACTGTGAGAAAGAGGCTAATCTCCTAAGGGCTAGATTTCACTATTCCTTCAGAAAGGAAAAACAAAACGAAACAAACACCAAACAACAAAACCCAACAAAAAACAATAAACTTCTGTGGAAAACCAAGTCAGAAACTGAAGAACTTCTTCTAACTTTTAAAGAAAAATAAATACAAGGCTTCATTTCCTAAACTTAAGAAGAAAACTGCTGGAGTCTTAAAAATTCTTTTAAGCCATAGAGATACATTAAATTTATTTGATTAATCTAAACCCTTTCTATGCTTTGCCAGCTCTGTAAAGCATAAAGAAACAACAAAAAAAGTTGTTGAACAGTACAGTCAGGAAGGTAAGGAAATTACAGTGGTAAATGCCTATGGGCTTCCTGACAAGAGAGGGTCTGCAGCACTATCATAAACACTATTAGAAATGATCTAAAGAGATTTGGTGAACAGATTTTAAATAGACATTACTATATATAATTAGACATTAGACAACATCACAGGCAATAACACGCTAAACAGTGGATGATTTATATGGCTCAGTTGCTGTGCTTTCCCTTCCACTCTTGGGAAGAGCACAGAGACCAGCCCAGCATGTGGGAAGTGAGCAGTTGCTGAGCACCATTAATACAGGAGAGGAGATGCTGAAGTGCTCCTTATTGAGCAGGAATGGCAGGACACAACCATGAAAAATGCCAGCATTTACTAATGGAAAGAAACGCAAGTGCTTGAGTAGGTCCTTCAGCAGTAGTTTGAATGTCTGCTATTTAAATAAGTAAACTCACTCACCATACAAAAAATGGGAATGTTTCTCATCTAGAACAAGAGGTGGAGTTTCTGCTGAGCCAAAGTTGTGTATTTTACAGAGAAAATATATCAATGTATTAGGTCACTCTCTCCTCTCTCCTTCTACACTTGCTTCTTAAAAAGACTCCCCAAGTTATATATCATATGTGATATAAGAATATTTCTTTGGATTGGTATGGAAATATTTGAGTAAAAAAACAAAGCTGACTTGAATTATATGCAGGCAGTGAGCTTTGTCCCCTTTGTTATATTTATTGATGATATTTATTCTGTTTCTCCTTTATAGCTGGATAAATATGTAAACAGAAAATTGATAACACTTCTACAAACTGTTATTGGCAGTTGGCAATGGGCAAGCAAATTTCAGTCCTTTATAGCTACCAACCCTATAAAAATGAAATAGTTTTGCAGGCTCTGGAACTGCTGAAATGAGAGGGAGTAGGGACTGTTACAAGTCTGTGTCTTGTGCATGACTGGTTTACAGATTTGGATTCAAATTTTTCTCTCAACTAGGGCATTTTTAAGGAGTGTGTCCTTTACATAACATTTGAAGTGGAGCATATTTTTGTTCCAATATTTCAGTCTGCCTTTCAGAATCAAAATCAGAGATTTTTGGGGCTGAAAGAAACAATTCATTAAGCTGAAACAAAAAGACTTAACTAAATCTTTCTGGTTAACAACATTCTCAAACATTCATCCATTTAAAAATGCATTAATATGTGGATCTTTGATGAACATGGTATCTGTTGGTTATCTCAAGCCAACAACACTAAAACAGTTTCTAAACATCAGACAGAATAATTTCTTAGCACAGAAAATGTAGTATTAGTCATGGTGAGTACTCTGAAAATGTTAATTCGGGATTTTTTCTGGAAGCCTCAGTGTTCAGATGGGAAAAAGTTTGCCCCAAAAGCTGCTGCAATCTCAGCTGGACAGCTACAGCTGCTCATTCATGCTGTGCTCAGAGAACCAAGGGTACAGGCAACTGAGGTGAGCAGGAACAATGCTTTGAAGAGACAGCAGCAATGAGGTGCTCAGGTGCCACCTCTGCTGCCTTCACTTTTAATTGCTAACTCACTGGTACTCTCCTTCCCCTGATAATGCCTCATTGCAACAGTACCATTTTTTTCTAGGATTTCATTGTGCTGCTTCAGTGCTGGTGCTGCAAGACAGGGAAACTGCAAAGAGGTTGGGACGTGGGAGGGAAGAAGGAGACGAATATGGCGGTTTAGAGTCACTGTGATAAAAGTATACACTCCAATTCAGTTAGGCATTAATCTAAGGAAATTCTTTTGTTCCCATTATGGCTGATGCCAAACTGTATGATTAGAATGGTCCCTTCTGAGCTTCTTGTCAACAAATCTATCAAATGAATACATTATTTTATTAATTTTACATAAAATATATTATATTTAGTTCCAAATACTTCATTAAAGTGCATTTTGTAGCTCTGATAATCTTATCAGTGAGCAACTGAGAAATGCTGCATAGAATATAATACAGTGGACCACTCAGTCAAAGTACTGAAGAGACAGAGATGAAGGTTTACAGTAAGATTTGGGACAACATTTTCTTAGAAGCCACTTGAAAGTCACTTGAAAATCACTTAGTAGTGTCATTGGTTCACTACAAAAATTTCATAACCCTAAAATACAGTGAAGTATGAGGAATTTAGAGTGCTAGCACAGAGCTCTTTTCTGCAGTATTCAGAGCTGCAGAGCAAAGTTGAAAAAATGGACATTTTTGGTTTTGATAAGATTTTATAAAGCAACGTTAAGTTTGTTTTGATGCAAAATATTGCTTTCAACATTTTGACAATTTCAAAAACTAAATTTGTATAATTTCAGCTTAAAGACCTTGATTCACAATGTGCTGTTTCCCTTAGATTATGGGCATCAAATGGAGATACTGAAAAAAACCTGTAAATCCACAAATAATTTCAAATACTAAAAGGTTCCATTAAAAATTTTGTGACAAAATCTTTCATTTTTCCCATTTTCCCATATCAGTAAATAACTTGTTAAAAGCAAAAAAAGACAGTTGTAAAATGTTTCTGTCACTATATTTTCATTTTGCACTGAAAACAACGATAGGGATAAAAGTGATCTGGTAAACACTATCTTCTGACTGCATCCATAGCACTCATCAGAAAGAAACTACCCTTCTTCTTTCAAGAGTTTTTCATGTCTTTTTCTCCTTGAAGAAGTTCCTCCAAGTAAATAGCATAACTTGACAACTTCAATCACGAGCACAAAAAGTCGGTCTGAGACTTCTGTTAAAGAAAGTAAATAATTGCTTAGACTGAAAAAAAATAAATCATCTCCAAGGCAAAAAGCAAGATCCTCATATTGACATTTTCAAATTGTTGAAATTTATTGTCTTAGAAGAAGTCAGCAAACAAGCTGTACTTTACCAAAAAAGCCTGCCTACATGAAGCTCTTTGCAAGGCTGGGACACAAGTAAGAATCGATACCCAAAGACAAAACTATTTTAATTGTGTTTTAATGACTTTTAATTTTTGCAGACCACAGAAGTGAAAATTGTGCAGTTTAATTTCCACATGGGGAGTATGTACCCCATCTATCTTGTCAATATGCCTTCCATACATGCATCATTCAGATAGCCATTCAAGGGCTATTGACTGACTCCAAAAAAGCACTGTAGGTGAGACCCACCAAAGTGAGCTGGGAAGGAAATACAGCCTGTGTACTTAGGGTTACAGAACCAAGCCCAAAGATGGCTCTAAATGGATCTCTAATTAGTGTGCGTTACGTGTCATGAGACTAAAAAACTAGCTAAACATTCCAAGACCTCAGGAAAACGGAAGGCTCTTAACTGCCCCCTTAAGAAGGTCAGGGTCTACCTAAGCCCTGTTGTAGTCTGTGGCCACACTGGTCTCACAGGTCATGAGTGTATCATTCTGAACTAGAAAAGTAGTTTTCACATATAGGGTAAGATCCCCTTGTCTTATGTGGAACTTTTCATGAGATTTTGTTAGACAAAATTATTGGCAAAGGGAAACACTGTTTTTCTCCTCCTTCAGCTGATGGTCAGTTTGTATGGCAGGATTAAAATACCACCTCTTATAATTTATGCTGTTGCCATATTTATCTTGGCTAGTGATTATCACTGTCTTAAGAGAGAATAGTCTTTTTAAAATGGTTTTTTTTTGAAGGAATGGAGGTTGCAGCAAAATATCTTTAAATGTATAAATTTGTGTCTGTATATATGTATGTAGTAGCAGGTGTTTTATAACCCATAGAATGCTTTCCATTTTCACAGGAATCCGAGATGTAACTGTGAATAACATATTTGTTTGTTTTTGTTCTGGAGAAATCATAAGTGAAAGTGGGTTTTTTTTCTGACAATTACAAGTTTTTATTGTTTTTTTTAATCTCCCAGATTCAGCCACATACTTCATCACACTTGCAAAATGCTGTTTTAAAATTACGCTGAATGGTATTTAGAGGTAGTATCAGCTTTGGGCTTAGCTCTGAAACTTCTCAAGCACAATATCCCACCTATTCCTTAATGAGGCTACACTGGGGACACAGATTTGAAACATTTCTACCTGTAAACTGATTGACACCCAAAAATAATAATGTAAAAAAATTCTTCCTCTAAAGCTTTATGGTTACAGGAATTATTTTTAACTATATGAATTATCTGATGGAAGAGGGAAATAAAGCAGGTAATAGTTATGCGTTTCAAATTATCTTACAAAGTGCAGCAGAAAAAAGTCAGACATAGCTGTTGTTACTGCATAAGGGGTATGATAAAATAAATAGCATAATATGATTTTCTATATAATACTACAAAAACTTTAATTTAACAATTGAAATAAAATTTCTGTGTGACATTCCATGTGATAATTACTTTCCTCAAATAAGCTATAAAGAAAAAAATAATTTTACTTTATTTCTCATTCCATGGTTACATGAGAAATAGTCTTCTATCCCACACATGTCCTGAAGCTATACCACTTTCCCTTCAGTTTCCACAACCCAAGCACAAAAGTGGCTTTTCAAAGTGTGTATCTTTCCTGACCTATGTGATACGACTGAGCCCGGTATAGAATTAAAACATGAAACAAATCTGAGAAGCTAAAAAGACAACAACCCAGCAAGGAAAACCAGTATATTTTGACATTATATAGTCCATAACACTCGTGCTTCTTTACAGTGACTCTTTGATGCACGTAAACCAGGAATCTTTCCTCTCCTTAAATACTGAAATGCTCAAGGCATACCCTGAACTTTTCAACTGCTGTGTATGCCTCTTTGATGAGGCTGTGTGTCTGCTGCTGAGCTTCAGCAAGGGCATCTCTGCCCGCCCTTCCAGCCTTCTGACAGCCAGGCACATCAGACTGGGAACTGCTTCAAACCAGTGTTTTTTACAGATGAGTTTTTTTGATCACCAGCTGTTTCTCCCTCCAAATCCTGCTTCATCCCCTGCATGTAGAAATTCCTCCACTAACGGTCATACACATACATAAACAAATCCTTGGCCTTTTTAGGTGAAATAGCAGGATCTTTTGTTTGCATAGATTTAAGGTGTAACCCCCCCCACATTTAAAATAAATAAATAAAACTACACAACTACAAACAACAACAAGCAACCCCACCCCATCCACCCCACACCCCCCCAAAAAACCCAAACAAACCACAAACACAAACAAACCCCAAACCAAAACCAGCAAACAAAATACGAACAAACCCCAAACAGGCAGAATGGAAAGATTTTGTTACTGATAAGTGAATTAAAATTTTCCAAATGATGGCCGTGGTTATGAAGACAAGTGACAAGCTCAGATGACATATAAAAACAGGACCTCAACTGAACAGACTGCAGTTACCAATACTAGCATCTTCACACCTCTCTCATTACCCTTAGCACTTGCCAAATCTGTTCAATGCTGTCTTCTAAATCTTTCTTCAGATGAGTACTCTTAGGAAAATCCTGTAATCTGTAACATGAATAAAACTTTTTTTTTTTTTTTTTGTGGTCGTAGTACAGAACTATAGAGTCTAAAAATTATTTGATTTAATAAAAAAATGAACCTTTCCTTTACCTTATATAAATACTTTCGGTAATACTATATGCAAACGAATGTTCCTGACAAGCCTTTTCTTGTTCGTTTAAGAATTGTCAGGAAATATTATTATTAACTGAAGCCTTTCCTACAAAACTGCTCCTTATAGAAGAAAACTTAAATGTGAATTATAACTATAAACTGATACGAGGAAAAGTTCGCTTTCTAATGAAACAGATTACAGTAATATAAGCCTGATCTAAGAAACACAACATGCGGCTATATTCAAATAAATAGCCTCATTGCCTGCAAATTTATGTAGTAAATATTGTGGCATTCGATTTTATATAAATACTAACAATTTGAGCAATATATTTGCAATTTCTGAGACCTAAAAACTATTTTGTTAAGAAAAAAATAAGTGCATAAAAATGTGGCATGACACTATAAAAACTGAAATCCACTGTAAGTACATTGGATATATTACAAGCCAAGAGGCAGAGCATGGGTTTTCAAAACAGTAAGAGCACACACATAGGCAAGAGCAGCTGTGGTTTATTCCTTCACTGAACTCACAAACAGGCAAAGTTTCACACTTAAACACCCCATACCACACAATTCCATGCTTACATTATGATATTTAACTTCAGAGAAATTTCATAAAAGCAGATGGTATATCAAGGAGCATTCTATTACAATGGCTCACAAGTAAGTCATGGTCTCTAGTCTTCCAGGTGGCCCACGCAAGTACTTCTGTCACAACAGCGAAGCATCTGTTGTTCAGCAAGCAGTGACACTTACTGGTTGTTGTAGCCTGGGACTAGTTTAGTTTCCAGCATATTTCTAGCCCTCTGCAGTAAACAAACAAACAAGAAAACAAACAAAACAAAATAAAAAGCAGATTTCTGTACAGCTGCTTCTTATACTTTTTGAGTAAATCTAACCATGATCAAACTTGCTAATGTGCTAAATATGTAAGCTGAAATTAAGGGTATAGCAAAACTGTGAGCAGTGCCATGAACTGAAGAGACTGAAAAAAGGAAAACTGAAGGGAATAGGACTATTTTTTTTCTTAATAGCTAATTACAGAATGCAAGTTTTGAGTTTGAAAGCTTTAATTCCTAGATCTATAAAAGATTTATCCATCTAGAAAGTAAATAGTAAAAATATAATTGAAAAGCCCCCACAAAGTCCATGTAAATTTAAACAAGGTCACTGCTCTAGTTGTATTAAAGCACAGTTATTTTCACTGTCTTTTTTTTTGTTGAGATCGACTATCATAGTCTTAAGCAATCTGCACTGCTTACATCACAGGAAAATGATGGAATTTGCACTGTGAGAGGTTACAAAATCCTAGTTTTACAATGAAAAGATATCTTTTGCTTTCTATTGGAATGCATAAAATGGATGTATAACTTCCAATTAAATTTTCAAAGAGAAAAAAACCCAACGAAACAAAATAGAAGGGGAAAAAAACCTCATAGTTTGAGCGCATGCTGTCATTCCCAGCTATATACTGTACTGATAGGGCTTTCTCTTACAAAGATCTATGTATGTAATTTAACTGGTCTTTTAGGAATACTTGCATGGGATTAGGCACAACCTTTGAAATTATTAAGCCATTCCACACATTTATTTTCTCTTCTTCTTTTTCTCTGCTTATACTTTTTTATGCTAGAACAAGAAATTGGAGAGAATAAATTAATCAAAACCCAACCATACCAAAACAAACCAAAAAGAAAACAAATCAGTTTGGAAACAGAATAAAGTTTGCTGTGAAAAGAATGCAGACATACCTCTGCTAATTTTTATCTACTGTCTGTATCTCCTCTTTATACCTTTTTTTTTTTCCTTTTAATTTTTTTTCCCCCAGTCAAATCTCCACACTTTTCCTGGAAATGCACATACTCTGTTTATAGCAGCAGAACATTTTAATATTACTTCATTAAGCATAAAAGAGTGCATTTTTAAATCATGTCTCTTTTTATGATCCAATTACATTCCTTATTACATTAAATGAAGGCTGCTAATGTATAATATCCAACTTTGCTCCCCATGGCTTCTGACAAATAAAATCAGTACTGTATTCACATTAAAAATAAATCAAACACATTATTTTCAGTGTTGCAACATTATGATTTGCCACAGTCCCCTGGTGATCTTCAAACAACAGTGTTAACAGTATAGTATTCAAATAATAAAGCCAAAGAAATAAATGGAAAGGGTATTTTATAACCCAGAATAATGTTTTACATATCTTCTTTACATATGTTCTTAGGCATTGTTAAACAGTAACTTTACTAAAGGTCTCTGGGTGACAGTGTAAACTCATG
The DNA here is from genome assembly GCF_020740795.1 of Apus apus. Classification (NCBI taxonomy): domain Eukaryota; kingdom Metazoa; phylum Chordata; class Aves; order Apodiformes; family Apodidae; genus Apus; species Apus apus. The sequence goes on along the minus strand of NC_067282.1, from coordinate 56,084,125 downwards.
GAAACACTTACTTAAACATTCTAATACACCTCTATAATTCTTGTCTTTTTAATGCCATCAGGGCTGACATAGTGTCTAGTAGAAACCCTATACATTTCCTAAATTTTTCTTTCTTAAATGTATGTATTCATGATGATATTTTTAAACACAAATGCATCTGAGAATGTTATGCTGTAGTGCAAATTAATTTACTTAAAATAGCCAGAGTATGAATTATCCACACAGTTTCTTGAGATATAAAAGAACATCCACAAATGAAGCTGAATACTTAAATTAATAAAGGATAAAAAACATCAAAATCTATGCAAGCTTCTGCAATAGCCTCTATCAAAGAGAAGCCTATGCACTGTTTTACCGTAAATGTGTTCTAGGTAGAAAGATGTTCTGACTAATTGGATTTCCATTTGTATTAAAGTATTTAGAAGTCTTTTTTTCTATGAGGCATTTAGTATTATTTCCTGTACAAACATCCAATGATTGTCGGTCAGCTTACGATACAGCATAAATGCTCCAGTTGCTCCAGTTCTTTTTCATTTATCTTTCAGTTGCAAATTTCTGATGTTCAGCTTTTGAAAGCTTAGTGATTATTTACTTTAACCCAGGAAACTGGAAGAACAGATTTTATGAAGCTGAAAGACAACTCGGGGCATGCAATTATTCGTACCGTGGCTTCGTTATCTTGTTCTCCCTCTTGTGGCCCGGGATAGCAAGAGCATACAAGATACCGCTTCGGCTGTTGCTCCTGTAATAACTGGGGCGAAAACCAAGACTTTGAGGGAAGGTGCCTTAGGATCCAGCTGCTGCCCTGGGGCTGGAGGTCCGTCTGCACAGCCCTGTCCCCTCCACCCAAGAGGGACATGGGGACAATGCTGACAATGGGGTCGTGAGCAAGGCCACCGTTGCAATACTCATCCTTGCTGATCCCCCGGCACAGTGGGGAGCTGTAAACCCTTCCCCAGCTTTCTGGCAAAATTAAGCCCCACACTTTTCAACTCAGGGTGGTAGAGGCTTCCAGGCTATGGGCTTCACAGCTGGCTTTGCTGTCTTCACCACGGACTAACGATCATTGAGGTAATTTCAAGGCAAAGTCACCCACTTCCCTTGCACAAACCAGCTCTTTTCCATGCTATGAATAGTAATAACAACTAAAATAAACAACATTAAAGTGTTTCAGCCATATGAAATAAGTATTTTGATATTCAGACTTTATGGCCACAAATTGGTGGCTATAAATATTGTACTGCATTCAAAGTTCTCTATGTGCCATCTGGTGACCATGTGATTAGTGTATCTATGGGGCAAAAGAAAAAGGGGGGGTTCTTGTCATGTCCTTATTTATTTTCTGTGCTCAACTCTGCACTCACTTAAAACCTAGCCATATGCTAGAGCATCTGTTATAGGTGGGGTTTTTTTGGTAAATTTTCTTTTTTAAAATTGAGTGGATTTTGCCCTTTAGAAGCCTATGTTCTGATCAGTACTTCAGAATGACATTTACTGCAGACCAAATTATTTAGGAGCTACAGTGTCTAGTCTGAGCAAACAGCAAAATTCCAGTTTGGAAATAAATTGCTACCTTAAGATTTATAGTACCAAAAGAGCCAAATCATCCCTTCTTGGTTACAACCACCAAAGAAGATTTGATTAATCTAAACTCTGTTGGTTTGCATATTCCTACACCGAGATTTTCAAGTGGAATTGTATTTTATTCAGTGTGTTAGTATAAAAAAGAAGCCTACTTTGCCTTAATAGAAGAGGTGCCATGCAGCAGTTATAAATGTGAACAGCATATTCTGTGTTTTATTGGCCCAGTGCTCATATATGCATAATTATCATTTAGTTTACAGAATACTGCTCAAGGCATTCCTGTGCAAGTAGGATGCCAGTATGCCATTGGGAATGAAACCAAGAATACAATATTTTTTGCAGCTTTTCATCATGCCTTAGAAAGAGAGGGTTAAGCTAAAATTGCCTCTGTAAGAACAATAAAAGTACACTAAAAATACCTTCATTTTTAGTCATACTTTCTGTCAAAAAAAAATGAGAGCTATTTCTGCAGTCTATGCTTGCCTAAAATATCCAGTGAAGTCAACAGGAACTTCATTTATTGATATCCCAGGACCAGCTCCCAGTTTCACTGCTCCAGCTTTTTCAGGAGCATTTCTGTTCTTTTGCTAACTGAACTAAGCATAAACTGTAACCCCAGGCTGTGAAGAAAACTGCAGAAGCTTTGAAAGTGTCCTATTTCAGAGCATATCAATCACTTTTAAATATGATAATACCCTACTCCTGCTACTCCTCTCTACCCAAACAACTTATGTGGGAACACATTATTTTCTTTTGCACTACTTAGTAGGGCAATGCTGTCTTACTGAACTTTTCCCCCCTTCCAGAAGTCCAGAATTATCCAGACTGACACATCCATGTCACTGTCACTGTGTTATCCTACTTTCCAGCATTAATTTCATGCACCAGATCCCATGATGAACCTGGGTTGTGCCACTTCTCAATATTTATGGTAGGTCAAGGTGGCAGAATTTAATCTTGCAAAGCTAGCTCAAAAAGGGCATACCAGCTGCTGTGTCTTAGTAAATCAGATAACAGCAATAGATCTAAAGAGGGAATGAGACAGAAGTAAGTGAGATTATTGCATCTTTTTAAATCCTACATCTCTTACAACCATTTTGAAAGCATATATTTGTTACTGACTGAAAAAAAAAATAATTTTAAAACATAATTAAAACCAGCCTATAGTGTTAGTTAATTATTTATTTTTTTGTAACTGTGGCTTTAAAAATAGCATTTTTGTCAGAAACATAAGAGCAGCTGGTAAGAAGTTCAAATGCAGGTCAGCATTCAGCCAAACTGAGCTAAGATTTCTACATCTTTAGCCTAAATTAAAAGAACATTAAAAATCAATGTACTGTGATATGAAATGGCAGTTCTGAGCCTGGTACACAAACAATGTGTAGAAATGAGGACAGGGTGTTATCTTACAGTGCTGATGCATTCTGAAAGCACTGACAAAAGCTTGGGAAAATGAAAACAAGAAAAGAGGTCTCTTTTTTTTTTTGTTTGTGTGTTTGTTTGTTTCGTGTAAAGAACTAGAACAGAGATATTGTATGAAGATTGTAGAGTGCCTTTATTCTGAAGCCTTCACCTGAATTAAGAAAGTTTAGTTATTTTAAAAGGGTATCCAGCCTGGTAACTATTGTACTTCATAAAAAATCTAGATAAGAACAATCATTCTTAGGAATGACAGATCCTGGATATGAATTATTATAGTTCTGGCTGGTCCTCATACATGGCACCATGACTTGCATAACTGCCTAAGTGGCTTGAGCACTGTGCTGCACTGCACATAGCCTGGAGGAGGTATTTACTGCCCTAACACCTACCACCTGTCAGCATCCATAAATACACCTGCTTTGACACCATTTCCAAGATGTTTCAAGTGAAGCAGGTAAGAAGGAATAACATTATGAGAAGAGCAAATCCACATCCTCTAGAAACGTTATCTCATAAGCTGCTAGGACTACATGTCTTAAAAAGAATGAGAAACTAGGGATTTGTGATGTTGTGCATTTGCATCTTGAACATGTTCCAGTGCTGACCTAGAAGGGTAAAAATTCAATGGCTGCTGAAGTGCAAGACAGGAAGCAATTCAAAACAGAAATTAAGTAATAATCATTTTCCACTGACTTTGTTATCTGATAGAAAATTAGATCTCAGTTAATTTTTTTTCTTGAAAAGCATTTGCTTTTGTCTGAAATAGAAATTAAAAAAAAAAACTGAAATAGTTACATGGTAAATGATACCACTACATTTCTTTATATCTATAGCTTGACTACAATGTCTTTGTTCTTCTCAAGGAAGCCATCAACAGGAGCATACCATGGAAGCCATGGAGTCTTCCATATTACACTCTGTTTCCTTGCTTAAAGAGGGATAGGGCATCCCATGGCTGGTCTCCTAACAGAACACCAAAGAATAAGGCCTCTAAAGTGCTCTTTCTGAAAGTCCAAAATCCACTTTTTACAGTTTGAAATTCTTCAGTAAAAAAACCAAAAAAAAAAAAAACAAACAAAAAAAACACCACAAAGAAATTTTTAAATGATGAAAAAATACTTGAAAAATTCATTTTTGCTGATGTTTCTCTTAGGAAAAAATAGAACATGTCTATGTTATAGACAACTCTGGCATGAGTGTGAAAACATTCATAACATTCCTAATAGACAGCTGAATTAGTGCCTGTGATGGCCTATAAAGCAGTAGCAATTAGTTCAATCTGAACATTTCTCAACTTAGAGAGGGACATTCAGAATGGTTTATCCATTCTATCAGACTCTCACACAGCTGAGAAATGCTTGGTCCATGACCATTCTGGCAGATGAACAAGAAGAGTTGAAGCTGTGAAACAGGCTGCTCCTACCAAGAGAAAGGGCAGACTTTTCTTGAAACAATTCTGATTTATTTCAACAGGAAAGCTGGGTTTTTAGCATAGTGCTGGTATTTCAATGTTAGCTGTAAAATCTACATTTAAATAATGTGAAATTTGGTCACCAGTGAACGATCTTATAAAATACGATGACAGAGCTGACAGTCTTTTCCTTGGCACCAGACTTCTTTTCCTTAACTTGTAATCACTAGTAAAATACATCACCCAAAAAAAGCACCCTTGAAAATAATGGGACACAGTAAGACAGCAAGAATTTCAGAGAAAAGGCACAGCTATTGAGGTAAAAGACAAACTCTTGATGCTCCATAATAAATGTAAAATGATGTGTTGAATCAGCAAGGGAGATAAAGTAAGATTTGAAGCCGAAGAACCTAACAGTCTAAACTGCACAATTTTTGTGGCCAGTAGCTTTAGGTTGCCAGGTAATTAAGGTAACTGTGGGAAATCTATTTGTTTATTTCTAAATATAAAATGCCTGCTTGATCAGGTGCACACAATGCACACAGTCCTCTTGTATACACAAGAAACATTGGAGGATTCTAAAACTGCTGGGAATTATCACAATTTTTTTTTTAAGATGGCTTGGATATGTTATATATAAGTTTAACTATGATTTTTTTGGGTTTTTGTTTGTTTGTTTGGTTGGTTGTTTTTTTTACTGTAAATAGAAATGTTGAGGGTTAAAAAGTATTAACAAGGAGCAGCTAGAAAAATAATCAGAACCTGGCACCATGTCTGCCTTTGCAATGTATTTATATGTGAGGTGATTATGGAATCTAGCATTTGCCCCTTTCTTAATGCACCTAAGATATTAAAAAATCTGCATAAATATCTATTAGTGAGACTTCTAAATTCTTTCTTCTGTCTTTCTAATAGCAAAATTAATTTTCTGGCATATGTCCTGATTCTAATTAAGAATGAATTCATTATTTGTTTCGAGCCTGTAATATTTTGGGGGAATTGTATAGGTGAGTCTATAAGGCAAAAATACTGTTTGCATAGCTAAACTGAAAATCAAGAAGGGAGTGGGAAAAACCATGTATCAGAGAAAAAAGCCCCCTGGCTGATAAGCAAGTTGGCACAAGCCAGCCACCACACACAAGATAAACAACTGCTCATTTAAAAGGCCCACCAGAATCCTCTGTATGGACCTTGGCAAGCACATAAGATATCATGGAAACAAAGTAAAGGCCCAACCACTCCTTATTGGCAGTCTGCATTAAGTACAGCACTATACAGGACGTTCAGCCTGGTAACCAGCTCTTTGCCTCGTTTTGCTTTCTTTACTAGCTCAGCAGAAATGTAATTCCTGTTTCCTACAGCATTTTGCCAATACATCTGTAAAACCATATTAGGATTTGTTTTTCATCTTATCTTTGCCTGTGCAAAAAGTTACAGGTATTTTATTTTTTTTCCATGTAGTGTATTTTTCCTCTTTTTTTCTTTAGCACTTTCTGTTCTTAAAGCATATGCAGTTCATAGCTATGTATGGCCATACATCACTAACAAAGTCAGGTACAGTCCAGCTCCCTAAACCTGAATAGCTCCAGAAATTCTGAAAAAGGCCCTTTTCATGCAAGCTGGATGCACAGAAGAAGGTTACCATCACAGAAACAGGGCTTTAGAAGTCAAAGCAGGCACAAAGCTGGCTCCTGAAACCCATGTTGTTGTATCAGTGCAGCTCTGCATCTGGGCTAATCAGGGAGACAGTAAAGGAGGGAGTTTGCTGGGGAGGGCACAGTGGGGAAACCAGTGGCTGAGTTTACTTCACTCTCACAGAAATGAAGTCTTGACAGTGGAGAAGTGACAGACTTCAAAAGTGAAGAGCAGTAGTAACATACTGCTGGGGAGAGCAGAAAGCAAAGTACTTTGCATCAAAGCTAGTTTTCAACCCTATTCTCAGATACACGCGAGCTGGTAAAAAGCTCAGCTCTGCATTTTTTCTTCAAGACAGTAGGAGCAGGTTCTTTACAGCATCTCTTTGTGTGCTGTCATTTATTCCTGCCTGAAGCTGACATAAAATATTAGCAACGGCTTTAGTTATCACCCTGCAGAAATGTGTGTTACCTCCAACACTGTGTCACACCAGGGCAACAGCTCAGGGACAGAGGGCAAGGAATAGATGCTGCTACCCCATGGAACTAAAGGAATTACCCTGATCTGCCATGTCCTGAATCCAGTCAACCTCGCTTATCTCCCGGGAGCTGACAGGCTGGTAGCATATGGTAGCATATGGTACAGAGGCCTCAGAGGATCACTTAAGCTTACAGGGGGGAAAAGCCCCTAGCAAGGATCAGGTATTGTATTACATCCTGGGAAACTCTTTACAGTTAAAGAGCTGACCATCATTTGGAACAGCAACAAGCCCAGCAACAGGACTACTTTTAGAAAAGGGGAGTCATTGGTTGCTCTGCTGTAATCGCCAGCTTAAGACGAACTGGCATGGGGATAGTATGAAAACTTGGGGTAAACATAATAAAATATAAAATGTATTATTCCACACTGTAGATGATATGGTTTCCAGGTTTCTTGCCATTCCTGCAGTATTTTCAACAGGTGAACTTCTTGTTTCCGCATCTCTTCCCTCTTTTTTGGGTGGGATGGGGCAGGTTGTAGTAAACAGTTGAGAGCATATTCCTCTTCTATGGCACAAAGCCCTAGTCAAGTCTTTTTCTTTAACATTACCTGTAAAGACCATTTGTATTTCTTGAATTTCAATCTCAAGATCATGTCAGGACTGACACACAGCACCTGGGTGAAAAAAAATGACGTGATTCTTTCAGCAACGTAATTTCCCATGTATTCAGCTTTGCGTTCAGAGAAAAAAAGTCATGCACAAGGCAAGACACTTTTGTGAAGCTGCTGATTAGGCCATGTGTTAAAAATGGAGAGTAAGGGAAAAATACGCTCGTTGTCCGTCATGCCTGTCCACTGAAGCATTGACTGTGGAGGGCCTTGAGACTGGTTTGAGTGCCTCGCTCTCCTGGAGCTAAGAAAGGAAGCTGGCTTTTAATGCAGTAGTTCCCCCGAGTAAAAGAGAAAAATAATTTGCAGTGTTAGATCATGGCTTGCCTTGGCTATGTGCCAGCAAGAGAAAAGCTTTCATTGGTGCTGCAGTCCCAGAGATGCTAAGAGTGAGTGAGCCACAGTGAACAATTCAGAGATGTCTTTATGAAACTAACAGAGAACACAGCTTTCATAAAACACAGACCATTTTAACTTCAGACACTGATAATTCAAAGGGAAAGCTTTTAATTGTATTATTCTATCAGCAAGAGGACAAACAAGGTTAAATGGTGATAGATGCTGAATTAAAAAGCTATTTGCTAGCAGCATTTTTGTGCTGGAAAAAAATTGTAATTGTTCTCCAGCTTCATACAGGGAAACTTTCTTCCTACTTTTCACTGTCAGGCTCTTCCTATTGATTTTATCATAATTCAAATACATGGCAAAATGCTCCTGAGCACAAAAGCAGAGGGCTAAGCTTCACTCTCTTTTATTACACTAGAGAGCCACTAAATAGGAAAGGATTTTGATTTAGATTCCTGCATTAAAATTAAATCACACATCCTAAGGAAAAATGATCCATAATAATGAAAGTCATACACATGGGGATTGAAAGTGCTATTGAATGATGAAGAAAACTATGGTAGCAATGAATGTGAGGGACCACTATGCTATAATGAAGAGACAGTTCCAAAACAAATGTCTCCCTTCAGTGTTTGCTATTGATAGTCTGAATAGTATCAAACAGATTGCATGAAATATGAATAACAGAAAGCCCAAATGAATTACTTACTGCCTTTTGATTTGGGTTGCAACATTATATATCTGCTGTAGGAAGGAGTTACATGTAGATGGGTGATTTTTAGTGCATCATGCAGGTCAGGGTGAATATGCCAAGCCTCCAGTGCTGAAGGCTGCAAATGTACTTCCATTTTGTTAACTTTTACACAGTGATACTATTGGATGGCGAGATTATACGCAGTTCCAATATTGATATATTACTTTTGCTTTCAGGCCCCCTTTACTGATTCTATAGATTGAAATGTTATTCCCAGAAGCAAGTTGTTAATCTCTCCCTGTTTTGGTTATACCTGATTTTACATTTCAGCTTCTATAATTTCAGCTTGCTCAAATACATTTTAAAGTTAATTTTTTTGCTAATTCATTTTTGGCATAAAACTTTAGTCTTGCAGTCTTTAGTCCTTAGTCTTGGGAGGCAGATTTTCTGAAGTAAAATCATTGGATCTGGCAGTATCAAAACTTCCTGATTTGACTGGTCACCAGCAATGAATGAATGATGACTACATGGAGGAGGGTCATGCCACATTTTCCAGAGATGTGATTTGAGCACAGCATTTGTAACTCACATTGTTTTGTGACACTTCAGGATTGCTAACAATATAATAAGTATCATAGCATTGATCCAACTCTATCATTTTTTCAGAAAGAAGCCTAATATCTCTGTGCACCCTGAAAATTCACACTTTCCTATCATTTCAGCAAATGAGAGTAATTCACACTGAAAGTAAATTAGTACAAGAACGACAAAACAAGAGCCAAGCTTTTATTCTGAAAGTACAGCATAGTTAAAACAGAATCTCACTATAAGGTGAAATTACTAGGGAATTTGCTTTGCACTTATTATCAGTTTTACATGAGAAAGGTAAAGATTCTGGGACAGGAGAGGGCAGGTGGTGGCATCTTGTAAATGTAAAGCAAAGCAGCAGAAAGCATTTCTGAGTTCTATAGCAATTACTGCCATCCAGGCTTCCAGAAATTGTTCCAGAGTCCTGTATTTAGTTTCATTTTTTCTTTGTATGCAGCAGAAAAAAAAAAGGTCACTTTTTAAGAAGATATCTAAGAAGGAGTATTGTACTCTACAATACTGATCTAACAGATGCAACTTCTTAACCTGATGGTTTGGACACTCAACTGAGATACATTAACCCTACATCCAAAATTATCTTTGTATTTCAGAGGGAGATTTTATTTTCTTTGTTGGTTTCTTTTGCTGTTTGTTTGTGTTTTGTTTTGTTTTTTTAATTAAATTATTTATTAATGTTAAATGCATAATAAATCTGAACACAGAAAATATAAGTTAAGGACTCTTCTGTCTCCCCACTAGTGTAGTCCCAAGATCCTTTTTTGCAATCTGCTATGGCTGCAAATGTTATCCATTCGTGGCTGTTCTGTAGGACAAATTTAGAAATACAAAAGCAGGACGGGATACAGCCCTTCTACAAAATATGTAGCCTGTAACATTTCACAGCTGAAACCTCCTCTTCTGGGAGGGCAGAATTCCAGTCATCCCAGTTCTTGGTGGGTGCTCTGACTATTATAATCTTATTAAAGATCCGTGGCTATAATATGGTTTAAGCCAGGATGGGTATACATATTATTATGCTCAAGAAATATTTATGTGATTGAGCCCTAGAGAACATAAATATGTTGTATGTATGTTGTATAATGAGACTCAGACAAGAACTGTGTATCTATTCAGGTTCAGACACAAAGGTGTAGCAAGCTGAGTTAACTGCTGCATGGAAACTTTTGAGCCCCAGCTTCACCTTGTTTGCATCGCATATCTCCTTTTTTTTTTCTTCATCTATCAGTGGGCTCACCTTCCTTTGTGAAGGAAAATTCAGGGTTCAGAATAAAAAATGTGCTTTCAAAATATTTTCTGCTATTTTTTCAGGCCTCAGATTATATAGCAATCCCATAGTGATTAAATCAGAAAGAAGCTTCCATCTTAGACTCTCCATTCCATAAATATCTACCATGGGGATTGTTGTTCCATTTCCTTGTCACCAGTCATAACACACAAAAGAAGTGCTTGGCCAGGTGTGCTGCTGCTCTACCCTGCAAAGATAACATGGGCTGAAATTGAATAGACAGGAAATGACACGTCAGAAACATAAGTGAGAAAAAATGCCTAACTCCTTAAGCCCCAAATATTTACTTTTGGATACTGAAGAAGTTTACCTATGTCAGTACCAGGGAGCACACCTTCTTATCTCTCTTACGTCACTCCCCAGAAATATTAACTTCCCAAATGGATGCGATTTTAGATGTAGATCTTACTTTTTTTCAGCAGAGCAGATGGGTACGTTTGCTATTCAATGAACATACTAAGAACTCTTCACACCTCTAACAGGCGCAGCTTTGCACACCCATGTGCTGTACATCTGTGGATTACTGGCAGTGCATTTGGCTGCACAGTAGGAGTATCTCAGGTTTAAAAATTTCCCTGTATCTGTTGCTTCCATGCGATTCTTTTTGAAATGTCTGTCTTCCCCCTTTGTGCATCTGTTCACAGTTTTGACCACAATAAAAGACTTGCAACCTTTGCAAAAATTTGAGTCTGGCAGCCTCCATGTGAGAGTGTAAGAGGTGCTATAAATGGGGCAGGGAACAATTCCCCCTCTCCCCCCCCCCTTTTTTTTTATTCCTTTTTTTTTCCAGATAACTTGTTCTCCTGCAAAGAGGAAGGGCAAAGCTATACATATATTTTTAATTTTAGGGTAGGGTGAATGCAGAGATAGTAGAGGGATGTATAAAACAAAGAAACAATAGTCTTAGTAGCTCTAGTTATACCGAATGTGATGTTATACTGCTGTGGCTAGGTTCCTTCCTTTTGGAGCTGTCTTGTTCAGCTGTAACCCTGGTATCGCACTGAGAGATGTCCACAAAGCTTCTAAGGACCCTCAGTCTGCACATCGTTATGATCTTTCCTCCTTTTATGTGGCTCAATTTCCCTCAGTTCTAGGCATAGACAAACTTTGAGTTTACTACTCATTCAGAAACATTCCACAAAGCACAGAATCACAGAATGGTTTGGGTTGGAAGGCACCTTAAAGATCAAACTCCCCTGCATGGGCAGGGACACCTCCC